>NC_056726.1:1199133813-1199488813 GCF_019279795.1 Protopterus annectens
TGTTAGTGGTTTATAGAAAGAAGCCATCTTAGATGTTGCCGTACCAAGCCTTACCCAGCTGAACATTGTTTGTAACAATTTCACAACAGAAGTCTTCCTTACTAGTTGGTCATATGACCTCAGTTTTACTGTACGTAGAAACACCACCTGACATCTGCTTTTTTTTTTTTTGTTCTATTTTTGCGGTAATGTTATTAACATGTAATTTCTGTTGGTAAGTATCTGTTGTTCAGTCCAGTTTCAGTAACATAGATACTATTATATTTACTGCATTGAAAGACTTCAAATGCACTTAACTTCTTTAAACTCCTTACATTAATCATTAATCAATTAACTTTTTTTCATATCACCTAATGTGAAGGCTCCTTGCCTTAAACTGTTCTTTCTATCTTCCTGCAAAAAAAAAAAAAAAAAAAAAAAAAAAAACTAAAAAAGTGTATCAGCTTTTATATGATTTTTCCACCTAGATGATAAATATTAAGATTATACATTAGTTTATTTGAGGGAAAGACTATTCTTTGTTAGCCTCAAAGCCATATCTTTATTGGAAATTGAAAAGTAAACTGACTGTCCAATATTGATAAAAAGCTAATTAAACCCTTTTTCCTGAGTAAAGTTTATTATTTTATCAACAATAATTTGTCATTGAACTAGCAATGTTTTAGCTACATTATTACTTTCAGAAGTGACAACCATAAGATCAAATTCTTTGCCAGAAAAGAAAATGTTATAGAGTGCATCATAAATATTTCTAATTTACAACAACTTTATGAACTTTGTAACATATAAACATTACATTTTTGAATACTGTATGATGTAGCACATCGAATGTGATATATCTGGCTACATATGTCACATATCCTGCATTATATGTAGGAAAGCCCAATATAAAAAAAATGGATGGAGCAGTGGTGCAGTGGTTGAGGTTCTCTGGTTTGATTCTTGGCTGGGGTGCCTTCTGCATGTCTTCCTCTGTGTTTATGCGGGTTTTATACAGGTACTCTGGTTTCCTTCCATATTCCAAAGCATGTGTCTGGATAATTTCTCCCTGGGCCTCTGCTTAAAATAGGCCTGTCCTAGTCAGACTTTCCCAGTCAACAACTAATCATTGTTTATGGTCATACCTTTACTTTGACTGATATTTTTTCTTGCAGGCAGATCAAGCCTGTACAGTTTGCTGCTGATCTTATTTAGTCCCAGAAATAGTGAGATATATGGTTACAGTCATCCGAATCTGATCAGGGCTAATAACACCAGAGCTATCTGTGCATATAAGGTAGGCCTGCCATGAGTCTTGGCATTATTATAGGTCTTTAATATCATTCATTTTTATGAATCAAGTTATTGTCAGCACCACTGAAGGCAACAATGATTGTGCACAATGTTTGTGAATACAATGGTATATTCAATGAGTCATTGTACAAGATATTACCAAGACTTCAGAGACTGCTGCCAATCCACTGAAGAATAACACAATTTAGAAGTATAAGTTAGGAAAACAGTTATCCATATCACATATACTGGTTCATCCATATTTGCCACAGCAAAAAGAAAATTTGCTTGATTATGAAACTGGATAATCCTCTGTTCTCTTCAACTAGAAAGACTATCAAAGTGCTCAGCAGTGTGCTGAGAATGATCTGTGGATGCTTCTAGAACTGGCTAGGAGAGGCCAGAATAGAAATCTACCGTGAGGAAAGAAATACAGCATTTTTTTAATGTAAAGAATAAATGATCTGCGCACAAAGTTTGATATTCAAGGCAGATAAAATAATGGAATTTAAGCACCTAAGGAAAAAATGTTGTGATAATTTGAGTGATACTTTTGAAGTGCAACAAAGTGGTTGTGATTTGTTATAGTGGCCAGTAATAAGAGTAAAAACAGAATAAGAGATTCAAGACATTTCAATGAACACAACATATCATAGTAAATCTAATCAAAGAGATGGTTAGTTATTCTGACCCAGGAAGGCCATGAAATAAATAGGTTCAATAGTTACTAGGCTAGCTGGCATTATTGGTCATTTTAAGCCTAGCCAATTTTTCTTTCAGAGGTGGGAATCAAACCCTTTACCTTGTGTCTGTAAGGAAAACATTTTAACTATTATACCAACACTTCTTTCAGTGTTGAGACTGTATATACTTGATGTGTGCAGATTACTATCCTGTTTTTGTAGGTCTTGAAGTTAGCTAATGCTAACAGTAATACTGCGATTAATGCATGCATACGTTATCAGATAATGATCCACTATACTTAAGTATGTAATTATTTATTTAGCTGCAAGTGCTGTGTAACTGCTGCCGGTGTGTGACTGCATTGGATTTTGATTGGATTTTTCCATTTAAGGTTTGGATAATTCTATTAATATTATTATTATTATTATTATTATTATTATTATTATTATTATTATTATTATTATTATTATATTACCATTTCTTTTGTTTTAAATTTTGTTTTACCTTAAAGCTTTTTTTTTCTTTGAGTTTTAAAAGTTTATGACCAGGATCAGTTAAATAGAAATCCTTTTCCATTCACTGACTGAAGAGGAATTAATTTAGCTAATTAGTGGAAGGAAATGAGAAATAGGATTTCCTGGTTAGCTACATTCTTATATACCTGCAAGCAGTGTGAGACTACATTTGGTGTGTGACTGCAATGGATTTTTGATTGGATTTTAAATTTATGGTATGTATTCTTCCATTATTTTTTATTTTTACTCTAATTATATTACAGCTTTTTATGTTAAAGGAATTAAGACTAGCTAATTAGTGGAAGGATCTGAGAAACAGAGTTTCTTATTTAGCTTTAAGTGCTGTGAGACTACTTCTTTTTCTTTTTCTTTTTAGAATTGTAAAATATTAATCAATTACAATAAAGAAACACAACATATAAACTTTACAGAAAATAACTATTTACAATAGTCCATATTCAATCATTTTAAAATATATAAAGAAATATATATTTTTAAAAATACTGTCAGCATTCAATTAATATTTTTCTAGTAAACTTGCTACTTTCAACCATACCTCTCAACTGTACAGATTTTCACAGAATATCCATATTTTTGCCCTGTTTTTCATAAAATTATGCTTTTCTAGTAAATTAGTGGCAACTCATTAAAGATTGAAGTTAGAAAATAATGACAGACATTTGAGTGTCAGACTTCATACCCTTCAGAAAATGCATGCTAATCCAAAATGTGTTATTTTATCAACTTTCTAAGTTTGTAAGAGCACTATTTTAAAAGTGTCCCTATTTTTGGACCTTTGTCCCACTTTTATGCATGGCTTTCTTCAGATTTCTTGCTCTAAGATGTTGAGAGGTATGCTTTCAACCAACTGTTTTGCATTGAATTATTATTATTATTTCTCAACTTAATAGCATTTAATTAATTGTAGCATACAGTCTTTGCAATATTTATAAATTCAACCATGTGCAACTGCATTTCCCCACCCGCCTAGCTCCTTTTGCCTTTTAAACATGCTGTTTTTTTACATTAAACAGTTTTTATTTACACCACAGTCATAATGCATACAAGTACACCTTGTGCATTGTCTACAATTTACTTATTATTTAAATAATACAGGTCCACTTTGAGAGCAGGCTGACAGCAGGTATTCTCTGTGGTTGGCTGTTTATAGACAGGCCTTACACCAAAGTAAGTCATTTGCACTGAAAGCAAGTCTTTCAGAATCAGGGCAGACTTGTACTGAGAGTCACTCTTCTGGAATTTGGCCTTGTGTTAGCTTTTTTCTGTGCATTGCCAATTGATTTTTCTAACCTACCATATATTTATTGCCAGTTTTACTCATATTTATCTAACAGAATGGTAACATTTACTCCATTCTTATCTCACAACCCACATTGAACCCTCTGTAATATTCATCCCTTTTTTCAAACACCTAGGCCTTAAATTAATGCAGACCACCTGTCTCTTTAGTTACCTGTTGCCACAGTTGCCATTTTATGTTATGGTATGTGTGACACCCGTGCCCTGGCCCTGCAATCAAAGAGGCTCAATCCTCACCACTAACACCAGAGAGGGCATCTCATATATAAGGAAAGGATAACAAATGCACACAGTAAAGTGCAATTTCCCTTAAGAGCGCACAGAGATCACAGTCATTCCGGGGCTGGTCACTCCCTTGCTCCCCAAGTCCCCAGTAAGACTCCCCAATGGCACAGCTATAGGGTCCAGATCTCAGCCTACCTGGGAAAGCTAAAATCTCCAGCACCCTCTCTGTCCAACCTGTGCTTAATGTCCTTACCCAAGTAGCTGACACACACACTTTGAGATAAGAATTTACACAACCACACAGACACTTCTGGGGAAGGCTGGCACAGGTTCTCCAGCTGTGCCCCTTTTACCCAGACTATACGGTAGTACCACATGCCACCACCCAGCTAATATTTATCAGCTGCCCGAAGGCCCTTAAAAGGGTGTTCAAATATTACTGTGCAATGTTATTATCCAATTGATAGATGTGACTAAATAGTCAAAGCTTATTTGCGACCTGGACAGTAAACACTATAAATATGCAATGTACTCTAGAGCTTAAACTATCGCTACACAAAACCAGCCACAGTTAAAAGGTTTTAAAATATTTAATAATAAATAATGAAAACCACAAGACAATACTTTCTACTAAACAGTGCTAGTCAAAAGAACAGATATCACACAGAAATGCTTAAAATAAATCAGTAGTACAGTTCTGACATCACAGAAAAATACTTAGTCTAATCTTTCTAATTTCTAGTTATTTCTAAAAGAAAACACACTTCTAAAATAACTTACTTATAGAGCAAGGCAGAGTGCTGTGAGTTGGATAGTCAGACAAAAATGCTTAATAATCTCTGGTTCTCACTGTTTAAATTGAAACTCCAGTTCTGCTAAACATTACATCATCTTTTACACCTTCCTGGTGTTTCCAGGCTGGCAGAAACTGCATTTACATTCTTTTACATTTAAAACAATAAAGGATATTCCACATGTAAATTCTGGTCATTAACGTTAGCCTTAAAACAATAAGCAGGAAGCCTTCATCTAACTGGACTGGAGCCGACTTGTAAAACATCAAAGGCAGTGACGAAATAATTTTAATTTCAAAAGACCAACAAGAAATGCTTGACTTAGTTTTCTTTACAACAGATGGCAATGCTGCCACATTGTTTTAAATTCAACATTCATAATTACAAATGATAGAATTATATGCACAACTCTGTCTGGTTAGGCTGGCAGCCTTCACCCATCTGTACTAGTCTTCACATTTCTCCCCCCTGGAGAACTCAAGCTAGCTTTGCAAGTGACCCTTGAGAAATGCCACTTGAGAGGGTTAGGTCTATCTTATTATACCTACCTCATTCCCTGTCTTTAGAGCCCATCTGCATTGGCATTGCTACTCCCATTGCGGTGCTGCATTGACATATCATATGCTTGCAACCCCAGGCTCCATCTTAGCAATTTGACATTTTGCTGACTGGCTCTGTTTAACCATGTTAGAGGGTTGTGATCTGTCATAACAGTGCATTTTCTTCCATACAGAGAAGTTTCTGCAGGGCCCACACTATGGCTAGACATTCCTTTTCTACAGCTGCATTCCTCCCTGGGTTGGAGCCTACGACTGAGATAAACCACTGGGTGATCTTCCCCCTCTGAAGAAATCTAAGTACAACTCCCACCACATGGTTTGAAGCATCCACCTGCACAACAAATTATTTGCTGTAATCTGAACTGGCTAACACAGGGGGTCCACCCAAAGCTTCTTTAAGCTTCTGGAATGACTGCTCACATGCTAGGGTCCACACTACCTTATCTGGCCTGTTCTTTCTTGTTAGGTCTGTGAGGGGAGCAGCTATGGTACTATAACTAGGGACAAACTTTCTGTAGTACCCTGCTGTCCCTAAAAATGCCCTCACCTGCTTTTTAATAACAGGTGCAGGCCATGCCTGAATGGCTTCCACTTTGGAAGGTTCTTGCTCCCCTCTCTATGTCCTAGGTAGGAGACCTCTGCCATACCCACTTCACATTTGCTCAGCTTAATGGTCAACCCTGCCCTCTGTAGTCTGCCCACCACCTCCCTGACATGCTGAAGGTGCTCTGGCCAGGAATGGCTGTAGATGGCAATATCATCCAGGTAAGCAAGGGCAAACCCTCTGGCTCCTACTAGGATATGATCTACCAGCCTCTGAAAAGTTGCTGGGGCATTCTTCATCCCAAAGGGCATCTTTATGAACTCATACAAGCCAAACGGAGTCACAAAGGCTGACTTCTCTCTAGCACTGGGAGTCAAGGGCACCTGCCAGTAACCTTTGGTAAGATCAATGGTTGGAAGATACTTAGCCCCACTCAGCTGCTCTAGGGCCTCATCTTTCCTAGGCATGGAGTAAGCATCCAACTCTGTGTGACTATTTAATTTCATGTAGACCACGAAGAACCTGGTGCTGCCATCCTTCTTTGGCACCAGCACTACTGGGGAGGCCCAGGGACTGCTGGACTCTTGAATCACCCCTAGTTCCAACATCTCTTGTACCTTCTCCCTCAGAGTCAGTCTGACTCTCTCAGGCACCCTATAAGGGGCCTGTCTAATAGGCCTTTGGGGTCCTGTATCCACCTGGTGCTGCACTAGATGGGTGCACCCTGGTTTCCCAGTGAACCTGTCCCCAAATTCCTGCAACACTGCTCGGATTTCTCAAACCTGGGTAGGAGATAGCTGCTGGGACATTGCTACCCCTTCCACTGAAGTTTCGGCCCAAGCCTCACTGAGGAGTTCAGTCCCCAGATCTCCCTCAGACTCCTCTTGCAATCCACTGCAAATGCTCAGCACAAGGTCCTCCCTATCATGGTAAGGTTTCATTATGTCAACATGGTACAATTTGTGCCCCTGCCATCTGCCTAGCAGCTCCACCATGTAGTTCATAGGTTCATAGGTTCATACTAGGCTATCTGCCCTAGGGCATTTATAAGCCTAGCCAGAGTTGTGTGGCTTTCACCACCCCTTAGGTTGAAGAATACTATACCCATTAGTTTGCCGTGCCTCTGTCCAGCAGTGATACAGAGATGATCCCCGGGGTAAACCTACGATCTCCCATCCACTGGTCAAGATTCCTCTTGAACAGAGCCAGCGAGGTGCTCTGTCTCACATGGACCAGGATTCTGTTCCACAGCATAGGGAGTCTCTGGGTGATGAATCTGTCCCTCCAGCATATCCTATTTATATCCATGTTGAGGTTTAAGTCTCTTGCTCTTGTGGCTCTGGTGGATTTGGATTTTTTGAGGTGGAGCATGTCCATTAATTCCGGGTTGGACATGGCCTTGTATGTCAGGCACAGGTCACCTCTGAGCAGATGGTATGTGACTGAATAGAGCTGGAGTTTCTTCAGTCGGGCAGCATATGGCATATTTTTGAGCCCCTTTATCCTTTTGGTGAGGAACTTTTGGGGTCTTTCCAATTGCTGCAGGTGTCGGGTAAGATACATTCCGAATGGGGCATTGTACTCAATCATTGGTCTGACAAGTGAAGAGTACAGGGAAACAATGACCTCCCTTGATCTGGATGTGAATCCCTTCATAATCAGGTGGGCAATGTAGAAGGTCCTCCTAACCACTTTGGCAATGTGAGTGTCAAAAGAAAGGTTACTGTCAACTTGGGTCCCCAGGTCCCTGATAACCTCTTCTGTGCTTAATGGATTGCCACCTATGTGGTAACTTGGGGTTACCTTGTTTTTACCAAAGGGTATGACTATACATTTTTTGGCGTTTAGCTTAAGGCCATGGCTCTGGCACCAGTTATCTGTTTCTATGAGACCTCTCTGAAGGATATCTGTGTCTGATGGATTTTCAACTATGGCGCCCAATTTGCAGTCATCTGCAAACTTTGTCAGCCACAATCCTCCTATGTTTGCCTGCACTTCTGAAAAGTAGATGCTGAACAAGAGGGGGCCCAGGACTGAGCCCTGTGGGACACCACTTGTGACCAGCTTGGAGTCTGACATGGCACCAGCAACTCTAACTCTGTGGGTTCTGTCCTTGAGCCAGTTTGCAACCCATCTTGTGACATATGGGTTTACATTTAAGCTGGTGAGCTTTTCTATAATACCCAAGTGGGGTATTGTCGAAAGCTTTTGCAAGGTCAAGGTAGGCTGTGTGAACTGCCTTACCCTCATCAATGGCCTTGGTGACTGTTTCAAAAAAGTCGACCAAGTTCAAGAGGCATGATCTGCCCTTGACAAAGCCGAATTGGGTAGGATCCAATGTCTGTAGGTCCCCTATGTCTTTATTTATGAGTTCCATTATGATCCTCTACATAGCTTTGCAGACCAGGTTTGTTAAGCTTATGGGGCGGTAATTACCAGGGTCCGTAGAAGCACCGCCTTTGTGGAGTGGGACCACAGTTGCCGTACGCCACTCTTTGGGTACGTATCCTGTGGTAAGGCTAAGATTAAACAGCAGCCTTATGTGTGGGTTTAGTTCCTCATTGAGTTCGTGTAGCACACAGCCGGGGACACCATCTGGTCCCATTGGTGCTGTGTTTTTAGCTTTAGAGAGAGCAGCTCTCACCTGGGCATTTGAGATGATTGGGAGGCTACACTCTGCTGGGATAGATATTTCTCCTTTTGGGGGGGGGGATTTTCACTGAACCTGTCTGCCAGTATGTTTGCAATGTCTGTGGGTTCAGTGATTTTTGCATCATTTTGGACTAATTCTGAGCATATCTGGGAGTTTCCACCCAGATTTCTAACATAGCTAAAGAAGGCCTTATGATTGTCTTTTGAGTCCTTGGCGATTTTTCTCTCAAAGTTGGCCTTGGATGATTTTATGAGTGATCGTAGTTTTTTACTAGTATTGATCAGAGATGTCTTCCCTTTTAGGGATTTTGCTCTATCTTGTAGTAGCTTTCTCCTCTTGTTGTAAAGTTTGTTTATGGCTGGGGTCCACCAGATCGGGCGCTTGCCTTTGGTGGAAAGGGTCTTGATTTTATTTGGGATTGCTTGATCCATGCAATCCTGGAGGTGCTCGTAGAAAACATTTGTAAGGGATTCAGCAGCGTGGGTTATGGTTTCCAATGGCTCAGAGGCCTTGAAGGATACCACACCAGTCTTAAGAAGTGTGAAGTTGGCTTTTGAGAAGTTCTTCACTGTGGTCTTTTTTGTTGGGGGTGGGGGCGGGATGTGGATCTCCAGTGAGATTAGTTTATGGTCTGATCTCACCAATGAGGGATATACTTCCGGTGTGGAGCATTTTGTCCCCATGTTTGTGATGATCAGGTCTAGTATATTTTCACCTCTTGTGGGAATGGTGACAAGTTGTTCCATAGCATATGAGTTTATGAACTCCAGTAACCTTTGGGCTAGATTAACATCACTTACCTTTCTTACTACCTTGTAGGGTCCCTCCCAAGCTGCTTTTAGCTTGTTGTGTCTGACAGGAATGAGAACCCTTACCCGCTGCCCCACAGCATACTCTCTAGTTCAAGCATTCCTGTCATACCACACCTTTTTCTGTTGTTGGGCTTCTGCCAGGTTGTCCTAGGCCAAGCCCATGAGTTCCCTGAGCCTTGTCCTGTGGTTTAAGATGTATGCCACAGCAGACTCATTGTGAGACTCGCACTCACCTTCCCACTCATCTCTAATTAAATCTAGAGGTCCCCTCACCCTAATCCCATGCAGCAACTCAAAGGGTGAAAAACCTGTTGATTCCTGTAGAACTTCTCTGTAAGCAAACAACAGATGAGGCAAATATTTGTCCTACTCCCTCTTAAACTGATCTGCAAATTCCCATAGCATGGACTTGATTGTAGAGTTTAACCTCTCAACAAGACCATTAGTCTGGGGATGGTAGGGGGTGGTCTTCATGTGCTTCACTCCACAGGACTTCCACAGACAAGCCAGCAGGTCTGACATGAAATCAGCACCTCTGTCAGTTTTTTGGGAAACCTACCCTGCTGAAAATCTCTAACAAAGCATTTGCCACCTTCTCTGCCTCAATGGTGGACAAAGCCACTGCCTCATGATCTTGTGTAGCATAATCCACTACCACTAGGATATACTTTTTCCATGTGGAACTTGGGGTACTCAGAGGACCCATAATATTCATAGCTACCCTCTAAAATGGCTCCTCAATCACAGGCAAAGTCATCAAAGGAGATCTCACCTTGTCTCCCGCCTTGCCTACCTTTTGGTACTGCTCACAGGTGCTGCAGTACCCTGTTACACCTCTGGAAATTCCAGGCCAATAGAAGTTCTGCATAATACACCTCTTCATACATGTTATGCCCATATGACCTGCAAAGGGAATATCATGGGCTATGGCTAGAAGCGCCAGACGGTAGGCTCTAGGCACTACTAACTGCTGTACTGTCACCTTCTAGCCCTCCCTCAGGAGTCCACTCTCTGTATCGTAATCCTTTGTCCCACTATACAGATTCCTCCTTCTCTTGAGAATCAGGTGCCTCCCTGGCTACCTGCCTCAGGCCTTGCAATGTATGGTCTGAGAGCTGAGCCTGTCTCAACTCTCTCCTTGTACTCTCTTGTACTCTACGCCAGAAGGACCCTGTGCAAGCACAAACTAAAAGAAAAATTTCTCTGCTAGTCCCTTCTTATCAATGGAAGACAAGGTTAATATATAACTGTTTTTTTCACTTAAAACTTGCCAAACTGGATCTAAAGCACTGCCAGTTAGTCACTAAATCCCCTAAATTCTAATACTTCCCCTAAATTGTCTAAACAAAAATATGTATTATAGACACCAAACACCCCATAAAATTGCTACATTTTAAGCTAAGCCTTTTAAAAGTGTTATAGTGTAAGCAAAACCTCTTACCTTATAACTCAAGGTTCTAGCTATCTTGTGGGCTGACGAAAAACTGTATAAGCCTATCAGCTACTAGTTTTCACCTCCCCCCAGCTAATGATATGAGGTTATTTATCCCTCTGTTGTAATCGCCATTTTAAACTGTCCCAGTACTTCTGAATCCGGTCAATGACCTTCCCTTAGCGTGGTATGTGAAATACTGTATAAAGCTTCATTTTCTACAATTAAGTACTGAATTTGTAATAGATTTGTTTCTAAAAACTATATGGTTAAAAGGGTGACTTTTAATGTAACTATCTGAACAAATGCTTGGTTCGAGCAAATGTTAGTGATTGAACATACTGTTTACTGCCTACAGACTTTATCTAGTGAGGGCATAAGTTGCATAAAGAGAAAATTTTCTAAAAGTTGTTATGTTAAAAAATGCAATTGGTGCTGAATAAGGTGAATGTGTAGAATTCCGTTTGTATTGTTTTACTGCTTATAGACACCATCTAGTGTGTATATGTAACAAATGTATTGAATATATTATATGTTACTGGATATTTGAAGCTAGATAAGGTGACTGTGTTGCTGACTGATAGAGCTTGTAGTTGGAGTTAGAGTGGAAAGGCACTAACAAATATATCCTTTACCAGGTACAGTCGCTCTTCTATTGCTCCCTCCCTGCAAGGTGCTCTACACTAGAAGGACCCTGTGCAAGCACAAACTAAAAGAAAAATTTCTCTGCTAGTCCCTTCTTATCAATGGATGGCAAGGTTAATATATAACTGTTTTTTCAGTTAACAACTTGCCAAACTGGGTCTAAAGCAATGCCAGTTAGTCACTAAATCCCCTAAATTTGAATACTTCCCCTAAATTGGCTAAACAAAAATATGTATTATAGATACCAAACACCCCATAAAATTGCTACATTTTAAGCTAAGCATTTTAAAACTGTTACAGTGTAAGCAAAACCTCTTACCTTACAACCCAAGGCTCTAGCCACTCTCTTGTGGGCTGGTTTAGCTCCGCTACACTCGCCCTCAGTGCGCTCGGGCTCGCTTCCTGCCCCACCCTGCCCCCATATCTCACCCGCCCCCAGTATTGCTAAATTTATACTATTAGGGTTACTCCCATCTTCTTAATATCCAACCACCATATCACACATCATTAAAGGCCACTCCCCTCCTAAACCCAGTCTTCCCCTTCTCTCCTTAAATTGCCTTCTTCAAACTGTAAACCATGAAAATGTATCACCTACTCACAAAAGTCTTACTAACAAAGCCACTGCTCCTTTGCCTACTACCTCTAATACTCACTCTATACCTCCATACCACTTATGAAAATCAACACTATCTAGGATTCCACTACCCAAAATGTCAAACCTCCGCACCTAAACTCTCGTATCCAGGACACCATATAACCATTCCCCTACTATCTGACTCCTCTTCTCATGTATCCTATTGCCACAGTAGACTCAAATATTTCCACCCCAGAGTCAAACAATATCAAAATCTAATAAATAAACTTCTAAAATTCTTAGTCAGCCTACAATATAACTTGTTAATAGAAGGAGACATTCATCCAAACCCTGGCCCTACCACTGCTGCATATAATGACTCCCAAGCTTTTAACCCCAGAAACACTAAACCGCTAAGCAGGTCCACTAGTTCACGCCTAGCCTTTCACCTAAACATACAAAGTATAAACAACAAAGTCCACAATCTACATGCCCTCTTAGACGTCCATTCCCCAGATATACTCTCTCTCACAGAAACCTGGCTAAAGCCCACAACTAAAGACAATGAGGTTCTACCGCTAGGATATAACATAATAAGAACTGACCGGTGCATTAGAAAATGAGCTGGGGTAGCTGTACTTTATAAAAACACATTAAAAGTTACTAGACTACCCCTTCCACCACCCAGCTTTGATAACGCAAACATTTTTCCCACCAATCTACAAATTAATAAAAACAAAAATATAATTATTGTCTGCATCTATATTCCCCCAGGCTATAACAATAACACCCTAGAAGATATACTACACTGGCTAACTACCAACTACCCTCAGGAAACCATTGTTCTCAGAGATTTCAATATTGACTGGAACTCATACTCCTTAGACTCCACTCCCAGCCATATAAATCTATATGGGTTTATACACATTATATACTCCCCCATCAGGATCAGTAAACCCAAGAAAAAAGAAAGCATCCTAGATTGGATACTTATCAATAGTCATCCCCATAAGTATAAGGGTGGTACCCTCCCTGATGACCTCAGCGATCACTCTCTAACCTATATCATCAGGCATAAAACTGAGGATCCTCACCAGCCTAGTCATAAAACCATTAGAAATAATAAATGCTTCAATCCCACCAACTTCCAAAATGAACTAAAAGCTTTTAACTGGTCGATCCTAAAAAGACTGCCATGTGATGAAACAGTAATATTCTTTAATACCACATTTCTTGCCATACTTGACTAACATGCCCCCGCACGAACAATTAGAACTAAAGCTAAAACTGCACCTTGGTTTACGAAGGATACCAAAGCAAAGATTAAACTTATTAATAAAATATGGGCCACCTGGCATGGCACCAAAGCCCCTCTAGACCATCTATGATATCTGCAGATTCGTAATGACACTAAAAAATCCATTCTGCTAGACAAAAAAAACTACTATCATAATCTTCAACAAAGACACCAAAATAAACCTCAAAAGTTTTGGGCAGGTATAAATAAACTCCTCCATCCACCACGCCCACCCCTTCTACCTCTACCCATAAATCTCCGGAAGAGATCGCCAACACTTTTAATAGCTTCTTTACCGAGACTGTCCAGTCTCTTGCTAGCCAGCTAACAACCACAAGTACTAATTCCATCATAACCCCACCCGCTACCCACCTCCCCTTAAGTCTCCAACCAGACTCTATCTCAATTATTCATTCCCTACTCAAAAAACTAAAACCGACCACCCTATCTGCAGATCAACGTCCTGCAGAGTACCTGCCAAAAGCCGCAGACATCTTAGCTTACCCAGTCTCAAGCTTGATTAATAGAACCATAGCAGAAGCCTCCATCCCCTCCGTCTGGAAAACCTCCCATGTCATACCACTCCATAAAGGTGGTAATTCTACAGAACTAGCAAATTACAGACCCACTGCCATACTTTCACCACTGACCAAAATAATGGATAAATGTATTCACAAACAACTCTTGCACCATGTCCTACATAAATATCTGCTAGCTAGCTCACAGCATGGCTTTAGGCCTCACCATAGTACCTCCTCTGCCCTCATCTCCTTTTCCAATGTCATAAACCATAACCGTAATAATAATAAATTATCCTCAGCCCTATTCCTCGACCTATCCAAAGCTTTTGACATGGTCAACCACCAACTATGTTGTAAGCAATTGCTATGTAAATTGTTAATCGCTATGTAATCCAATATAACTACTGTCTGTTTATTTTAACTGTGGAGCTTTTCTCCCCTGGTCAACAAATATAAATAAATAAATACAAATAATAAATAAAACTACTTACTGCTACTTTGAAGTCCATCTCCCTGGATAACCAGTCCATTCAGTGGTTCCAATCCTATCTGAATGACAGACAACAGGCTGTCATATGGGAGGGTAATCTATCTACTCTACTACCCCTTACCCTTGGAGTTCCCCAGGGCTCTATCTTAGGACCTCTTCTCTTTTCCATCTTTATTAATGACCTACACTCTACCAATCCAGATGCTACATGTATACAATATGCAGACAATTCCACCTTGATCTGCACAGCCCCTACCCCATCCAACCTGCATACACTATCCCAGAAAACATTTAACACAGTTGAGAACTGGCTTTCAGACCGTCGCTTGCTCCTAAACCCAAACACCATTCTCCTTTATGAATTCCTCTAATAATGGAACTGTTATTTCCCCAGATAACCATACTAAACTCCTAGGGGTAACTATTGATAATAACCTTAAATTTGACGTGCATATCAATCAAACCATTAAAATGGTTAACTAGGCTCCCTATATAGAAATAAACCTTTCCTTACCCCACTAGCTAGGACTGCCATTGCCCACACTCATTTTCTCTCCACCCTTTTCTAGGCCTCTTCCATTTTTACTAACTTAAATAAATCTGAGCTATGCAAACTCTCATGCTGTTATAATCACTTTGCTAGATTTGCCACTGGATCCACTTACAGAACTCACCATTGCCATAACCTCAAATCTCTAGGATGGCTAGAATTGACTAGCTCACTTCAGTACAGTCAACTTGTAGCAGCCCACAAAATTCTCAACCAACCAGATAATACCCCTGCACTTAAAAACATCATTTACCCCTACAAGAACACCAGGCAACTGCGCTCTTCTAACAAGCTACCAATCCAAACTCTTAAAGCTAACAACTCTGCTGGTGACTCCTTGTTTTCCAACTCTGTTTGCAAAATTTGGAATTCCCTTCCAGCTGATGTAACACTAGAACCATCACTAAACCAATTCAAGAAAAATCTCAAAAAGTATCTCATGACTCACTGGCTTTGCCCCTGTCAGAATTCAGACTAACTCCTACTATACTAGAGCATATATAACCGTACTGTAAGTATTACCTAGCTGCTTCTACCTGATTGCCTTTAATCATTTAAGATTCAGCTATGACTAATAATAATTGTACTTGTACTTCTCATGCTAATTGTGAATGTAATTGTTTCAATATGTGGAGCTTTTCTCCCCGGGCCTCCACTGAAAATGGACATATATCCAGTCGGACTATCCCAGTCAACAAATGTAAAATAAAAGTAAAATAAATAAATACATTGTAACTCTTTCCAGCTCCCCTTCCACAGGAAGTTTGGCATCCTCTGACAGTGGTGCCTCACTGTCAGCCTGGGTACTAGTACTCACCTCTACCTTTGCAGTCACTCTGTCCAAGGGAACATCAGTACCCACAAGCAGCTGTGGCTCACATTCAGTCTCACTGCTACTGCATAGCTTCTTCCCTGAAGCAACCACCTCACCAGTCCTGGCTGCAAGTATGCAGTCTGTCTGGGTCTCCCACAGGCTACCAGATCCACATGCTTGTCTCCTAGCCTGACCGCGTGTAACTGCATAAGCACATGGTACTGCCTCATCCAAATCCTTCCCCTCTCAGGACATCTACAGGATGGCAGTTTGGTACCCCTGCTGTCTCAAAACAACCTACTATTGGCATTTTGTCTTTTTCACTTACTGGCTCCCTCAACTTTGGTTCCTCACCTTGCCTCCGTGGACACCTGTATGCCACATGGCCCCACTGGTTGCATTCAAAACATTTAACCCTAGCTCCTGGACGTGTACCTGGACTAGTGATTTCCCCTGCTATTGGCAGATTTTGTTGGGGCAGTCTGTGCTGCCCACCATGGGTTCCTTTAGATCCATGAGCAGTACTGGGGGTCCCCTTCCTGTGCAGGGCTGCCCTGCTTGCTAGGCATAGGTCTCCCTTCTTCCCCAACTCATCTGAAGTAGCACATTGTCTATCAGCTAACCAGATCCTCATGTCCTCAGACAAAGTACTAAGGGCTTGTTCCCTCACCAAAAGGTCTGCCAGACCTGATATCCATTCACCCACCTATGGAAATAAGTGCTCAATTCAGCAACATATTCACACACCCTTTCATCTGCCTTGCGTCTATGCTCACAAATCTTTTTCCTATACGTTTCAGGTGTCAGCTTAAACAGTTCTAAAAGACATTCCTTAACAGCAGTATAATCAAAACATGCAACATCAGACATTTTGGACAGAACAGTTACAGCTTTACCATGGAGTAAAGGGGTCAGGAACCGTACCCAGAGTCCTTGGTCAACTTCATACTGTTTACATACCCCCTCAAACATATGAATGAAACTATCAAAATTATCCCCCTCTTTAAACTGCGGAAGAAATTTACTGACCTTTTGTGCTTCTGGGGTCCAGTTACTCCCTTCCCCATTACCTCCATGACTCTGGAGAAGAGTCAGCACGTCCTTCTCATGCTGCCTCTGCTTCTCTTGTTCCTCAGCTTGCAGATGTAACAGTTTCTCATTCTCCTCCATCTGCAAACATTTCAGTCTTACATTTGCTTCTAATTCCACACACCTGGCCTCCAACTCAAGTCTCTTTAGCTCCAGCTGGATTTTTAAGTCCACTGCAGGAAGGTTGAGCTGTCCGTTATCCGAGGGAATTATATCTCCACTGCCAGTCTGATTGTCCTCCTGGTTGCTGTTTTCTGATGCAGCTATAACCAAGGCTTCAGTCAGGTCGGCCTTAGTCAGGTTTCCATGCACCAGTCCCCTAGCCTGGCACATCTCCACCATCTGGCTCCTTGTCAGCTTTCCATATTCCTCTGCTGACATGCTGCCTGCTCACCCTAACTAAGCTAAGCTAACAAAAGAAATAAAATGATTGTGACCTGAACTCTGAGTAGTGACTGTGTGGCTGTTTTAGAGTACAAAAACACCTTCAAAGCTCACTGTACACAAGCTACAGAATTCACTCTAACTATACCACTACAAGCCAGTCAGTATTTGCCAACTAATTAATATAAAGTAAAAATATATGAAGAGGATCACCAAAGGAACACTGCAGCACTAAATCCAGAAGATTTATTGGAAAAAGTTAAGCACTTTCGTCAAAATCACAAGGCTTCATCAGAACAAAAACAAACAGAAAATGCCGTATTTAAATACCCTGACCCTTACAGCCATTGGTTGACAAAGCAAACATCATTTCCTGTAAAATAATTAAGCAGTTTAAAAAGACAGTAACACATAATCACAGTAACTGCCCACTACAACACACCAATTGCCACCTACCAACCACATAGACATTAATGTATTGTGTATTAAAGTATGATTTAAAACACAGATCTTGAATAAAATCACATAAAAAAAGCTTTTTTTAGTTTTAATACAGAACTAGTGGATAACTTGTCATTGAGCCCAGGTGGCTGACATGCATTTAATTTAATCTGCCACTTGAGCTCTAAATATTCAACAAAGTCATCATCGGGCCCCCCTTGTGGACCCAGGTCTACTTGTTCAAGTACAAAAAATTTAAAATAATGTGTGGGATGTACCTTTATATGCTTAAATAAAGCATTGGTTTCTTTTTTTTTAGTATATCATAGTTGTGTTGATATATTCTTTGTCTGAGGGCTCATATTGTCTTTCCCTCATAGTACCCCTCCCTTGGTGTAGCAGTAACACTTTTTAATAGTAGTACTTTTACCATAGTTCCTGACTCTAATGGAATCAGTGTCCAATATATAAGGGCATTATCCACACCTCCCACATTTAAAAGTTCCACCAAGGCCTGCCTCTAACTTTTTCCTCTCCACCAGGCCTTTCAAGGAGGTGCCCTTTTTTGTAAACCACAAGAGGTTTTTCCCCCAACCTTTTGTTGGTCTTCTCATCCAAACAAAAAATGGTCCAAAAATCATAAATGATGCTTCTAATGTTAAAAAAAATCCCTGGTGAAGGGCAAGACACATGCCCTAGTAAAACTGTCAGTTTTTACCAAACCAGAGGTTCTATTCAAACCTTCAGGCTTCTCCAAGAGTGTAGAATAAATACCCCCAGCTCTTTTTGATTTTACTTCTTTAGCTATGTCATTGACAAAGTTAAAGGGGTAACCTCTTTTCTGCAACATACCCATTAGGACATCACATTCTTTAATAAAATCGTCCTGGTCAGTCATCATTCTGGCCAATCTCACATATTGACCCTCGACAAGGGATTTTTTCTGATGCAGAGGGTCACAGCTCTCAAAATGCAACAACGAGTTAGAATAGGTAGGTTTTCTATAAAGGTGCGAAGTAAACCTACCCTTAAAGTGATCTTTCTTAATAGTAACATCCAGATAATTCAAGGTGTCAAGGTCCTTGGTCATGGTAAATTTCAAAATGTTGGTGGTGTTGTTGATGTAAACGAAGAACATATTCAGGTCTTCTTTGCTCCCATGCCAAAATAAGACCATATCATCCAGGTACCGTCCATATAGTACCCACATATCCTTGAATTCAGAGCTCATTATGTAGAGGTCTTCCCACTGTGCTAATACAATGTTAGCAAATGACAGTGTGCAACATGCGCCCATTGCCACCCCCTGCTGCTGCTTGAATAAATGCCCCTCAAAAGTGATAAAATTGTTGTCCAGAACCATTTCCATACAGGACCTGATAGTAAGGATAGTGTCATGGTTCAATGTACTGTTTAAGCATAAATAGTCATAGAACCATTCTAGTCCAACATCATGGGGTATTACTGAGAAGAGGTCACAGATGTCAATGATGACCAAGATCAAGTCCTCGTGGTACATACTGTTCTTGACTTTAGACAGAAAGTCCCAGGAATCCTTGATCACCAGGTCTCTGTTATCGAGGGTGTGCTTAACAGTGTTGTCAATATATTTAGCCAAACTGAAGGTTTTAGAAGCTTTGGTTCCTCACCTTGCCTCTATGGACACCTGTATGCCACATGGCCCCACTGATTGCATTCAAAACATTTAACCCTACCTCCTGGATATGTACCTGGACTAGTGGTTTCCCCTGCTACTGGCAGATTGTGTTGTGGCAGTCTGTGCTGCCCACCATGGGTTCCTTTAGACCCATGAGCAGTACTGGGGGTCCCCTTCCTGTGCAGGTCTGCCCTGCTTGCTAGATATAGGCCTACCTTCTTCCCTAACTCATCTGAAGTAGCACATTGTCTATCAGCTAACCAGATCCTCATGTCCTCAGACAAAGTACTAAGGGCTTGTTCCCTCACCAAAAGGTCTGCCAGACCTGATATCCATTCACCCACCTATGGAAATAAGTGCTCAATTCAGCAACATATTCACACACCCTTTCATCTGCCTTGCGTCTATGCTCACAAAATGTTTTCCTATATGTTTCAGGTGTTAGCTTAAACAGTTCTAAAAGACATTCCTTAACAGCAGTATAATCAAAACATGCAACATCAGACATTTTGGACAGAACAGCTTTAACATGGAGTAAGGGGTCAGGAACCGTGCCCAGAGCTCTTGGTCAACTTCATACTGTTTACATACCCTCTAAAACATATGAATGAAACTATCAAAATTATCCCCCTCTTTAAACTGCGGAAGAAATTTACTGACCTTTTATGCTTCTGGGGTCCAGTTACTCCCTTCCCCATTACATCCATGACTCTGGCGAAGAGTCAGCACCTCCTTCTCATGCTGCCTCTGCTTCTCTTGTTCCTCAGCTTGCAGATGTAACAGTTTCTCATTCTCCTCCATCTGCAAACATTTCAGTCTCTCATTTGTTTCTAATTCCACACACCTGGCCTCCAACTCAAGTCTCTTTAGCTCCAGCTGGATTTCTAAGTCCACTGCAGAAAGGTTGAGCTGTCCATTATCTGAGGGAATTATATCTCCACTGCCAGTCTGATTGTCCTCTTGGTTGCGGTTTTCTGATGCAGCTGTAACCAAGGCTGAAATCAGGTCTGCCTTAGTCAGGTTTCCATGCATCAGTCCCCTAGCCTGGCACAGCTCCACCAGCTGGCTCCTTGCCAGCTTTCCATACTCCTCTGCTGACATGCTGCCTGCTCACCCTAACTAACTAAGCTAACAAGAGAAATAAAATAATTGTGACTTGAATGCTGCTCTAACTACACCACTACAAGCCAGTCAGTATTTGCCAACTAATTAATATGTGGTGTGGATATCCCACTGCTGCCAAACAATTAATATGTGAGGATATCTCAACCACTGCCATCAATTAATATGTGGCATTGGTGCCCTGGCCCAGAAATCAAGAAGCCTCAATCCTCACCACTAACACCAGAGAGGACATCTCATATATGAGGAAAGGATAACAAATACACACAGTAAAGTGCAATTTCCCTTAAGAGCACACAGTGATTACAGTAAGTGTGGGGCTGGTCGCTCCTTTTCTCCCCAGGTCCCCAATAAGACTCTCCACTGGCACAGCTATAGGGTCCAGATCTCAGCCTAGATGGGAAAGCTAAAATCTCCAGCACCCTCTTTGTCCAACCAGTGCTTTGTGTCCCTGCCCAAGTAGCTGACACACACACTTTGAGATAAGAGTGTACACAACCACACAGACACTTCTGGGGAAGGCTGGCACAGGTTCTTCAGCTGTACCCCTTTTACCCAGACTATACGGTAGTACCACCTGCCACCACCCAGGTAATATTTATCAGCTACCCAAAGGCCCTTAAAAGGGTGTCCAATTATTACTGTGCAATATTATTATCCAGTTGGTAGTTGTGACTAAACAGTCAAAGCTTATTTGGAGTGACCTGGACAGTAAACTCTATAAATATGCAATGTACTCTAGAGCTTAAACTATCTCTACAGAAAACCAGCCACAGTTAAAAGGTTTTAAAATAGTTAACAATAAATAATTAAAACCACAAGACACATCTGGAGCGTTTCTCCCCGGGCCTCTGCTGAAAACAGGATCTGTGGAACCTAGTCGGACTTTCCCGGTCAACAAATGTTAAATAAAAATAAATAAATAAATAAAAAGACAATACTTTCTACTATACAGTGCTAGTCAAAAGTTCAGAGATCACACAGAAATACTTAAAATAAATCAGTAGTACAGTTCTGACATCACAGAAAAACACTTAGTTTAATCTTTCTAATTTCTAGTTATTCCTAAAAGAAAACACACTTCTAAAATAACTTACTTATAGAGCAAGGCAGAGTGCTGTGAGTTGGATACAATTTATATCATACCTTCCGGTCTCAGTTACCGGATCTTAGTACAAAGGGCGGAGGTGTATCCACACCCGTTATCACTCCCTCTCTGGTCAGATCAGATCACAAACTGATAACCCTGGACACCCTCACCCCTCCACCTCCCCCAGTCAAAGAAACCATTGTAAAAAACCTTTCCAAAGCAAACTTCAAACTACTTGCATCAGAAGTGGAAAGCTTTACTATTCCCTTGCAGAAGGATAATGATATCCAGGGTGCAGAATCCTACACCAAGGCACTTTATATACATCTTCAGGATTGCATGGACCATGCTATCCCAAATAAAACCAAGACTCCTTCCTCAAGCAAGAAGAAACTAGTCTGGTGGACCCTGGCCATAAGCAAGCTATACAATAAAAGGAGGAGACTTATACAAAAAAAGGCCAAATCTCAAGTAGAAAAATCATCCCTGATCAGCATTAGTAAGAAATTGAGGGCCCTCATCAGGTCAACTAAAGCCAATTTCGAAAAGAAAGTTGCCAAGGATGCCAAGGATAACCATAAGGCCTTCTATGGTTACGTCAAAAACCTAAATGGCAATGCTCAGGTCTGTTCTGAGCTAGTACAAAATAGAACAAATTACACTGGCCCCACTGACATTGCCAACATCTTGGGTGACAGGTTCAGTGCAACCCCCCCCCCCCCCCACCACCTGCAGGGCCTATTACTATTCCAGAGGATTGTGTAACTCCAATTATTACTGATACGTTGGTTAATGAGGCTCTATCTAAAGCTAAAAACACTGCCTCCATGGGACCAGATGGTGTCCCGGGCTGTGTCATAAGCGAGCTCCAAAATGAATTAACCCCACAAATGAATACCCTGTTCAGTCTCAGCCTCTCTACAGGATATGTGCCCATAGAATGGCGCACAGCAACGGTGGTTCTGCTGCACAAGGGTGGGCCCACAACCGACCCTGGGAACTACTGACCAATAAGCCTGACCAGTTTGATCTATAAGGCAATGGAGTGAATCATTATGGAACTCACAAGTGGAGAGATTGAGAACCTCCAAACACTTGACCCCACACAGTTCGGCTTTGTCAAGGGCAATTCATGCCTCCTGAACCTGGTGGACTTCTTTGAGACAGTTACTCAGGCTATAGATAAGGGAAAGGAGGTACACACAGCTTACCTTGACCTTGCTAAAGCATTTGACACCATTCCCCATTCAGGTATTATTGATAAACTCACCAACCTGGGCATAAACCCTTACGTCACATGATGGATCACAAATTGGCTCTCAGACAGATCCCACAAAGTAAGAGTAGCGGGATCTATGTCTGAATCCAGACCAGTAACAAGCGGTGTGCCTCAGGGCTCTGTCCTGGGGCCCCTCCTGTTTAGCATATACTTCTCAGAAGTACAGGCAAGCACTGAAGGGCTGTGGCTGACCAAGTTTGCGGACAACTGCAAACTGGGTGCTATAATAGAGTCTCTGGCCAACATGGATATCCTCCAGAAGGGCCTTAATGAGACTGATGCATGGTGTCAAAGCCATGGTCTCAAGCCAAATGCTAAAAAATGCGTAGTAATCCCCTTTGGAAAAAACAGAGTACCCGTAAACTACCACATAGGAGGTAATCCCCTGAAATCTGTAGAAATAATAAGGGATCTAGGGACCCAAGTAGATAGTCAGCTTTCCTTTGATAACCATGTTGCCAAGGTAATTAGAAAATCCTTCTAAGTGACCCATCTGATCATAAAATAGTTCACATCAAGATCTAAGGATGTAGTGGTGCCCCTCTACTCTTCCCTCATCAGACCCATTATTGAGTACAATGTATCAATTGGAATGTACCTGGCTAAGCATCTCCAGCAGCTGGAGAGACCACAGAGGTACCTCACTAAGAGGATTACTGGCCTCAAACAGTTGCCCTATGCAGCACGACTGAAAAAAACTAAGGCTTTTCTCTGTTGCATACCACCTTCTCCGAGGCGATCTCTGTCTAACATACAGAGCCATGTCCAATCCAGAACTGTTGAACATGCTCCATCTTACCAAAACCAAATCTACTGGAGCTACACGCTCTAGGGATATAAACCTCAGCACAACAATGAATAGAACATGCTGGAGGGATAGATTCCCTTCTCAAAGACTCCCCTTGCTATGGAACAAGATCCCTATCTACATAAGACAGAGCCCCTCACTATCACTCTTCAAGAGGAACCTTGACGAGTGGATGGGTAACAGAAAGTTCACACCAGGGATCATACCAACAGCTCTACTAGATAGGGGCCAAGGGTACTAGCTGCTAGATCAAGGGCCTAGGGAACTAACCAAAGGGGTGGTGAATACCGCACAACGTGGCAGGGCTAATATATGCCTTCAGGCAGATAGCCCAGTACCTACCTATGAACCTCTGAACCTATAGTCAGACAAAAATACTTAATAATCTCTGGTTCTCACTGTTTAAATTGAAACTCCAGTTCTGCTAAACATTGCATCATCTTTTACACCTTCTTGGTGTTCCTAGGCTGACAGAAACTGCATTTACATTATTTTACACTTAGAGCAATAAAGGACATTCCATATGTAAATTCTAGTCATTGACTTTAGCCTTAAAACAATAGGCAGCAAGCCTTCACCTAGCCGGACTGGAGTCGACTTGTAAAACATCAAAGGCAGTGATGAAATAATTTTAATTTCAAAGGACCAACAAGCAATGCTTGACTTAGCTTTCTTTACAGCAGATGGCAATGTTGCCACATTGTTTAAAGTTCAACATTCATATTTACAAATGATAGAATTATATGCACAATTCTATCTGGCTAGGCTGGCAGCCTTCACCCATCTCTACCAGTCTTCACAGTATCTACTACTTTTTTGTCTTTCCATGCTGCTGTGTCTTGCTCTTTCAAACCATCCATTAATGTCAAAACTTCCTCCATAGTAACTTCTTATGGGGTTTTCCATTTTTTTGGTAATTGCTTTTTTGTGGAGACAAGCCATAATAATGAAACGAGCTCCTGCCAACACTTAGTATTTTGTGTTACTCTGTTATGACTAAGAAGAAAATCTTTCTTTTTACAAGGTTTCAATAATATTTGTCTTCTATTTGATGTAAGTCTGAATAAAATTTCTCTAGTTTATAGCTACAAAAATTATGTTTACAAGTTTCCTACCTTACCCTACCCTACCCTACCCTGCAGGCATCTCCAACATCTCGTATCTACTCCAGGGAATATCTTTCTATACTTATGCAGAGTATAGAAGTATTTGTGCAGATATTCACAGCCAAACTTTTGAAATTTTCTAGCTTTGGATATCTTTTTTGGAGTATTACATGTTTTTTGCCATCTGCCTTCTATCCGTTATACCCAGACTTTTTTCCATTTTGCTATTGACACCCTAGTATGTTTTCCATGTTTCTATTCCTTAACACTTTATATATCCCACTTACGAGTTCTTCCTCCTAACCTCATCAGTCCTGGCTTCAATTAATATATGCATCAAGAGAGGCTTTCCTTCTTTTATCTCGGTACTTATAGGTTCATAGGTGTGTACTAGGTAATGGCCCTGGAGCCTTTACAAACCTAGCCCATAGGATTAGCCTGACATTGTGCCACCTAACCTTAGTTCCCGTGCCTCTGTCGAGTAAAGCCACTGGAGTGATCCCCGGGGTGAATTTTCTATTTCCTATCCACTCATCAAGGTTTCTTTTGAAGAGGGCCAGTGAGGTGCTCTGTTTGACATGTATGGGAAGTCTGTTCCATAACAAGGGCAGTCTCTGGATTATGAACTTATCCCTCCAGCATGTTCTGTTGATTGTGGTAATGAGGTTGAGGTCACTGGAGCATTTATTGCAGAGGGTTTGGTCTTTCTTTAGATGTAGCATTTCTAACAGAGCTGGATCAGACATGGCTTTGTATGTCAAGCAGAGATTGCCACTAGGTAGCCGATATGAGACAGAGAATAGATGGAGTTTTTTGAGTTTTTCCATATAAGACAAGTGTTTAAGGCTCAGGATCCTCTTTGTGAGGTACTTTTGTGGCCTCTCTAGTTGTTGCAGGTGTCTAGTGAGGTACATGCCAAATGGGGCATTGTACTCGATGATTGGCCTAATGAGGGAAGAGTAGAGGGAGACAATGACCTGTTTCTTCCTGGATGCAAAACCCTTAGTAAGGAGATGTGCCACATAGAAGGACTTTCTGACCATAGTGGCAATTTGGTGGTCAAACGAGAGGATGCTGTCAATCTGTGTTCCCATATCTCTTATAACACCTTCTGTATTCAGTGGACTACCATTGATGTGGTAATTCATGGGAACTGGGTTTTTCCCAAAGGGGATGGTGACACATTTTTTGGCATTGAGCTTAAGGACATGGTTCTGACACCAGTCGTTGGTCTCAGTGAGGCTTTCTGTAGGATGTCGACATCACTTGGGGAGTTAATGATAGCTCCCAACTTGCAATCATCTGTGAACTTTGTCAGCCAGAGACCCTTTGTGTTTGCCTGGACCTCAGAGAAGTAGATACCAAGCAGGAGAGGACCCAGGACAGAACCCTGTGAGACTCCACTCATTACTGGTCGGCAGTTTGACTTGGAGTCTGCTACTTTTACACTGTGGGTTCTATCTGTGAGCCAGTTTGCAATCCACCTAGTGATATAGGGGTTGATGCCTAGCTTAGTGAGTTTTTCTATGATTCCAGAATAGGGAATGGTATCAAATGTCTTGGCCAGATCAAGGTAGGCTGTATGAACCACCTTGCCTTCATCCACACCTCTGGTGACTGACTCAAAGAAGTTGACCAAGTTGAGCATGCCTGATCTACCCTTCACAAAACCAAACTGTGTGGGATCAAGAGTTTGGAGATTCCCTATATCCTTGTTTATTAGGTCCATGATGATGGGTTCCATAGCTTTGCATATCAGACTCGTCAGGCTAATGGGGCAAAAGTTCCCAGGGTCTGTAGTCGCTCCTCCTTTGTGGAGAGGGATGACTGTAGCAGTGCACCATTCAATAGGGACAAAGCCTGAGGTGAGGCTGTGATTGTACAAGGCACACAGGTGAGGTGCCAGTTCACTCTGTAGTTCATGCAGAACACAGCCGGGGATATTGTCAGGTCCCATGGAAGCTGTATTCTTGGCCTTGGGCAGTGCTGTTTTAATCTGTGCAGCAGTAATATTGGGTGCCTGGCAATTTACTGGTATTGTGATTTGTCCTTTGGGGGGGTAAAGTTGGCACTGAATCTGTTGGGCAGTATATTAGCAATATCTGTTGGCTCGGTATAGGAGGTACCATTGTTCCAGAATAGTTAACAAACCTTTGTATAATGTCCAGTTATTTCTTTTTATCTTAGGCATTTCTACTTCTTCAGTCCAAAACATTCTCATGCCTCCTTTCATAGTAGCTCCCAGTGTACTATAGTTCTATCCCTAGCATGCCAGTCTTTTAATATAGTTGTATCTGTGGAAATACTGCCTACTTAGACAAACTAGTTCCATTTCAAAATTCCACCAAGTTTGTATTATTCCTTCCAGTCTGCACTGTAATAAAGCTGCCTGCCCTTACAGTAAATATTACTTTGGAAGCTCCTCCCAGCCTCATCTCATCTGCACATTTTACTGGGCACTGAAAGATTTAAATGGGAAGGTCTCCCCTGTAGAGTCTTGTTAGCCTCTGTTTCATATCAGCACACTGCACCATTTTTCCTTCTCACTTTTCAAATTTGTAACATCAGGGT
The DNA here is from genome assembly GCF_019279795.1 of Protopterus annectens. NCBI lineage: Eukaryota > Metazoa > Chordata > Ceratodontiformes > Protopteridae > Protopterus > Protopterus annectens. The sequence goes on from NC_056726.1 coordinate 1,199,161,066, forward strand.
CAAGACTACCAATAACTGGAGAGCCAAGTGACTGCTTCTCAGCAATCTGACCTGGAATTGTGCTTCTGTTTTGCTCCTGACAGATGGAGCAGAGGGACATTGTTTCCTATCCTTTTGAGAGACTACAATTACTGGAAAGACAGAAAATTGCTTTTTAGGAGACAACTTGGGATTAATGTTACATCTTTCTCTCTGGTAAGGTTAGGAGCAATGGGGCATTGCTTCCTGCTGGACTGTAATTAGGCAGTGTGTATGGGGCTTCACTTAGTGGTTTGGCTGCAGTTTTGGTGAGAACCTCTTAAGGCTGTGCAGCTTGTCTGACTGTTGCATCCAGCTGCTATATGTTCTATTCTGAATATCCACCAAATAAATGCTGTAACAAGTGTACTGAACATAGCAATATCTGTGTTAATACTACTTCTCAGATGTAGCTTGGGATTAATGCTACTCTCTTCTTTCTGGTGAGAAAAGGAGCCAAAGAACATTGATTGCTAGCTGCATGCAGCTGTGTTAAGACCAGAACTGCCCACACTACCAGATAGATAGCACCTTCAATAATCAACTCCAGACCTTATAGGCAGTAAATCTTGCTTCACCAACTTTAGTAAGCACCTGGGACCTTGAATTTGCACTTTCAAGAAGTCGCTGTAGCCAGCCAGGTTGAAATGAGCATCCAGAGACTCTACAACAGTATTCTCATGTTCACTCACCACCATCTACTACTTAAACAAACTGACACAGTATGTGAGTGATGCAGTTACTTAATGCTATTGGAGGCAAACCTGTCACATGAAGACACTCAGTACCACACAATACCACATTAAACCTGTCACACACAGATGAGATCAAACACATAGACCTACGTATACTGAGGCTCTTAAAAGTAACATCTCAACATCACAAAGGCCTCCTACATCTATCCTAACCAATAATTACCCTCATCAACCTTACATATAGACAGCACAAGCAGCACTCATCTTGACATACCTCTCAACCGCTTAGCACAAGAAATCTTGACAAAGCCAAATATAATGGGGGAACAATGGCCCAAAAATAGGGACAGCTTTTAAATATTGATCATATAAACTTAGAAAGTTGCTAGAATAAAATATTTAGTATTAGCATGTATTTTCTGAATGATATGAAGTCTGAAACTTAAATGCTTGTCATTATTTAGTGAATTCTTTCCTCACTGATTTGCCAGAGAACCACAAATTTTATGAGCAACAGACCACCAATATGAGGCAAAAATCTGAACATTCTTTAAAAATCTGAACAATTAAGAGCTATGCCCTGAAACATACATCAAAGAGTCACACTGTCTCAATTCAAAAGCCCATAAGGCAAATCTCTGCACAATCCACAGTCCTAGTGATAGATGACTCCATTGTGAGACACAATGATGCACCACTCACCAGCATTTACAAGGATGGACTCATGGTCAGTTTCATATCAGGTGTCAGGATTTGCCACATCATCCAGGCACTCAAATCCTTGCACCAGAAGTACACGTGCAACACCATCATAGTACAGATGAGTGTAAATGATTGCAACATCCCTCCCTTGACTATATGTAGAGAGAGATGTGATGGAACTCTCTGAAAATGTGTCCTAGGCAGGTATGAACCTCACCTTGAGCAGCATTTTACCATCACCATAAATAATGTTGCATTTTGAACAAAAGATCATTGACTTCAACAATTGGCTTAGCTTCTGGCATCATTCAAATGGTGTCCAATTTACATCAACCTGGGATGAGATGGTAGATAGTCCTAAATACTTCACCAGCGATGGCCAGTGGCTTTTCCTCCAAGACTTTTGTATACTGGCTAAAACTTTGCCCACCCCATAGTGCCTTTTGTAGGAAATGTCATTGCTGCTCAGTGTTAGGAGCCCTAACAAAAACAATCAACTATTTACAAGCACTCTTTACTATGGAAAACATCAATATATGCATTGTAATGAAGACAAGGCTCAAAACCATTGACAGCATCCCGTCAGTGCAGGATTCAATGCCTATTATATTTTCAAGTCCACTGCACTAGATGAAGGCACTAAAGGCAGCAGTATCTCCATATTTGTAAGAAAGTACTTCACCTCTAGACTAGTTAGACAATATAGCAATTTGGAACTTATCCACATCCAGCATACATTTAATAAGACCTCTTATCACATCATGGGTAACTTCAGGAATTCCTTTATGTCTCCTTCAGCCCATAACTCCTACCTAACTAGTATGAAATCTCTATGCTTTAAGCTAAACACCATTCTGTTATGGGACTTTAACTATCCTGCCATTAGCTGGAGACATACATATATAAATATTGATTTTTATGATGCAAGGATATGTGTGGCATAAAGTAGTGAGGGCGGGAGGTAAGTAGTGACAAGTGTAGTTTTAGTTGCATTGATAAGAAAGTTTTTGGCTCTGAAAAAATCAATTGTTTTTGGTGAGATTTTATGCAATTTTATTTATGCAGGTCAAATTTAAGATTATCATCAACTATTATCCTTAATAATTTGCTATGAGAAGTGACTTCAATGGACGTATTAGAGGAGTTTTGAATAGGATGTGGAAGCAGATTTGAAGGTGAAAGTGGATGTGATGATATGTGGCTATTAAGCAAGGCAGCAAGGCTGGAACTAGATGTTGGGGAATACTTGGTCAAGGCTGCTATACTATCTTTGAAATAAGAGATGAATTCTATTGCAGTTTTGTATGGTGGGTTATTGGGAGAGGGATTAGGTTTCAATGTTTGCCCAGGATGTAAGATTTCTTTTATGGCTGACCAGAATTTTTTAGTGTTGTATTTACTGTTGTTCTGAAAGTTGTACTCTAGTTTTTTTCTTCATTTCATTGTGGAACATTCTGAAGTTTTCGAGATATTTTGGTGTTTTATATTTTTGCCATTCTTTCCATGCCTTTTCTCCATCCTGCTTTAGAATTATTTTCTTTTTCAATAGCCAAATTGCATTATTTGTTTTTGATCTCTTCCTTCTAGGAGGTACAAGGTTATTTATTGTCATAGCTAAACTATCTCAGTTAAATTTTAATTCCTATGTAACTCACTGAATAGCAAATTGGCTCACAAATGGAAGCCAGGGAATTATGGTGGCATCATAAGATGCCAAGCCATGTACACTCTACCTTTTCCAAAAGACACATACAGTGTACTCCAGGGTTCAGTTCATGGACACTCCTTTGTGTCATTTACTTCTCACAAGTCAAAGCTACTGTTAATGGTGTACAGCTGATAAAGCCTGCAGATGTTTGTAAACTTGGTACCATCATAAACTCCCGAGGACACCAAGGTCTTCCGGCAGGGCCTTTCCCAAACCCATAGCTGGTGTCAAAACCATGGACTGAAACAGAATGCCAAGAAATGTATAATAGTATCATTTGGCAAGCAAGAAACCCCTTGTAGTTATCACATTAACACACCCCTGAAAATTGTTTTAGTAGTTAGGGACCTGGGAGCCTATGTGGACAATGAGCTGTCCTTTTGTTACCATGGATCTACTAATGTAATAAGTGCTTTTCATTGCACAGCTTATTACTAAAGGGTAAAGCATCCAGGTTCAGAGATGTAATCATTCCACTGTATTATGCACTCATCAGGGTTTGGTATGTAAATATCTAAACATATTGCCTTAAATGGAAAAGTCCCAAAGATTTTTAACCAAGAAAATGAAAGGTCTTCAATCTTTCAGTAACCCCTGTAGATCAGCATGCCTGTCCTTACACATTGCTGCAGGGTGACCTGTGTTTTGCTTTTCATGATGTGAAAGACCCAGTCCTATTACACTTCTATTTCTTTGCAAAACCAGTGGCTCTGCAAACACCTGCACTGCACAAAGGGACTAAATGTACACCAAAAAATAAACAAGACTTGCAGGAGAGATAAGCTCTTAACTCAATGTATGCCTAGCCTATGGAATAACTTATTATGGGCTTATATTATGTCACTGAAAAAAGGGTGGACACTGTGGTGCAGTGGTTAGCGTTGCTGCCTCACAGCAAGAGGTTCTCCGGTTCGATCCTTGGCTGGGGTGCCTTTTGTGTGGAGTCTGCATGTCCTCCCTGTGGTCGCGTGGGTTTCCTCCGGGTGCTCCTGTTTCCTCCCACAGCTCAAAGACATGCTGTAGGTGGATTGAACACTCTAAATTGGCCCTATGTGTGTGTGTGTGTGCCTTCTGTGGAAGGTTGGGTGCCGGGCTGGGAACTCAACACTGTAAAACTCCACTGCCAATCATGAGCGGACAGGTGATCCGCTGTGGTGACCCCTAACCGGGAAAAGCTGAAAGAAGAAGATTTTGTCACCGAAAAATATGTTCATCAAACATGTTTTCAGTGACACATAAACAGCAGAATCACTAATGACAGAATGGCCACTTCAGCAAATTTTTTTCCAGAGGAAAAAATTTGCTTGGCCAAAAAAAACAAAACAAACTTTCAAACCCTACAAAGTGGGGGGGGCTTCACCCCCACAGCCCCTGATGTGGGGGGCTGTACCCCACACCCCTCTAACTAAATATACCAACTCTGAGATCGCACAACAGTGGGGAAAAGAAAAGGGACATCCCTGACGATGGCCAAGCATTTTTTGCCCTGTAAAAAAATTCACCGACGTGGCTGTTCGGAGATCAGTGTGATCATTGTTTATGTGTCTATGAAAATGTGTTCGATGAACACACTTTTCAATCACATAATGTAGACCCCTTATTACTACAGGTCAAAGTACTACTTTGGCTACCTTAAAGGCTAGTCTTGATGACTGGATGGTCAGACAGAAATTTACACCAGGATTATCATAAACAGCCTTTTTCTGTTTGGGAGTTGAACACTATTAAGTGCTTGAAAAAGGTCTGGTTAAAGGTGTTATGGCATCTTATGGTCTGACTGATCACTTACTTAGTATGTTCCTGTATTTCTGTTATCATTGAATAGAGTGCCCTCTTTGGTATGCACCTGTCCAAACATCTGACACAAGTTGAACACCACCAACAATTTCTTATTAAAAAAGTAAAGGTCATAAATCATAAAAACTATGCAGACTATCTCAAAGCCATGCCCTCTTTGTGATGCCATCCAGGCTACTTTAGGGTGACCTCTGCCTCAACAGACCCTGTCATTCCAAACCTGCTACACATTCTCAAGTTCAATGGAGCCATAAACAACTGCTTAAGAGATGTAAATATTTTGCAGCATAACTAGAAGATGTTGGAGTGATAGATATGCATTACACAGAGCACCACTTCTTTGTAATTATCTGCCTTTCCATATAGAGCAGGGTACTTATCTTACACTATTCAAACAAAATCTGGATAAGTGGATGGGTAACTGCAGATTGACCTCTGGTTTAGCACCCTTGGTACTCCTCCGTAAGGGGCAACATGTAAATATTCTGTCTCTGGGTTATTTGTACTTAAGATATAAGGGCTAAAAACTACAATGGCTTGGCTTCTAAAGGTCCTCCTGGACCAATAGCTTAATAGCTTGGTAAGTACCCATGACCCTAAGAGACTGTCAGAGCAGTATAGATTTCAGCATGTAATATCTAGTCCTAACAACCCACAGTCAAGTGGTTAGGCCATGAAGACAGTTCAAAGTGCAAAAAAAAAACTCATGAAGAAACCTGAGTATTAACAATGCCTTTATGTAGAGGATCATTCAGCTTTAGTACAATTTTAAGAACCATTCTTGGTAAGGTTTACATCTTTCACCAGTCCAACAACCGAAGGATCATAGATTAAGCATTAGATTTCCATCTTCTTCTGCCTTAATTCTGCCTCAAAACCTTATTTCAGTTTAAGAAAGGATGAAATAAAATGAGTGTAGACAAATGCCCTTTTTTGTAAAAAAATTTAAATAATGCAAAAGACAGACAGAGAATGCAGGATTCCTCAAGCAAGACACTGGAACTGATTGTGAAGAAGAATGAGAACTCCAGATAAATTTGTTGTTCCTACTGAAGATGCAAGTTGCTTGGAAGTAATTGAAGACATTTTAATTTTCAAAGTTATATGTCTCATAGTGACTGTGTTGAATAAAAAAGTGTACTTGTGACATTTCCAAAGAGACAGTCAGATTGTTAAGAGAGGTATCTAAGGAGGTGTCTTGGCAGAAATTCCTACCAGAAGTCAAGCAAAAGAGTGTTCTTCAGAATATTAAACATCCTATTAAGCTGTTTGATAAATAATTAACTGAAGCATTATTTCCTAGTACATTAACACCCGAGGCTCAGATTGCAGACTTTCCTAAATATATATTTTGAAGTTCATTAGGAACCAGAGTCTTAGTCGAAATGACAAACTTGATTCATAGGTAGTTTCTAGGCATCCAGTCTAGAATACCAACATAGGTTCATAGGTTGGTGCTAGGCTATCAGCCCTAGGGCCTATACAAGCCTAGCCATAACAATTCCCTGGCTATTTCTTCCCACACTATTTACTTCCCTGGCCCCCTGTCTTGCAGGGTGACTGACGTGATCCCCGGGGTGAATTTCCTTTCTCCCATCCAATTGTCAAGGTTCCTTTTGAAGAGGGCCAAAGAGGTGCACTGCTTGACATGTATGGGCAGTCTGTTCCAGAGTCTGGGGAGTCTTTGGGTCAGGAACTTATCCCTCCAGCATGTTTTGTTTATTGTGATGACAAGGCTTAGATCCCTGGAGCATGTGGCTCTGAGGGATTGGGATTTCTTTAAGTGTAGCATGTCCAACAGCTCTGGGTTTAACATGGCCTTGTATGTTAAGCAGAGATCGCCTCGGAGTAGGCGATATGTGACAGAGTATATCTGGAGTTTTTTAAGGTGGTTAGCATAGGGCATCTGCTTTAGGCCTGTGATTCTTTTAGTGAGGGATTTTTGCGGCCTTTCCAGTTGTTGCAGATGTCTTGAGAGGTACATACCAAATGGGGCATTGTATTCTATAATGGGTCTAATGAGGAATGAGTACAGTGGGACAATGACTTCCTTTTTTTCTGGATGAAAAGCCCTTAGTGATGAGGTGTGTTACATAGAAGGATTTCCTGACTGTTGTGGCGATGTGGTTATTGAAGGTGAAACCAATGTCCACCTGTGTCCCTAAGTCTCTTATCACACTTTCTGTGTTTAGTGTCCTGCCACCTATGTGGTAATTCACGGGTACATGTTTTTTCCCAAAGGGGATAACTATACATTTCTTGGCATTGAGATTGAGCCCATGGCTCTGGCACCTAGCATCTGTTTCTGTAAGGCTCTTTTGTAGAGTATCAACATCATTTGGGGATTCAATAATGGCTCCCAGTTTGCAGTCATCTGTGAACTTTGTTAGCCAGTCCCTTAGCGTTGGCCTGTACTTCAGAGAAGTAGATGCCAAACAAGAGCCTGGTCCAAGTTCTCAATTGCTCCAAAGCACTTCCTGGTTAAAGGACATACTTAAGGTCTCGCAGTAGACAACTAGCAAATGGGGGAATCAAACCTTGTGATTTAGAAGTAGCTCATTAACAGCTTACCACCAGACAAGCTAATTTAATTTATTAAACATGCTATGATTGTAAATGCAAACAATTTTTGCTTTGTATTTGACCAATAAAAATCTAAGACATTTAATCATAGTAAGTTCTAAAATAATTTTTATCGATGACATACCAAGAACAGCAAAGAATGCTTTATTAAATGCTATATATTTATTTATCCATTTATAAACTATGCCTCATATGAAATGAAAAACTAATTTTTTGAAGGGGAAATGAATTAACAGGTTTGACATTCAAGCTTCTGTCAGCTGTCCCAAATAAACCTTTTATTTCTTTATATTTTATTTATTTTATTTACAGGGATAGACCACTAATCATGCTTGCCATGGTATCCCGTAGCTAATGCAGAGTCTAATATAAATGCTAATAAATGTAGCAACACACAGTGTGTGTGTGTGTGTGTGTGTGTGTGTGTGTGTGTGTGTGTGTGTGTGTGTGTGTGTGTGTGTGTGTGTGTGTGTGTGTGTGTGTGTCTGTCTCATTTTGTTAGTAATCCTGAATACTCAGATGTTATAATGATAACCTGAAAGTTGTGGGTATTGCAAAGGAGATTTGGGAGATATAACTTTTTTCCTAACGGAATAGATGAATGAAGAACCTCTGGGAGTGAAAATGGTTTCATGTCCTTGTTGAAGAAGATTTTATTGTCTGTTCATTGCTGCTGATATTTGGTAACTATTTAAGATATGTCATTGGGGGTTCCATTAAATATCACCAAATCTGTTTTCACTGAAGTAAAACTCACTAAAATAATTAACTTAATTTGACTTTCTTTGAATAAGGAACTGAAATACTCTTGGTAACAATTTCAAACTGTTTTGTAAAAGGCAAGTAGCCTGTACTGAAACATTTTCCAGCTTAAGTATTTAAACCTTGACGTTGAATAACCTCAGTAAAGAGCTGAGTAATTTTTTCACTGTTTTCTGAGTTCCTGTGACATTAGAGTTGCAATTTTTAAGAATATGTGTTGGGGTGAGGACAACGTCTCCCAACATGGGAGGCAGAATGGGACAGAAAGTTATGTAACTGTATTTAACTGTTATTGGTTTTATGAACAGACAAGCCCCTAGAGAAGTTAATGCAAATATCCATAGTGTCCATTGTTGTCCAGTGAGGTGGTCAGTAAAAATTTATTCTGTGTATGATTTTATATCATTCTGAGGGTGACAACAGTCTTGAGATGTACATTATGTTGTCATTACACTTTCATGTATTTCACTACAGGGTATCCTGGGACAGAAATTCCTGCCATTTCCACTGAGAATTTTGTTTTAATTAATTATACTTGCCAGGGTTTGGGTAAGGTGATGTGAGGCTAGTTTTTGGATTGATGACAGTAGAACTTGTTAAGGTGGGTGAAGGAGTGGAAATTGCAGAGGTAGTATATTGTTATTAATTACTAAATGCAATCATTATTATGTGGTATCTGTGCATGTCATGTGTGAGTAAGTGATGGAGTGTCTGTGTGTTTGTGTGGCTGTCTGTGTGTTATGCTACAGACTGAAGTCCTTGCCAGCAGTAGTATCTCTGCATTGTACACTTTGAACACTGGAAAATGAGTATTTTGATAAATGTTTTTGCAGAAGATGAGCAGAAAGTGTTGCGAACAGCAGAAAGTCAAATAGCTATCTACAGGTAATAGTAAATGACTTTCTCATTGCAGGCATTTTCTAGTGTTTTTTTAGGAAATGTACTATTAATGGTTTAGAATAAAGAGAAAGGAATATGTTAGATGTTTGAAGGTCATTCAGATGCAGAATCCTTTACCAAATTTTTTTAGAAGAAAAGTGGAATTCCTTTGTATGCAGCTTTAAGCATGGAGGCAAATGAAATTATCCCTTATTTTTGCAAATTATTATTAAAGTATTGAAATGTGGCATAATTACTAGAACATTTTGATATTAAATCATATTGACATTATTTCTTTATAATACATGTGGAAATATCAATATGTTACATTTTATACAGTAAGCATGCTGATGTCAGAGAATTTTGAGATAATGCTGTAGTGTTACTGAATATAGAGCATTGTGTTTGAATCAATCTGATAGCTGCCTGTGATCCTGTGTTTCTTATCATAATCCTTATTTTGTACGTTTTTTTCTCATTGCCTTTGAAGTTTGTCATTTTTTATTTTGCATTTTCAGTTAACCCCAAATTCTCATTCTTATTTTCACTAAGTATAAATATATATATATATATATATATATATATATAGAGAGAGAGAGAGAGAGACAGAGTGAGAGAGATCTATAATATATATGTATATATATAGATAGAGAGAGACAGAGTGAGAGAGAGAGAGAGAGACAGAGTGAGAGAGAGAGAGACAGAGAGAGAGAGAGAGAGAGAGAGAGAGAGAGAGAGAGACAGAGTGAGAGAGAGACAGAGTGAGAGAGAGAGAGAGAGAGAGAGAGAGAGAGAGAGAGAGAGAGAGAGAGAGACAGAGTGAGAGAGAGAGAGAGAGACAGAGTGAGAGAGAGACAGAGAGACAGAGTGAGAGAGAGAGAGAGACAGAGTGAGAGAGAGAGAGAGAGACAGAGTGAGAGAGAGAGAGACAGAGAGAGAGACAGAGTGAGAGAGAGAGACAGAGTGAGAGAGAGAGAGAGAGAGAGAGAGAGAGAGAGAGACAGAGTGAGAGAGAGAGACAGAGTGAGAGAGAGAGAGAGACAGAGAGAGAGAGAGAGAGAGAGAGAGAGAGAGAGAGAGAGAGAGAGAGACAGAGTGAGAGAGAGAGAGACAGAGAGAGAGAGAGACAGAGTGAGAGAGAGAGAGAGAGAGAGAGAGACAGAGTGAGAGAGAGAGACAGAGTGAGAGAGAGAGAGACAGAGTGAGAGAGAGAGAGAGAGACAGAGTGAGAGAGAGAGAGACAGAGAGAGAGAGACAGAGTGAGAGAGAGAGAGAGACAGAGTGAGAGAGAGAGAGAGAGACAGAGTGAGAGAGAGAGACAGAGTGAGAGAGAGAGAGAGAGAGACAGAGAGAGAGAGAGAGACAGAGTGAGAGAGAGACAGAGACAGAGTGAGAGAGTGGGAAAAGGGGTTGAAACTATCAACATAAACTGTCAAAAACATTGACGTGCCATTCTGCATAGACTAAGAAACAGCTTTGGCACATGCAGAATATAAAACTAAAAAGAATAAAAATAACATTTTTTTGCAGCCTGCATCCCCACCCCCGTGCTAATTATATGTACTAACTCTAAGATTACAGAAATGCAGGATAAGAGCATATTCCATATCCCCAAGAATTGTGTGATTTTACACGCCTGTCAATCAGCTGTTTAGTAGATCATATCTGGTCGACTAAACAGCTGTTGACAAAACACACACATGGCATTCTGCAGCACTATATATATATATATATATATATATATATATATATATATATATGCATATATATATATTATATTTATATATATATATATATATATATATATATATATATATATATATATATTTATTTATTTATATATATATATATATATATATATATATATATATACATATATAGCTACACATCCATAGAGATATAAATATGCATCTGTATGTGTGTGTGTGTGTGTGTGTGTGTGTGTGTGTGTGTGTGTGTGTGTGTGTGTGAGTGTGTGTGTATACATAGACACAAATACACACAGACACACATTTACTTCTACCTAGACACCAAATATGAATGCTTCTGCAGAAGGACATAGGAAATTTTTTTTTTTTATATATTTTATGCAGTACTGAAACTTGAGCACTACTTTAATAGCCATAGTCACCTCCTGGTATTAGAACTCACAGCCTTCAGGTTTGGAGACTGATCGTCCATGAACAAAAAGACTCTTTCTGTGGTTCAGTGTTTCATGTTGCTACATTTGCTTGAGATGATGCATAGATAGAAATTGACCTATGCAAGAAATTAATATTTTTAAAATTAGTATTTGTGTTTTCCCTAATGAGACATATTTTAGAATACTAGAAGGCAGTAGCTTTTTTTGAATATTACTGATATCATTGGTGATGCCAAGGATAAACAGCAGTTATTCTTTAGCTCCATACTTTATCTGGTCATTAAGTCTCTTATTTGTTTTGTGTATGGTCAAACACAGCTACATTTCTGTTTACATTTATCTGAGGGAGTCATGTCTGCCTCTCGTAAGTTGAGGTCACCACTTTCTGCTTTTTGGATTTATACTTAATTTCCATTTTCAACATCAGGCAAGGTGAATATATAATGATCAAAGTAATATATAGCTTTCCCATTCTGCCTTTCTGATATATTAATCTTATTATTAATCTTTGGGTACAGGCTACACCAGCCTGCGTTGCTGCGTCTTTGTACTTAGTTCTGCAGTATGATTCTCAGCTGGGGTAGTTCCCTGTCTCAATGTTGGTTATAGCTTGCTACAACATCCAAGAGATACATGATAGGTGAAATGGCATTCATCCAAATTGTACATAGATGTATATGCTTTTGTCTTTTTAATTTCTCCAGTCTTTTGGGTTTCTAATGCCATGATGGGAAATGACCCCATTCCTACTCTGTGGGAGGAAATGAACGTATTCTGAGATAGGTACGTGTCTTAGTCTGGATTTGTTCATCTGAGGATTTAGTGCTGGCATAGATTTTCTTCTCTAGTTCCCCCAGTTCTTCTGTGATCCTGATTTGGATTAAGCAGGTACCTAAAGAATGAACGAAAGCTACATTAAGGCAAGAAAAATGGATTTTCATCTGCGGCAGTTTTTGGATGTGCTGTTTATGAGCCTGGTGGCAAAAAATGGGGAAATTGTATCAAAGAGTACAACTGTGAGTGATGTTACTGGGGTCAAAGGAAAGAATACAATCTTGTAATGATTCCTTGTTGAGATGTTTATTAAATCTAGTTCTGGTCTTGATGAGCTGCGAGAAGCAATATAACTGTAGCAGGTGACGGAGGTGAGGGATCTCAGGTTATAGGGCACAAATTATAGGGCAACAGTTAATGTTTATGTCACGTAAATAGATTTTCAAGAAAGACTTGTAGTTAACTAGGGCAGAACAGCTTCTGCTGTGGAGATGTTATTTGCAAGGGTAAATACAAAACACAGTAATAGACTTTTATAGGAGTTAAATTTTAAGAAGAAAATGAGCATTTCTGCATTGTTGAATTTCTGGGAATGAAGAAAGAGCTCTAATTTGTTGGAGTGTATGACTTTTTTTTTTGCAAATTTCAGTAAGCTCTGTGTATATTACAGTCTGGCTAGAGTATTTCTTCTTTGATTTTGGATTTTAATCAGGTTTAAGTTGAGTTTCTGGAGAGGAGTTGTTCTTTCAAGAGTGCAGATCTGGGAGCGTATTATATATGCTTCTAAGACCGATGTTGAAGAATTCTAACAAGTCTGATATCTAGATTTCTTTTTAAAGTAGTGAGTTGAGTTATTAAATTTATCAGTAGAGTGTGTGCTATTAGGTAAAGACCCGGATCAGTGTGAATGCTACCTCACAGCTGCCAGGGTGGAAGGTATTGTGGATGAAAGTAACAGCTTGTGTTTTGTTTTACACCTTTAAATAAATTTAGTAGGCCATATTTTTACTGCAAGTAGCCTGGCTTAAAGAAGTGATTATATAAAACGTTGTAGAGTTTAGAGAAGATGGAGAAAGTACTATTCGTTATAGGGCGTGTTTCAGGTGAAGAAGGCAGTGATAAGATGCGATGTGTGCAAACATCTACACAGTGTATACAAACTCTGCGCTATAAATACAGAGAGTAAGTTGGGGAAAAGGAAAAAAGGTGCAGACGAGAGTAATAACAGAAGCAGAAAGGAGAAGCAGATGCATGCTAAACAGGATGTCTGCTGAGGCATTTTGACAGATATATTTTACATGAGTAAAAATGCAGAAATAGATGTTAGGGTATATATTGAAATGGGTGTGCTAAGGTAGGGTGACCAAATCATAAACTGGAAAAAACGGGACACACCCAAGGAGGGTTTGGGGGATACCCTCCAGCTAAAAAGGGGTCCGGGGAGCCTCCGCCGGAAACTATTTATTGAAATATGCTCATTTTAACTATTTTGAGACCTAGAAATCTTTTTAAATTTCCCTTCACTTTTGTAATCTAATTTAAACACTGAGGCATATCAAAAACAAAAACAATAATTTTGCAGTGAATACTTATTTATTTATACATATTTTACAACATAATACAACACAACAAATTAAATTTCACTAGTCTAGGATTTAAATTGAGGATATTTGGCTGTTGTCCCAGCCATTGTTAAAACCTCCTTCTTATCTAATATAAACTTGTAAAAACTATAACAGTCCATTTCGAAATTGTAGAGAACTTGCAGGATGGCAGAAAGGGTCTCCACTCTCATCTTGTTTCTTTCATCCGTCCATTGAATGTTCATGAGCGAAAAGATTCTTTCAGTATTACCATTATGGGCAGGGATCGCAAACACATATTGGCATATATTCAAAAATTCAGAGTTCTGTTCTGGTCTAGTATGGGTTTTGAAAAAACAAACCCACTTTTCGTGACACAGAGGTGTTTTTTTATCTTCATCAGTCCACGCTTTAATATTTTCATTTACAAAATCCACTAACGATGCCAGTTGATCAAATAGCAAAGTATCATTTATTTCAATACTTTTTTCGTTGAAGTAACAAATAGTTTCTTCAATTTGTTCCCAACTGGGGATGACCTTCAAAAGCATCCATTTGAATTTTGAGAAGGTAGAGAATGGTACACTCCATTTTTTAAGATATTGTAGGCAGGTTTCATAAAACTCGTTAACTTCATTTTTGAAGTTAATTTTGTCTTGTTGTGTAATATTGGCCCGTTTAAGAATGGATTTTACACTAAATGATAAAAACTGTTCCTCTTTTCTTCTGGTCAAAGCTTTGAGAGTACATTCCAATACATCACTGACTTCCATAACACTTTTTGTACTTCCTTCAATCTTTTTAATTCCTTGGTGAAAAATACTGAGTTGGCTATGGATAGACCATAGGTAGGCCTCACTTAAAGGATTATTAAAAAATGTTAACAAAATCTTTGGAGCTTTTTCCTCGTTTAAAAAGAAATCATTTAAAGCATCAAACAGCTTTAAAATTCGTTCTATTGCAGGCATCAAAGACAGCCAACAAGTTTTTGAATACGCCAAAATAGTGCCAAATTCGACGTCGACCATTTCACAAAATTCTTTTAGCCTCTCTGTTCGCACCGTGTATACAGAAAAATAAGAGAAGAGTTTGACAACAATACCTTCAATGTCACAGCTTAATCTATCAGCTGCTGCATATATGCAGTTATGTAGTACATGTGCAGGACAACCCACACCTTCAATACCACCATGTAAATTAGTTGTTAATTTTGTAAATACATTGTTTTTTCCCACTCTGTTCAAGCCACCAAAATCTGTGTTGGTATTGTCACCACAAAACGCAATGCAACTGTTTTTATTTAACTTGAATTCATCAATACAGTTCAAGCAGAAACTAGATATCTCATCTGACGTTTCACATGGCAAGGAAGCTACTTTCAGTAACTTTGACTTTATCCCTTAATTTACGTCAAAAAACTGAACTACAAAAGGAAACATTTTTATGGCCTTGTGATTACTTGCATCAGTTGAAATGCCATAAAAAGGGGATTTATTTATCTCTTCAATGCTAGTTTTCATGCTGAATGGAGCTAAAACACCAGTTATCAGGGCTGATTACTTTGTTCTGGCAGAGCTAAACTTTAATGCAATTGATGAGTCACTAAACATAACGCTGTTTAACTTGTTGACGCAGTCATTTGACCTAAAGCTGTGATGGTGCTTTACCGTATGGTAGGCCTGAGTTAGTTCAGCAGCTCTAACTTTCGTTTCTTCATTAGAATCGTGTTTTATAAAATAATTGTTAAGAGACATACTGCTACTTGGGGCACTCAGTCTGTTCCTAAGTTTCACTGATGTGATGTGTTGTTTTATATCTGAACGTCCACCATGACCAATACTAAAAACACTATTGCAAACTGTGCACTCGGCTTCACTGTCATAGCGTCCCTTTTTAATATAGTTCCACTCTTTGGAATACTCCTCCATAAACTTACATTGATGCTTGGGCATAATTATTGTCTATATGAGATGATAATATAAAATTAAAGAATAAAGTTCAACACCCAAAACAAACACCTGTCACTCTGACACGAACAGGCCGGCAGGGATCACACATAAGACTAATACATTACACGTTGCTACAGGTCTGTCTATATGGCTATGCTTACTTCTAAAAGTTTGTAGCACTTAGACTAGAAGTGCTTAGCGGAGCCCCTGACTTGATATTTGCTGGGGGCCCCCAAAATGCTAGCACCGGCCCCGGTTATACTTTATTGTCTTTGCTCCTCAACTACAGTGTACCTTCTTACGTTCTCCATTGTAGAGATCCTTTGGCCATCTCTTCCTTGCTCTATGTTCGCTTTAAATAATTGCGCGCGTCCAGTAGCCATAGCAACAAGGTCTCATGTTCTTTACGCTACTCAAAAGTCTAAAAAATGAAAAATATTAAAACAAGATCAGTTTCGCATACAGAATGACCTTAAAGTTATCAAATTTACATACATAAAAATACGCAGCTGGTATCGCCAAATAAGTTTCACATAACACTCCAAAACCCCAAATTACATATTTTGAAAAAGTAGCTTTCAAGAAATTGTGAAACATCTGATATGACGCTGTAAAATATATTTTTCAAACTTTCCTTCAGATACCATTCATTTCAAATAATTGCAACAACACACATACTCACCTTCTTCACCACCATTTATCTACCATAACCTGCCAATCAAAACAATGAGGTGGGATTTAGTTTACTTGACACGCACTTTACAAAAGGGGAGGATGTGCTATCGCTTTTCGCGATGCATTGTTGGTACTGCAGTTTTTAACTGCTCATTTCGTCATATTAGCTACGGAAATAGAGCTGTAATCCCTGCAGCAAAGGAAATAGTAAAAATGTGGCGTGACGCAATATTGACAATGTGACATTGACAACTTCAGTTATGTTGAGTTTCGATTTTTATTATCAATATTTATTGTGTGCTGTGTGGTAAATGAAGGAAACGTATATCACAAGTGTGTATGGTGGAAGAAGCCACTTTTTTATTCTTAAAATGACCTGCTTTTGTCTTAGAAAAGTTCAACGGGCACTTCAACCCCTTATATGCAGATGCTGCGGTTGACATGTAGAATATAATTATGTACACAATCATTCTTACCACTATCAGTTGGTCCATCATCATCATCATCAATGAGGAGTAATAATGGTTTGAAAACTTGTGTTGACGCACTTGTGGGTTCGGGTGTATGGAGGGACAGCACCAGTCTGCATTTTATTATGAAGCGCAGCATTTACACACCCACTCAAAATTATACGCAAAAGAGAACGAGCATAGTGGGCAGCAAGTATCTGTATGGAAAAAAGTTGCTTCTCCCTCATCTGTTACTCAGAAAGGTAAATAGAAAATACCTGTTTATTTTTGCAAGCTTTTCAGAAGTAGCCAAAATATTACTTGAAGTTATATAATTAGGAAGTTTTAGTGATTTGATAGAAACGGGACATTTAGGCATCCCGAGAGACTTTTTTGGGACACTGGGTACGATCGTGAAAAAACGGGACAATCCCTTTTTTACAGGACATTTGGTCACACTATGCTAAGGAGAGTGATAGACTTAGTGGGGGCAGTAGAAATGCACAGGAAGGTTTTGGTTATTAGTATTATTATGACTAACAACAGACGTGTAGTAATAGATGTTTGTCAAGGAGATTGATATACTTAGTCTGGGCAATACGAATTCAGAAGGAAGAAGATTTCTGGGATGAGTGATATTACAGCCAATAACAGATATGCAAGAAGAAAACATAGTAAAAGCTCCTAATGAACTGATAGCAACAAAGAAAGAATAGAGGTGGGGTAAGCAGTAGGTGGCTATTAGAGCAGAACGAGTGATTTAGCACAGTCTGTCACTTTTCAGAGAGTGTTGGGGAAACAGGAAATGCTTAGTTAGAAGGCTGTTCAGAAGAACAGAGACAATGTATAAACAGAAGAGTGATTATGGAGAAGTGAAACTGAGAAAGATGCTCATGTACAGTAAGAATTATAAACCAGAAAAGAAGATGAACAAGACAAGTTGTGGACGTTAGCTGTGCAAAGGGCCTAGTAAGTAGGGTCGTGCTAGGTGAGGTTATATAACTAACTGAAGGCAGTGCTTTAATATGAAATTTGAGAGGGAGAGGAAAAGCAGTTGATTGTGAGAGAGAATGAGACACTATATGTGTGGTGCACTGATGACTGAGTGGGGACAAAGTGGGAGACATAATGTGAAGAAGCATGCAAGTTCACTATTTGTTTAAAAGAAACCTGAGCAGAGTGCGCACCAGCATTGACAAGAGGTGCTGTGTGCAGACCTGAATACTCTGCATATGTGGAGTTACAAGGGAATCTGTCATTCAGGAGTTAAAAAAGCAGTTAAGCAACTGGGCCCAAAAGGTACTTCAACCAGGCATTTTCAAAGGTACAGACAGCATAACCAAAATATAAACATAGTTTGCAACAGTCCAGTATTCACTGAAACATAGCAAGCAGAGTCAGTTAAATAATAAGAGAGCTTGTCTTTTACCAATTTAATCTTGATGTTTTTAAGAAAGGCAAGCAGTGGAGGGGGTGGGAGACCATTCTTCACACAAGTGACTAACTGCTAGAGACAGGATACGACTAAGCAGGACTGCCTAAGAGCAAATACAGGAGACGCAAATCTAAACGACAATACAGCTAAATTAATAACAATGCAGCTAACTAAGAAATCTTATAGGTTAGAAAAATCTGGTAACCTTAACAGATGGAGCTGCAGGGTACCTGTGAGCAGTATGAGTGCAGAAAACAATGCTGCTCGGAAGTGAAGATGTCATGGTTAATAAATCCAAAAAGCAGACAAACAAGGAAAAATTGCACAAATAAACCAAATAATGAACCTGGATGCCACTGTTCAGCAAAACAATGAAGCTGAACAGTGGCATCCAGGTTCATTTTTTGGTTTATTTCTGAAGATGTCATGGTCCTTCAGGGCTGGAGATGATTGTAGCCATGCTGAATGCTGGCAGCTGGATGAAGCGTGGAGGAAGCCTATTGTCTGCAAGATTTCCACGCACGGATATGCTGACAGTAACAATGGCTCACAAACAACTCACAGCATATCTGTGAGTTTTAGAAGAATAGTCAAGAGGCAATCTATATGTGGATTTCATTGTGAGAATTCCTGAAAAAGAAATTTAAATAGAGAGAAGGAAATGTTTTATTTCTGTAGGTAGCCAGGAATTTGAATGTTACAAACTAGAGACTGAGCAGTTAATGATTTCAACTAACTCTTCATTTGAGCAATGCGACTGATTTGGAGTAGATACAACACAAAATGCATGCAGACAGACAAATTCCTTTTCAATTCAGCTATGGTGAAAGAATGCATTTCAACTAGTGTGTTACAGTACAAACTATAGAGAGCAGAACATATAATGCAGCATCGAAGGTTTGTAGTAGAGATTTCCAAGTATGAAGGCAATAGGAAATCTAACACTGGGAGAGACACTTTTATAATGTTTAATTAATTACCACAGGAAAGCTACCTCTTCAGAGCCAGAGAAATCATTATGGCATTTGATCATGAATTTTGCAAGAGCCTAATGATATTTAGCTAATTCCTTGTCCTAAATGTAACAAATTCATGTGACAGTTGAAGCAAGACTAGAATTATCTGGAAGAGTAGTCTTTGAAAGATAATATACTTTAATCTTGTGATAGTAAAATTATCAGCAAATTAAGTTTTTATTTGGTGCAATGATGTAAAACATTTCTGTGAGCTGGCAACTTTGTTGATCAGTTAGGATAGAGGATTATTTGCATACTAAAGTTCTTGCCAGACTTGCATTTTACAGTGCATTAATCTATTTCTGTGCTAATAAAATGACGGGCTATAGTCCAGGAAATAGCCTTTGTCAAGCAGATGAGAGGCTATTTCTGCCAACAGGTATTGTAGAAAAGTTAAGACACCAGTCTGCCAATGTGAACCTACCATCTGTAGACAGAATGAATGGCCAGACAATAGAGAAAATACATTTCACAGCCCATTACTTTCTAAACTGTTCCTTCACCAGCTGATATATGCCTGTGGTGTAATTATCTTACAGGCTTGTTGCCTTTTGCAGTGCATTTGAAGCCATTGGCTCAGAGGAGATGGCCACCTACATCCTCTTTGGAGTTTTCACTCCTTAAATTGCAACAAGCCTTACTGTTACGATACAGTTGCTTAAACAATCAATACAAATTCTCTGTCAGGATTAATTTAAATAAATTATGCCTGTAAGTGTCATTAGTTTTTCTGTGTTTTGCATTCATTACAGCCTATATGATAAGCCATGGTGGTACAGCGGTAGAGTGTTTGCCTCACAGCAAGAGGTTCTCCTGTTCGATTCTCAGCTGGAGTGCCTTCTGTGTGGAGTCTGCATGTCCTCCCCGTGGTCAAGTGGCCTCCAAAAGACATGCATGAATGGATGTGCCTTCACTGGAGGTTGGTCATCGGGCTGGCAACTCGGCACCATAAAAATCAACTGCCAATCATTAGCAGACCTGAGTTCCACTGTATCGATCCCTAACCAGGAAAAGACAGACAACAACAATTTATATTATAGCAATAACCCACACCTGGGTGTGGGTAATGCTGGATTTACCCACGGTTGTTGTGGTTTGGTCACGAGGGTGAAGCCCGAGTGGCCAAACAAAGACAACTGTGGGTAAATCTAGCATTACCCACACTCAGAAGCGGGTTATTGCTATTATACAATGACATTATTTAAGAAAAAAAAATAATTATTTTTCTTAAATAATGGCATAGTATAATGCCTCCTTGCGGCCCTTCCGCAGCTGTCTGGTATTCTGCGGCAGTTCTGATGTACTGCGCATGCATATTCTTACGCAGTACATCAGCGCTGTGGGCAAAAGCAACTGAGAAAGCAAGATCTCCCTTGCTTTTTACAAACTGTCTTGCTGTGTTAAAGGAGTTTAACATAGCGAGACAGCTTTTAAAAAAGCAACAGAGAATCTCTGTTGCTTTTTTAAAGCTGTCTCGCTATGTCAAACCCATTTAACATAGCGAGACAGTTTTGAAAAAAGCAACGGAGAAAGCAAGATCTCCGTTGCTTTTTTACAAAGTGTCTCGGTATGTTAAAGGAGTTTAACATAGCGAGACAGCTTTAAAAAAGCAACGGAGAATCTCCATTGCTTTTTTTAAAGCTGTCTTGCTATGTTAAACTCCTTTAACATAGCGAGACAATGTCTAAACAGTAACGGAGATCTTGCGTTCTCCGTTGCTGTAAAAAAAGAGTTATACTAATGGAAAAAGTCCGGGTGACCGGACCTTTTTCCATTACTATAACTCTGATTTACAATGTGCACGCTGACCAATCAGTGTGGACATTTTGGAATATTGATGGGGAGTCGTTGTATTATATATCATATAAAATTTCAAACTACACTGTTAACCTCATCCTTTGTCAGTTACATTCCTAGTTCATACAGTAGTAATACAATATCTCTAATCAGTTCCACATGGAAATTTCATATAAGAGCATCAACAACTATTTAAATGCCGAATGTGCTATACAATGGAACAAATCAGCTAGGATAAGTCAAAAACAGCACATGAATTGATGGCAATATTCTCGTATCCATCCTACCATCATATCAATTGCTCACTTCTTCAAGCATATTCTAGGATAACAGTTATACCGCGATGGACTTGAAAGCTTACGCATGAAATGACAACAAATTAATTTTAATTTACTACTGTTTAAATCCCATGTTTATACCCGCGGTGGTCGTGCTGCAGTAGCATTGTCGCCTCACAGTAAGACGCTGTCCAGTTCAATTCTCAGCTAGAGCATCTTCTGTGTGGAGACATGCGTGAATGGGCGTACCTTCATTGAAGGTTGTGCATCAGGGCTGGTAACTCGGCACGTAAAAATCAACTACCAATCATTAGCGGACTGGAGTTCCGCTGTGGCGACCCCTAACTGGGAAAAGCTGAAAGACACAACAACTGTTTAAATCCCACCCTTACAATTTTTGAAGCATGCTTTCCATGCACTGAGTTCTGAAGCATTCAGTCTCACAAACAGCCTTCTGGTCACATTTAAATGCCTGGACTGAGAAATTAAGAAAAATACATATGTTCTTATTTTGGAGTAAAGTCTCTGTATTATGAGTAAGTATATGTTTCTAAATATTTTTTATTTTGTCTGTGATTTAGATAGGACATTGTAAAATAATTTCTTCAAGCTGCTTATGAATTCTACTTAAAAATGGTACATGTATACATACAAATATTACAAGCATGGGCATTAATGTCTTTCTAGCCAGCCAATATACCATACCAGTTGTTCCCATAATAAGTGTCTAGGCTGTTCTTAAAAATATCTTAACTAGTGATTGCTTTAATGTAATGTGGTAGTCTGTTCCATGCATCACCTGATCTCTCTCAGATAAGCAATTAGTGCACTTCTTTTTCCTATAGTATGTTCGACATAGTTTGACCGGTGATTCTGTACTATTGTTTGTTAACCTGAAACATTCCCAGAATGCCCTATATACCTGAATAAGATCTCCTTTTAAATATCTGTAAGAAACACTGTACAAGATCAGATATTTTAGTCTTTCATAATAACTTACATTTTCACATCCATGGATGCCCTTGGTATATTTCCACTGTACTCTTTCCAGTTTACTCATGCTTGTTTTTTATAAGGTTTCCATATTGTTATTCCATACTCAAGTTTTGTTCTAATGTAATTAACAAAAAAATGACCATCGTTTTTGATTTCCTAGTCTTTATAAATCTAGGTGTAATGTGATCCTATCTCGCCTACATTCTCTACAGATGGGTTCGGAGCCGATCCTCGGCTCCGACTCGGCACGCTATACAATAGAACGAAGTCTTTTATTGGCTGAGTTACCTCATATCCCAGGATGCACCACTACTGCTTCCCCAGATCTCGTTTGCCGCTTCTACAGCATAGACGTGGTCTCGGACTTGGCTGAGCTAAGTGCCTCTTTAGTGATTATTTTCTGTCAGAAATTTCACTAAACTTACCCAAAAGCTGTTTTAACAGCTACTTATTGTTGTGTGATTGTGTACTTTGAAAATTTTGTGGTAAAATTGTATTTTGTTTGACGGTAAAGGATCCCGTTTAAGTTAGAGGGGCCTTGCCCTAGCCCACGCGCCTTACTTAGAGCTGTTTAACAGCTATTTATTGTGTGACTGTGTAGTTCAAAATTTTGAGGTAAAATTGTATTATTTTTTATTGGCAAGTGATCCCGATTAAGTTAGAGGGACCTTGCCCTAGCCTACATGTTTAGTTTTTTCTCTTTAAAGTTTAGAGTTGAAGTAGATAGCCATGTCGAAGGAACATAGGCCATCAGGATTTAAAAAATGTTCAAAATGCAATTATAAAATGTCCATTACGGACGACCATTCTTTATGTGTATACTGTTTAAGGCCAAAACACCTCCAGGAATCCTGTAGCGTTTGCCACGCTTTTTCCTCTCGCATGCTCCAAGAGAGGAAAAATAAGTTGATTTTGAAAGGGCTTATTACCCCTTCCTTTGAGGAAGCCCTATCTTTTTCTTCTTCCCCATCGAGGAAGAAGAAATCTTCGGCTCCAACCAGCCCGTCGGATCTGGCAGCAAAATAGTCAAGGCAGGCTTCTCTGTCGGCTCCATGGACTTCAGAGCCGAGGGCGGAATGGTCTGCCTCGATGTCTCCAGCCTCGACTCCTCTGCCTTCGGAGCTGAGAGCTCGGGTGTCGAAAGGCGAGTCATCTCCATTGGCTCCACTGCCTTTGGAGCCGATGAAGGTTGCCTGCTCAGACTCTTCCCCTTTGGTGCCAAAGTCCACATCGGCTCCGAGGGAAATTGCAGTGACAGTGGAATCTCCCTCGGCGCCGATACTTCGAAACCATATGGTGCCGGTCCCCCAGTCTTTCAGATCCGGCGGAGAAGTCGACTCGGACCCGGTCGGTCTCTTCTCGGTCGTCGAGGATATCTGATTCGGATGTAGACAGGGTGCTTCAAAGGCTTTTTCAGTCTCCGGTCTTTCAAAAGTTGGTCTCGGCTCCAGCCCAGTTGGCTCCAGAGCCAGTTTCCCACCCTGCCATCTCGGTTCCTCCTCCAACAGCTTCGGTGCCGTTGGAGTCGGTGTTGGTGGAGCCGGTGGAGGTTGTCGGGTCGGTTCCGACCCTAACTCCAACCCCGCCCTCCGGGTCAGTGTTCGATACGCGGACCTCCTCTGTCGGCCCCGGGGGGACGCTTCGGGACCGATCCTTTCAGTTCCGAGCCTCCCTCTCGGTGCGTCGGCAGCGGGAGTTCTGACTGCTGTTGTGGCCTTGGGGGTTGAACCTTCCCAGGACTCTGGGGGTCCCGCCTTCAAGGCCATGAGAAGTGCCTTGGCCAAATCCTCTCTGGCCACTTCTACCATCTCACCACCACCTTCCCTTGGCACGGAGACTGGTTCCTTTGCAATCCCCCTGTCTCACGACAGCGGAGCCCTTGGGCTTGAGGTTACCCCCGTCGGGGGTTCCCTTCTTCCTGGAGGTCCCTCCGAAACGTCTTCAGAGGAACCCCCGAGGAAGAGACAGTGCAAGAGGAAGCACGTCGACTCCCCTCACCTCGGATACCGACCTCGATGATGCAGAAGGGTCCCCCAAGTCGTCCTCGGATGATGTATCCTTTGCGGACATCTTGGAAATCCTTAAGCAATGAGGCGACTGGCAGTCCAAACCCCCTTCTGCTGAGGAGTCGGTGTTCCTCAAGGCCTTCGGGGCTCAGCCCTCCACCTCCTGGGTGTCTCCGCCCTTCGATGAGCTCCTGGATTTGATCTCTCAAAGGGCGTGGGAACACCCGGACTCTGTTGAACCAGTGCCAGCTCGCCCCAATAAATTCCTTTCAGCACCGCCTGATAAGGACTTTCTTTCCAAAGGTGTGGCTGTTGATGCCTTGGTGGTGGCATCTGCCACCCTACAAGATGTGGCAGAGGCTTCAACGTTCATCCATCCTCCTAATAAGGAGTCTAGGAGCATGGATCGGTATGGGAAGCACACCCTTGCTTCAGCAACCTTTACATTACTACCAAAGCTACATTTGAGATAACATTAGCATCCTAGCAAAGGACAATCAAAAAGTTTTCTTCAGCTATGTGTGTGACCTCAAAGGTACACAGTGATGTACTGAATTAATTGCAAATGGTGCCACCTATATAGATCCAGAAGATATAGCAAATCACCTAGCCAACAAATTTAGCTCCAATTATAGACCTCCCCAAGATTCTTCTCAGGAAATACCCATGTCCATAACTCCCTCAACTATCACAAAAAAGCAAGTACTGAAGGCACTCTCCAAGGCCAAGAACATTGCATCAATGGGTCCAGATAATATCCCAGGATGTCTCACTAATAGCATGAAATATGAACTATCTGGCCCATTAGAATCATGATTTAACCGCAGCCTCCAAACAGGCTTTATGCTGGATGAATGGAGGGCCGCAATGGTGTTCCCTCTGCACAACTGAGGGCCAACCATAGACCCTGGGAATTATCAACCCATAAGTCTTGACTAGCCTGTTATGCAAAGCTTTGGAGAGAATAATCATGGATACCTCTAATGATGATATAGGTAGCCTACAAACACTGTTCCCAAATATGTTTGCATTTGTCAAAGTCAGGTCCTGCCTACTCAGACTGCTGGACTTCTTTGAGAAGGTCACCAAGTTAGTGGACAATGGCAAAATGGTGCATGTTGCCTACCTAAATGTGGCCAAGGAATTTGATACAATACCCTATTTGACCATTGTAGAAAATCTCATTAAACTAGATATAGCTCCCTGTATCACCCACTGGATATCCAACTGGCTTACAGACAGGACCCATTAAGTTAGAATAGAACAGTCTAGCTCCATACAAAGGATGGTTACTAGTGGGGTGCCTTGGGGCTCAGTGCTATTTGGCATCTATGTCTCTGAGGTCATGGCTAATGTCAAATGCCTCTGGCTGATCATGTTCGCAGATGATTGCAAATTAGGTGCAGTCATTGAATCCCCTTAAGACACAGGTATCCTCCAAGAAGGTCTGACACAGAATTAGTGCCAGAATCATGGACTAAAACACAATGCCAAAAAGTGCACTATGGCATCTTTGGAAATAGACAACCACCAGCAAAGTAATACACCACTAAGAGTAGAGTCTGTAGTCAGGAATTTGGGAGTGCATGAAGAAAGCAACTTGGCATTTGACCATCGTGTATCTACTGTAGTGAGGAAATCATTCTATGTTGCACAACTTATAAGCAGGGGTATTGCATCTCGATCAAAATATGTCTTTATTCAATTGTACTCTGCTCTCATAAGACCAATCATTGAGTGCAGCGCCCCCTTCAGTATGTACCTGACTAGGCAGATATGACAACATGAGCATCTTTAGAGATTTCTTTCAAAAAGAATACATGGTGTAGAAACAGAATCCTGTATAAACCACCTGAAAGCCTTGTCCTTATAGTCGGACACCTACAGAATGCCAGGAGGTGATATATACCTGGTCTACAAAGCATCCTCTGATCTAGCCCTAAAGACCTACTACACATCCATAAAACAAATAGCATCAGAAACACCTGACCCAAGGAGCTACAACTTGCCTCTGCAACATAAATAGGACATCCTGGATGGACAGGTATGTGTCTCAGAGGCTCCCCCCTTCTCTGGAACAAGCTACCCATCCATGTGAGACAAAGTTCTTCACTTTACTTATTTAAGAGTAACTTGGATCAGTAGATGGGGATCCATAGGAGACATTATCTGGTACCTATTTCTCTATAAAAGAGAGAGAGAGAGAGAAAGAGAAAGAAAAAAAAAACAGAGAGAGAGAGAGAGAGAGAGAGAGGAAGCTTGTAAATGCTTGGCCACAGATGTCTAAGTATTTATACCCCCCAAATCACTTGGGGACCAATCCTGTTACATTTTACTGGGTAACATGGCTAGGCTTAAAAAGCTCACTTAGGTCCATAGCCTAGTATTCTACTGTAAAAGCATGACACTATCATATTCCAAATTTAGGGCTGCAAGCAAGTATTTGTTTCCAACCCCCACTTGAAAATGAAGCAGATGCAGCAAGGTTTGCCTCACTGCAGAAATCAAAGTAGGACTTATTTATGTAGAAGTTCAACTTATTTGCATGACATATGTATGAATGTGTCTTCAAGTAACTATTTGCATTTTAGCCATTCACTAATTTTAATTTAATTTATTAGCTGCATAAGTGAATTGGCATTTCTTAGCCATGACTCAGACCACAAGGCTAAGGATTTATTTTATTTATTTTCCAGGGCTGAACATTTTAAGACTCAGCCCATGAACATTGTATGGTTAAGTCACTTGCTCAGAGGCACATGGTTATGCAATAGAGACTGAGGGAATCATCTTGCACCTCAGGAAAGATCTTATTAACACCTCCTTAATCCTCTAAGCCAACTGCCAGACAGTATAAATGCAATATATGTATACCGTTTAGAGTAAACAATCGGCCAGTATGCTTTTGGAGTGGGAAAGAAGTTGGAGAAAATCTGAGCAAAACTGTTTGCAGCTAATGATTAAATGGGAAACATGAACTTTGACTGGTGATTCTATGAGGCAGAAATCTTGCCAATGACAGACCACGCTTCGCATTATGTAGGTACAGATCTACATTTAGTGCTAAGGGAACTACAGTTCATATATCTATATCTGTATCTATGGTTCCTCTTTATAATCTTGAAATACTGAAATCTCGAGTTTTAGTATCCTGAGAACATAAAAGGTGAATTTCTAAAATAGCAAAAGTGCATAATCGTGAATTTGAATACCTCGAATTAACAGTTATGGCTTTACACTTCGTTATGTCCGGTGTTTTTTGAGTATGGTGTACGGTGTTGTGTGTAGATTTAGATGGGATTTAAGGTAAGTGAGTGTTTTGTAAGGGTTTTGGGTGGGAGTTAGAATGTATGTGAGTGTGTTTTTAAGTTGTATGTGTGGGTTAGGGTAGGAAGGTGAAAGTATGAGTGTGTAAGTGTTGGATGTGTTGGTGTTTGTATATGTGTGATGTGTGTGTCTGTGTGCGAGGGACTGTGGAATGTCTGGGTGTGAGTTTGCTGTCTTTTCCTGTTTGTGCGATCTTGGAGGTAATATATATATATATATATATATATATATATATATATATATATATATATATATATATATATAAGTAGGGGGGTGTAGGGGCCCAACCCCCTTATGTAGTGTAGGTGTGTTGATTTGTGTTGTTGTGTCTGTGTATGTAGTGTGGGTAAGATAGTGTATGAGTTGCATACTGTGTATATGTTCGCGATTTTGTATTTCGCGGTTTTGGGGTTTCGGGATTTTGAACATTCGCCTTTATGGTTTTGAGATACTGAAATTTGAGATTTCAGTATTTTGAGATTATAAAGGGGAACCGTATACATACATCTATACATAAAGAGATAAATAGCTATAGAGCTACATATAGAGCTTTAGCTATCTGTCTACCTATATACATCTGTCTCTCTCTCTCTCTAAATGCATATACGTCTGTGTGTGTGTGTGTGTGTGTGTGTGTGTGTGTGTGTGTGTGTGTGTGTGTGTGTGTGTGTGTGTATGTATACTTGTATTAGTGATATTAGTTTATACTTGTATTACTCTAGATTAACATACAGGCAGAAG
Source organism: Protopterus annectens (assembly GCF_019279795.1). NCBI lineage: Eukaryota > Metazoa > Chordata > Ceratodontiformes > Protopteridae > Protopterus > Protopterus annectens. The sequence continues at coordinate 1,199,189,379 of NC_056726.1, forward strand.
AAACTGTAACTATCACTTTCATTACAGATACTAGTTTATACTTGAGTGCATCTGATAATCTTCTCTCCAGATGTCCTTCTTTTAATGGTTTAGCAGACTGGTTTAGAGATAATGCCATACAAACTGGAGCTGGTCATTTAAAATCACTGACAGTGGATGTTTAAATACACTGCAAAGAGTTTTTCGTGGCCTTGCCTTTTTGTGTGAAAAGCATTGATTGCAGCTTTCTTTGCGATGGTGCTGGAATGATTCTACTTCTAATTTACTGATTCTGTCTGTAATTGTTCTTGATTTAATTAAAGCGGGACTGAACTATCCGCTGTCTGTGTAGAGATAATTTTTTCTCAACATCTTCTTCACTGATCTTGATAGTGTAGTGGACGTGTAGGCTGTCTCTGAGGGTTTATCTTACTAGTGCTATAAAACTACTTACTGACAATCTGTGAACTGGCACGCCTGTAAATACGTTTGTATGCACCTACACTTGTATGCATTCATGTGAATGAGTGCTTAAATGTGAATGTAGGCTACTAAGTGTATACTTGTAAGAGACAGCATTATTGTGTGTGTTTCTGTGCAGGTATGTATGCATATGTGCATGTGTGTGTGTGTGTGTGTGTGTGTGTGTGTGTGTGTGTGTGTGTGTGTGTGTGTGTACATTTGCACACAGTTGCATGAACAAGCGTGCGTGTGTGTGGTTGTGTACGTGTGTTTGAAATACTACGTTTTCAACTGGGTGTTCATTTTTGGTAATATTAAGAGAACTTTAGAAACTGAAGGATAATGGAACACTTCCAAACCTCAGGTTGCTGTGCTGCTATATAGCTCTTGTTAAAAAGATTATTCATCTGTGCATTTTGTTGAAGAAACAGTGAAGCTGTAACAAGATATGTGCACTATTTTCTTTTGCAGACAGCTGTAAAATATGATGGATACACAGCACTGATGTTTAACTGTTGGTCTGATAGATTTGAGAACCGTGATCACATTGATTTTATGCTAAACCCATTTTGCTTCTCTTTCTTGTGAACCCAAGTCCCTTGTATCCCTGCAAAGATTTGAAAACCCAACAAATGTTGTATTGCCAACTGAAGCATCTCATTTCAGAAAGAAATGACCATTACATTCTATGTCTATGATGATTTTCCCATTGTCTTCAATTAGGGCAATATTAATGTCCAGGTTATGTGTAAGTAAATGATTTTTTAACTTTTATTAGGCAAAGAGTTTCTAAATCAAAAGTAAACACTGAATTTCATAAAAGCATGTATGTTCTGCAGAACATATTTTGAAAAAAAAAATTAATGACCAACAGCATTTTATCACTTCTCTTTAACTATAATAAAACATCATACTGGGGTTGGTGTGACTATGGCCTTTTGTTCTTTTGAATTAACTGAATGAGATTCCTACTACAGGAATGAAAGCACAATAGCTATCATTAACCACAGTCCAAATAGTGAGACTTCTACTAGTTGTAATGCTCTGTACCAAATAAATGTTTCCAATGAAAGATACAAGGTATTAAGACAAAAAATGAACAGTTTTCTTTGTGAATCTGTATTTATGTGTGTATGTGTGTGTGTGTGTGTGTGTGTGTGTGTGTGTGTGTGCGCGTGTGTGTGTGTGTGTGTGTTTGTCTTGTGAGAGAGAGAGGAGTGCCCATGCAATGGTCTTTGCACTTTGCACCTTTATGAAACACAAAAAACATCACTAAGGCCACTGCACATAGAAAGACTGAGGCAATCCTCCATTGCAGGAAAATTTGAATATGACATAATGATACCCACCCCCCACCCCCACACACACGCTTGAAGAATCTCAAAGAAATAAACCCATGCATGGCAGCTATACTAAGTAGTTGTCAAAAATACAGGAGTAGCAATCAATTTAAAAAGTACTTTCAGTGTTTTGATGAAAGCAGATTCAATGTTTTTCAGCTTGGTCACTAACTCTTTTACTCTTGAGGCAATCAAAAATGTATACTTTTCAATTAATTTGCTTTGTATTCTTGTGTTCCCCTTGAATGTATTGCTTGCAACAGTACTTACCTGGTGTTTGTCATATGTGTTTCTTTCCTTTCTTCCTCCTGCCACATCATTGGTAGGACTGTTATGTAAGGGCAGCTATTACATCTGATGCCAGAGACTAGAGGCCTATGATGTTGGGAGTCTGGCAATATGATGAAAGATTCACATCAGTCTCTGAAGAGTAATTCCACATTCCTAACAATACTATTTCATAGGTTCATAGGTTCATAGGTTCATAGGTAGGTACTAGGCTATCGACCCAAGGGCCTAAGTAAGACTAGCCAACAAGGTTCCCTGGCTTACACCACCTAAGAAAGTTAATTTCCTGTACCCCTGTCAAGCAGAGCCACAGAAGTGATCCCGGGGTGTATTTCCTATTTCCCATCCACTCATCAAAAATTTTCTTGAAGAGTGCTAATGAGGAACTTTGCTTGACATAGATGGGTAGCTTGTTCCAGAGTATAGGAAGTCTCTGGGACAGGAATTTATCCCTCCAGCATGTCCTGTTTATTGTGGTGACAAGGTTTAGGTTCCTAGAGCATGTAGCTTGGAGGGATTGGGATTTCTTTAGGTGTAGCATGTCCAACAGCTCTGGGTTTAACATAGCTTTATATGTTAGGCAGAGATCTCCTCAGAGTAGGTGATATGCTACAGAGTAAAGCTGGAGTTTTTTAAGACGGTCATTGTAGGGTATCTGTTTGAGGCCAGTAATCCTCTTTGTGAGGTACGTCTGTGGCCTTTCCAGCTGCTGCAGATGTCTTGTAAGGTACATTCCAAAAGTGGCATTGTACTCTATAATGGGTCTAATGAGTGTCGAGAAGAGGGGAACAATAACCTCATTTTTCATGGATGAGAACCCTTTATTGATAAGGTGTGCCACGTAGAAGGACTTCCTGACTACTGTGGTGATGTGACTACCAAAGGAGAGACTACTGTCCACCTGGGTCCATCTGTCTCAGTGAGGCTCTTCTGTAGGATGTCCACATCATTTGGGTACTTGACTATGGCTCCTAGTTTGCAGTACAGCCAAGGATAACCATAAGGCCTTTTAGAGCTGAGTGTGTAAATGTAAATTAAAGGGTAGACCCAAGCATGTGCAGAACTAGTAGCCGGCAGATAGGTTTGGTGAAAATTTCACTCCCTTATCCCCTCCTAACTTACAATAAACCTTCCCCCAAACTTCCTCCCCACCCTACAGATCTGAAAAACAGGTTCTCAGAGAGAGAGACTTGTCAGAGGCAAAAAACACAGCCTCTATTGGACCAGACAACATCCCAGGCTGTCTTCTAAACAGGCCAAAACATGAACTAACATCACCACTAAGTACCATTTTCAATCATAGCCTAACCACAGGCTTTGTTCATGCAGAATGCAGAACATCAACAGTTATTCCCCTCCACAAAGGTGGCCTAGCTACAAAACCCATGGAATTACGGACCCATAAGCCTGACCAGCTTCATCTGTAAGGCCATGGAACATATCATTATGCACTCCATAAATAAAGACATAGGTGAACTCCAAACCCTGGATGCTACCCAATTCAGCTTTGTGAAGGGCAGATCCTGTCTGTTAAATCTGGTAGATTTCTTTGAAAATGTGACCAAGGCCACTGATGAGGGCAAATCTGTGCACACAACATACCACAACCTGGCAAAGGCTTTCAATACAATCCCACATTTAGGTATTACCGATAAACTTAGCAAACTGAATGTAAACCCATTTGTTGTAAGGGTCTATGTCATATGAGCAAATTGCACAAATTGCGAACGCTCATAATATCAAACATACCGGACCTCGAACTTCTTATTGTGGGGGGCTGCACCCCCCACCCCCCACTAAATATATATTCCAAGTCTGAGATTGCACTACAGTGAGGAAAGGGCAAATATCCCATTCTTCACTGTAACGCAATCTCAGAAAAAGCACTTTGAGGTCCGGTACGTTCGATATTATGAGTGTTCGCAATTTGTGCAATTCGCTCATATGATATAGACCCTGTTGTAAGATGTGCTGCCAACTGGCACACAAACTAAACACACACTATCAAAGTGAAGTAGCAAAAAAGGCTCAAAAACACACAAAATACTGTGCTGGACAAAAAGTATTGCAGGAAAAAACAGAAGAACAGCAAGCTACCACAATCATATAAAAATGTATATTGTAATTTATTAAACCTTGGATAAGCACTTTTGTGTTTCAAAATGCTTCATCAGATCCAAACAACATCATGTTTTTTCCCACAGTATCAAAGTGGGTGACTCCACATCAACTTGCAGACTTGTTACCAGTGAGGTGCCACAGGGGTCAGTGCTGGGCCCCCTACTGTTTATTATATACTTCACAGAAGTTCAGGTCAAAACTCAGGGGTTGTGGCTGACCATGTTTGCAGATGACCACAAACTAAGTGCAATCACTGAATTTTCAAAGGATGCCAGCATACTCCAGGAGGGTCTCTTTCAGAACAATGACTGGTGTATTAGTCATGGTCTCAAACTTCCCTTTGGCACAAACAATGTTCCTTCACACTAACAAATTAACAACAATTTCCTAAGTACCCATGAAGTGGTAAGGGACCTGGGATTACAAGTTGACTGCGACCTTAATTTTGACCACCACGTGCCTACTGTAGTAAAGAAAGCTTTCTGTGTAGCACACTTGATTAGCAAAGGCATTGCCTTGAGAGCAAAATAAGTTGTAACTCCCTGTACTTGGCACTTATGTGGCCCATAATTGAGTATAATGCCCCATTTGGCATGTACAGTACTAAGCACCTACAGAAATTAGGTTTCTAACAAAGAAGATCAAGGGGCCCCAGCATGTGCCTTACACTGACCGACTAAAGTCCCTATCACTATACTCTATATCATATAGACTTCTTAGGGGAAACTTATGCCTGGCCTATAGAGCAATCCAGGACACAAACCTAATGAACTTGCTGCATGTCCATAAATCAAATGTGACTAGAGCTACTCATTCAAGGGACCTACATATGGCCTGCAACTTAAATAGTACATGCTGGAGGGACAGATCTTTGGAACAGGCTACCAATTCATGTGAAACAGAGGCCTCTATGACACTGTTTAAGAGAAACCTGGACGAAGTGATGGGACACCATAAATTCTTACCAGAGATAGAGCCCACAACCCTCCTGGACATGGGCAGTCATCACTAAATGTAATCTTGGGTATTGAATAGCATTTCTATGGTATTACATTGGGATGAAATGGCTAGACTTAAAATGACCTCCGGGTCGATAGCCTATTAATCTCCTATGATCCTATGATTTTTTTAAAACCTTTTAGTTGATCTGCTCAAAATTGTTTGGCATTTTATCTCATAAATAAAAAAATACAATGTAAGTTTACAAAGCTCTGTTGAAATGTAATTTTTTTTTTCGATAATTTGCAAAAGCACTGTAGATCTACAAGAATATGCATCTTCTGTTAATTATTTAATTAATTAATAGAAAAAGATGATTTTCTGGGGGGAGGGTAGAGTTTAATCTAAGAAAGCTTTGGAAAGATACATTTAGGACCTTTCGCATTTTCTAAAAATGTTTTGATATCTTGATCTATTATATTTGCTTATTCAATTTACACCCACTGCCTGACTTTGACAGGTATAATTTGTCAAACCTCAGTTATAATGTGTGCCTGTGTTATACTACATTATATTTGGGGCAGAATTTGATAAGCAGTGCATCTCACATGTAAGACAAGTGAAATTGAGCTGTTTGTAAATGTCACATAATTTAAATAGAAATGTTTAATTTTATCACTAGTGTTATTGGCCATTATATTTTGTTTTATTTTTTTCTTCATATTTGGCTATGTTTTCATTGTTTTACTGTAACATCATAAACACAGTAGTTCTCATTTCTGGGGCCCTTATCCATGCAATTTTACCAGCTGTTCTATAAAATCTTGTTTCTGTGGGGCATGACAAATGAAAGCTGCCATGCTTATTTATTAGAAATGCTGATTTGTAAATCTACAGTCACAGTTTTAGAAAACAGCATTACCTGTAAATGGGTTTTTGTTACCATTACAACTTAAATGCAAAGGGTGAGATTATACCTTATAAAACAAAAAAATTCAGGACAGATTACCGACTTAATAGGTAATTACTTGTTACTAAAACTCAGCAGTTGAGAACACAGATGAAGACTTCAGTGCATGAACAGAGTTAGGACCCTCAGCATAAATGCTCATTTGGAAAGAGCACACCATATGCACATATGCATGATTTTTTCTATTATATAGATTTTTGTTGTTTTAGCAGAGCAGCCTAAGTATCTTTCCAAGCATTAATATAATTTTTCAAATATTTTGTATAGCATCTTATGTTCACACATGTCATAGTTTTGGAGCTATGAGATTCAAACTACAATGTTTTCTGTTACATTGTGAAGTAATACATTTAGACAAAAATAGTAAAGGACTTGTTTTAGTTAATTTGTTTCTATTGTTAGATAGTTGACACTTAAACACTATCAAATACAAATCACAGCAATAGTGCGCATTTGAAATAGTTATAATTTTATCACATGTAATGTTTAATCAGGGCTTCTGGGTGCATATCAGTCAAAATAGACAGACATTACTAGGGTAATTTAATGTGCCCCACTCATCTGCGCACACTACCCCGACACTCTTGCACAGAGTACTGAGGTAGTGTGTGACAAAAGAATGTCAAAGATACTGAAAAATAAGGTGGCCAAAACAATGGTGTGACCAGTACTTCTGGAGGGTACAGAAACTAGGTCAATGAAGGCACTGAAGGCAGACTAGCTGAGGAATCTAGTGATGATGGAGATAAAGTACTTGACATGGATGGCAGGATGTACACTGTAGGACAGACGAAGAAATGATGACATCAGAGTACCTGACATGGATATTAGGATGCACACTATAGGACAGATGAAGAAATGATGACATCAGAGTACATTAGGATGCACAGTGTAGGACAGATGAAGAACTGATGATATCAGAGTACCTGGCATGGATGGTAGGATGTACATTGTAGGACAGATGAAGAAATGATGACATCAGAGTACCTGACATGGATATTAGGATGTACCCTGTAGGACAGATTAAGAATTGATGACATCAGAGTACCTGACATGGATATTAGGATGTACCCTGTAGGACAGACGAAGAAATGATGACATCAGAGTACCTAACATGGATGGTAGGATGTACAATGTAGGACAGACGAAGAAATGATGACATCAGAGTACCTGACATGGCTTGTAGGATGTACAGTGTAGGACAGATGAAGAAATGATGACATCAGAGTACCTGACATGGCTGGTAGGATGTACACTGTAGGACAGACGAAGAAATGATGACATCAGAGTACCTGACATGGCTGGTAGGATGTACAGTGTAGGACAGATGAAGAAATGATGACATCAGAATACCTGACATGGATGGTAGGATGTACACTGTAGGACAGATGAAGAAATGATGACATCAGAGTACCTGACATGGATATTAGGATGTACCCTGTAAGACAGATTAAGAATTGATGACATCAGAGTACCTGACATGGATATTAGGATGTACCCTGTAGGACAGACGAAGAAATGATGACATCAGAGTACCTAACATGGATGGTAGGATGTACAATGTAGGACAGACGAAGAAATGATGACATCAGAGTACCTGACATGGCTGGTAGGATGTACACTGTAGGACAGATGAAGAAATGATGACATCAGAGTACCTGACATGGCTGGTAGGATGTACACTGTAGGACAGACGAAGAAATGATGACATTAGAGCAAAAGCCAAAGTAGCTCCAACTACATAAAAAGTGTAATCGAACAGAGTACGGTGCCATGGGCACATGTGCAGGACAGCAGAAGGTGATATGATGAAGAAGATTTGAGAGAGGAAGAGGAGCAGAGTGAATGAGGATGCTCAGCAATGAGATAAGTGGATTGTGTGAGAGAAGACCTGTGACATTCAGGCATGACCACTGAAAAAGGTAGGAGAGTATCACATCATCAAGAAAAATTGCATTAATTACTGCAACATCCAAACCTCATGCAGAAAATGGGAAAATGAGGATTGATGATGATGATGATTGTGATGATTACTGTGGGTATTTAACGGACCTAAGGCCTTAGTAATATACCACAAATATCACCAGTGTGCTGTGAACAATAATCATCCACAAATTCATTTTCATCAGCTTATCTTGCATTTTAATGTTCAAAACAAATATTAGCCTGGTTGTTAAGTGTTATAGGCAGGTCTGTGCCATTTTCAGTCTTTTGATATAGGAATATAACCTTGATCTCCTCCAGTGGTTCAACTACAGAAGCATGCCTTGTCAAGCTTCTAACCACAGCGCCCCATTGCTCCCACCCCTCAGCTGGCTTCCCCAGTATCTTTTCCACTGACTGACTACAATTTGTCTGGGTCACAATCAATGCTTTATCCCTCAGCACCACAGAGCTGTGGTTTTTACCTATGTGGTGTCAAATGTTACACCTCTTACAGTTTGCACTCAGCCTTGCATTCCAGAGCATTTTCTGAAAAATCAACTTCAAAAGCATAAGATAATCATGATTTTTCTACTGCAGGACATCCTAGATTAACAGTCTTATTTTAATTTAATTAATAAATCCTTGTCCTTTCTAATTCTGCCTGCTATATGTGATTAAGTCGCAGTTAAAAAAATCAGGCCCAAGAAAAATCTGGATGCCATAAGGAGCTATGGATGTTAACTGGAAGCATGCAAAAAGGTGCTATAGACTTGAATGAGTTAAATAATTTGTGGCCCTCAAAACTGTAAATGGAATAAATTGTAAATGGATGTAAGAAGTTGTTGGTTTATAAAGATGTTTTCATGCAATAGTGAGTTAGAGGTCAGAACAACTGGCAGTGAAACATAACATTTGTTTAGATTCTAAATGTGTGAATAAGCAATAAGTGATGCATACGATGGGTATGAAAAGAGATAGGCAGAGGCAATGGGTTGTTAAAATGGGTATGCAGCAGTGCACACTGTATAGTCATGTGTCCCTCCACCATGAGAACAAGGCACGCTCAAGAAGCTTTGGAACTCTTTTCCTCTTTGTGTCTCAGTTAAGCTAATTGGATGACTTTCTTGCCAATATATTGTCAAATGTTAATGACAAAATTATAATGCAGAACATGTACAACACACAAAATTTCTCCAGTGTACTAAAAAGAGATGTGAATTGGCAGTTACTGCTTATCGCTGGTAAGTGAGAAGGTGTGTGTGTGTGTGTGTGTGTGTGTGTGTGTGTGTGTGTGTGTGTGTGTGTGTGTGTGTGTGTGTGTGTGTGTGTGTGTGTGTGTGTGTGTGCGTGTGTGCGTGTGCGCGTGTGTGTGCATGTGTGTGTGTATGTGTAAGTAAGATAGAGGGAGAAAGAGAGAGAAAATGATACTGACAGAAAAAAATGAAATAGAGAGAAAATAGATTATCCATACCATATTTATCCTTGCCAGTGTCTGGCACCGTTTCTTTAACTTATTTCTCTAGAGTGTCTGAGAATTAAAAACGCACACCAATTGAGCATGTGGTACATTAAGTTAAGCTATTTTTAGAAGAAAGGCTGCTTAACTTTTATTATAATACATATTTTCTTTTCCCAAATGAAATAAACAGGAAAGGCTGCATGACAAATGCATCTTAATATAGTCAGCTGGTATTAAGGGGCTAAAACAGTGGTCATGACTTTCTAGATGATTCTTTTAATTTACCCATCAAGGAATGGTAATAAACTGTCCCTTTATTTATTTGTGCAAAGCATCAGCAACATTGCAGAATGTACACAGTTCAGCACATATTATTTTTTAATGCATTCACATTCATTTCAATTACATTTCATCATCCAGAATCCACAGTACATCATATCTGAGCAGTAACATCTGGGCCTGCCTGATCAGGTGTATCTGCAGCTAGAGAATCAACATTTCTTCCTTACATGAAACTAGTGTGGGGTTTTTATTTTATTATTTATTTATTTATGTTTATGCTTTGGCATCTGCTAAGTTTAAAAATGTCTAAAAATTAATACTTTGAATAACATATATAACAGTATACCTTTTTTCAACCCTTTTGTACAGGGCCCCATCTTTATCAATTTATAAACTACCTAAATGAACCTACTAGAACAGTACATTAACAAAATAGTAAAATTCACAGCAATCTACCATACAGTTCACACCATTTCTTAGCCTTAAAAAGCTCCTCTGGTTAGACCGCCCGCCCTGCTTTTCTTACTGTCATCTGAGTATGACACATACTCTAATCCACAACCCTAACAGAGACCCAAGCTGGGCCAGTATTCTTACCCAGTACATCCCAAATGGAACCCTATGCTCAAGTATTATGAAGTGTGACTAAATCAATGTGTGACCAAATCGGGTTCGGGCACCTAGACAGCAAGACATTTCCCTGTGGTATATTTCATTGAGGACACATAGCTGAAGTAACATTCAGCTGCAGGGAAATATGGCTGTTGTGAATTTCCTGTGGGGGAAAGAGAAGAATGCAGTAACTAAATGCACAGGGGGGAAGTAATGTCCATGGCCTCCAAGGCAACATGAAACAGCAGACAATATGTCAGGCATCAGCAGCAAGTTGGCCAATGAGCATGACAGTGGCAATAAAAATGCAGTGCACAGTGGGCAGAGCTTTTATGATTGGTGTGTCTGGGCCACTACCCCCTTCACAGTGCCTGGGGAACATTACCTAAAAGACAAAGTGGAGCATAAATGTGAATACAGTAGCATGCACGATTTCCTCCTTGCACAAACACATTTCTACATGTAGTAGAAAGCATGTACTGTACACTGAGCACAACACTCATTACTTCTTCTGCCCCCCCATGCACTTGGGTATTAAAGTTGTTGGCTAGGCAGTGTGTGCTTCTCTTTGCCCACAGGGAATTCACAACAGCTATAATTCTCTGCAGCTGAATGCCACTGCAGCCATGTGCCCTTAGCCAAATGTACCACAGGGAAAATAGTCCTGCTGCCTAGACACCTGAACCCTAGAAATCTCCTCTGCCTTGAACCCACTCCAGACTAGAACCAGCCCTACTCACAGATGTACACAAAATGTCACTGTGCTTGTGTGGGATGATAGGGACAATGTTATTATTCCTTTAACATTCCTCCCAAACCTCAGAGATGACTATATCTTGTGTTGGGCTGGGGACAGTGTAGCCATTAGTTCGTCAACTTTCTGCACAAATGTCAGATGGGTGCATGGAAGGTTGCCATAGCTTATCTAGGAGCATTGTTTTCTGTCTATAAGTAACAAGCAGGAAAGATTATTGTAATTACTTTTTCATTTTCTTTATAATCAAATATCTGATACATATACAGACAGCTATCTTTTGGGGAAGAGTAAATAAGCATGCTCTTTATATATTTTTGACAGCAAATCTGTTGTGTTCTGTTTCTGTTTTTCAGATATGTCCCAGTCTGATATCAGAAGGGTACACAGAACATGACCATCTTTTGGGGTTAGTGGTTGAGGAGGCATGCTATATATAAACATGACAGCAGCTTGAAATATGTTACTGTAGGCATTTGTGCCTTAATTTTAATCCCAATTTAGCATTAGAGAGGGAGACACAGAAAGTGACTACTTACAACAGATATGGTAGATGTATCCTTACAAGCATTTGTCTTCTCACTTTATTATGTGCTAGTGTTTGGTTAGCCTTTTTCATTAAACTTGGATATAGCTTATTTCTTCCTTGAATTAAAAAAAAAAAGATTGAATTTCTTTTTTATATGCATAATTTTTGTTCAGGCCATCACTGAGTCAAAATGCTGGAATAAAGTTGTAAAGTGCACCTCAAGAATTTATAACCCCATGGCGTGTGTGTGTGCCTAGCAGCCCTCCAGCTTAATTTAGTTATTACCATGTAGCCTTGGTCAGTTAGGGTGTGGTGAAAAGATGCAGGAAAAATACAAACTTTTTGATCATGTGTTTTGTTCAGGTTATCATTGTACGAAAAAGTTATTTAAAAAAATTCTGAAACGGCATGTCAGAGAATCTTGAAATCAAATGACTTCTGGAAGCCTAGCAGCCCCCAGACCCTCAACTTAATACAGCAATGACACTGTAGTTAATACATTATAGTCTTGGTCACTTACTGTGCATTGAAAGGATGTGAGAAAAAGCAAAATGAAAGAGTAAGGCTGAATTTCTTTCCTTAATTATAGTTTTGTTTCAGGCCATCATTGGATGAAAAGGTTGTTTAAAAAAGTCTAGAGTGCATCTAGTACCCCCACAGACCCCTGGCCTAATGCAAATGCTCCTTCACAGTTATCAAGAGGACAGTCTTGCTTTGATGTTGGATGGATGAGTAACTGCATGATAAGAAATGAAGAGTAAGACAAATTAGGAGAAAAATGAAGAAAAAAGTAATCTGGATAGTGTGAGTAGGACAAGATGCATCCTGCAGGGGACATGGACCCCTTTTGCCCAGGGCACAAGTTGACCTAAGGCCTGCCCTGCTCATACATCACTGGATTCATTATAGCCACAGCCCATAAGTTACAGTAAACAAAAAAAAAACATGCAATAACATTCTGAAAAACACAGGACTAATGCAAGGTGAGAACATGTTGGAATCGCAAGCATTTGCAAATAATACAAACAGTATAAAATTAGCAATAAAGAAACGGAAACAAAGACGAGGGAGAGGGAAAAGGATGCTAGAGTTATGGGGTAAACTCATCACTCTGAGTACTGATTCATGCATCTGAAATAATTTGCTTCAGAGTGTAGCTATTCCAACTGTATGTACTGTTCAAATATGAAATATTAAATAATATTATATCTGCCTTATCTTGCATGTCTCATAATTTCAGTACCCTAGAGACTGCTTATTAGTTTGTGATTTTCTGTAAGGTGAATCCTCTCTTTTGATTTATTTTATTTATTTACTGACATTTGATTACCGGGAAAGTTTGTCTGGGTAGCAGCACACTTTCAGTGGAGGCCCGGGGAGAAAAGTTCCAAAGTACTGCGAAACATTTTAAGAATAATCATTTTGAAGTCTTTCAAAACAATGCAAAAAACAAATACAGTTTAATTATAGTAACTTATTTGTACAAATCAGATGTCCAGTTGTGACAAAAGAGGATGACCGTGTAAAAATTGTCACCTTTGTTCCAAATAAACAATTGCACACATGAAAATAGTAACAGTTGCTACACATTAAAATAGTGCATGCTCATAGGTTCATAGGTTCATAGGTAGGTACTAGGCTATCGGCCCAAGGGCCTACATAAGCCTAGCCAGCAAGGTTCCATAGCTTACACCACCCAAGCGTGTTATTTTCCTGTGCCACTGTCCAGCAGAGACACAGAAGTGATCCCCAGGGTGTATTTCCTATTTCCCATCCACTCATCAAGATTTTTCTTGAAGAGTGCTAATGAAGAACTTTGCTTGACATAGATGGGTAGCTTGTTCCAGAGTATAGGAAGTCTCTGGGACAGGAATCTATCCCTCCAGCGTGTCCTGTTTATTGTGGTGACAAGGTTTAGGTCCTTAGAACATGTAGCTTGGAGGGATTGGGATTTCTTTAGGTTTAGCATGTCCAACAGCTCTGGGTTTGACATAGCTTTATATGTTAGGCAGAGATCACCTCGGAGTAGGCGATATGCTATGGAGTAAAGCTGGAGTTTTTTGAGGTGGTCAGTGTAGGGCATTTGTTTGAGGCCAGTAATCCTCTTTGTGAGGTACTTCTGTGGCCTTTCCAGCTGCTGTAGATGTCTTGTGAGGTACATTCCAAAAGGGGCATTGTACTCTATAATGGGTCTAATGAGTGACGAGTAGAGGGGAACAATGACCTCTGTTTTCCTGGACGAGAACCCTTTTATGATGAGGTGTGCCACGTAGAAGGACTTCCTGACTACTGTGGTGATGTGACTATCAAAGGAGAGACTACTGTCCACCTGGTTCCCAAGGTCTCTTATCACACATTCGGTGTTAAGTAGGTTGCTGCCTATGTGGTAGTTCATGGGTACAGAGTTTTTACCAAAGGGGATGACACTGCACTTTTTGGCATTGAGCTTGAGGCCATGGCTCTGACACCAGGTATCTATCTCAGTGAGGCCCTTCTGTAGGATGTCCACATAATTTGGGGGACTTGACTATGGCTCCTAGTTTGCAGTCATCTGCGAACTTCATTAGCCAGAGGCCTTCTGTGTTAGCCTGTACTTCAGAGAAGTAGATACCAAACAGGAGAGGTCCCAGGACGGAAACCTGTGGTACTCCACTTGTCACTGCTTTGAGGTCAGATTTGGAGTCTGCAACTTTTACAGTGTGGGTTCTGTCAGTGAGCCAGTTGGCAACCCATCTTGTGATGTAATGATTTATACCTAGTTTAGTGAGTTTAACTGTAATTCCAGAATGGGGGATAGTGTCAAAAGCCTTGGCGAGGTCAAGATAGGCTGTGTGAACCAGCTTACCCTCATCCACGGTTTTGGTGACTGCCTCAAAGAAGTTGATCAGGTTCAGGAGGCATGATCTGTCTTTCATAAACCCGAACTGGGTGGGATCCAGAGTTTGGAGGTTACCAATGTCTTTGTTTATGAGTTCCATGATGATACATTCCATGGCCATGCAGACCAGGCTCATCAGGCTAATAGGTTGATAGTTCCTGGGATCAGTGGTGGCTCCCCTTTGTGGAGTGGGATAACTGTTGCTGTGCACCATTCAGTGGGCACAAAGCAGGCTATTATTGAACATGGTGCTGAAGTGGGGAGCCAGTTTGTTCTGAAGTTCGTGTAAAACACAGCCTGGGATGTTGACCGGTCCCATGGATGCTGTGTTGATCCACATAATCACTTTTGTCCTTTTAAGCTAAAATGATAAGAAAACAGCAGCAAGCAGCTAGTTATTTTCCTCCAACAAAGACATCCACAGCAGTTATGCCTACTCTGTCTATGTCTTTCAAGTGTTTAGTCCAGTTAAGTAGTCCATCTTTGCACACTAGTCTGGCAAGGCCAGATAGTAAATGTTTAGACTGAGCAAACAACAACAGCACAATTACTTTCATCCAGCCAGCACCAACCACTACTGAACAGTTATAGCCATGACTCCTGATGAGTATAGGATCATAAGACATTACTAGGCTACTGGCCCTGAGGTCCTTACAAGCCTAGCTAAGAATTAAGCCCATGTTCTGACAAGTCAGCACCTGATGCTCCTGTCCAGCAGGGACACAGGTGGAATCCCAGCGGTGTATTTTCTGTTCCCAATCCAGTTATCCAGGTTGCACTTAAAAAGGGTTAATGAGGTACTCTTCTTGATATGGAGAGGGAGTCTGTTCCACAGAAGGGGGAGTCTCCGAGACACAAATCTGTCCTGCCAACAAGTCTTTTTGCTGTCACAGACCAGGCTGAGGTCGCACGTGCGGGTTACTCGAGTGGAGCTTGACTTGCGGATATGCAGCAGTCCCATCAAGGTGAGGTCTGAGATTGCTTTGTATGCCAGACAGAGGTAACCTCTGAGGAGTCTGCATGAGACTGAGTAGATGGACACGGCCTTTAGCCTATCTATGTAGGTTAGATGTAGGAGGCCCTGGATTTTCCTGGTGAGGAACCTTTGTGGTCTCTCCAGCTGCTGCATGTGCTTTGTGAGGTACATGCTGAAAGGGGCATTGTACTCAATAATGGGTCTTATAAGGGAAGAATATAGGGATGTTATGACCTCCTTGTCCCTGGATGAGATACCTTTACTAATGAGGTGGGCAATGTAGAAAGCTTTCCATTCAACGGAGTCAATATGGTGGTCAAAAGTCAGTTTGCTATCAACCGGGGTGCCCATGTCCCTCACAACTGATTCCGTGCTTAGGACCTTGTTATTAATGTGATAATCTGTGGGGACATCACTCTTCCGAAAGGGGATGATGATACCGTTTTTGGCATTCAGTTTGAGGCCATATTTCTGGCACCAGTCATTTGTTTGGGTGAGACCCTCTTGGAGGATGTCACATCACTAGGGGAAATGATGACAGCACCTAGCTTGCAGTCACCTGCAAATTTGGTCAACCATATCCCACTGGTTTTGGCCTGCACCTCAGAAAAGTATATCCCAAACAAAGAGGCCCCAAGACCTATCCCTGGGGTAAACCACTTATTATAGGTCTACTGTTTGAGGTGGCTGCCCCTATTTTGACTAGGCGGGTTCTATCAGTGAGCCACTTTGTTACACATCTGGTAACATATGGATTGATCTCCAAACCACATCAACAAACAGGAACACAAACTAGAACACCATTGATAGGACAAAAACTTATTTTATTGTAATACACGTTCTGGTACCTCAGCTTCTTGCCTTCTGTTGGAACATTTTAACACTACAAGTATGTCCCTATATATACAATTTATCTTTCCAATTATTCAATTAATTTTCAAGCAATTACATAATTAAACAATTAAGTGATCATCTTACTATTAAGCCAACATTTAAAGTATACTTCATTAAACATAAAACAGCACATTTCACTTTAAATTTAAGGTTTTGGAGCATGGAGAATAATACTCATACTGTTGATAGATGAAATATATATTGACAATATGTAAAATATAATCAATTTTGTATTCACATTTTTTTACACTGTCATTTTAAAATATGAAGAAAGTGAAGGAAACATTGATGCATTTAAAAATAGATACATCTAAAAGTCTTAAGAAATGCAGTGTTATTTATGTATGCACATTTGTTGTTGAATGAAGAAATGGTAGTGCAATATGTATTTAAGAATGTGACTTTAAATTATACTTTACTAGTCTGTTTTATGTTTAATGAAGTATACTTTAAATGTTGGTTTAATAGTAAGATAATAACTTAATTAATTATGTAATTGCTTGAAAATTAATTGAATAATTGCAAAGATACATTGTATATATAGGGACATACTTGTAGTGTTAAAATGCTCCAACAGAAGGCAAGAAGCCGAGGTACCAGAACGTGTATTATAATAAAAGAAGTTTTTGTCCTATCAGTGGTGTTCCAGTTCATGTTCCTGTTTGTTGATGGGTTTGGAGATTCATTGATGCTTATGTATGTAGGAATTGTTTGTATTTTGGGACATGGAAACCACTGAGGCTTTGGTAACCACAGCCAGCTTTTCATGTATGCACTTAATCACTGATCGTGAACACAGATTTGCTTTAATGGATCCCTGGGGCTCCACATCAGAAAGTGGTGAGATGGATAAATTCTGTTTGTTGGAGAAATTAATGACCAGGGAAGTAACTATTTTCTATGACAGCAAATTGCTTGAAAAGTATATCTCGTTAAATATCACTCCAAGGGGCCTTCGAATTGACCGGTTGCCCGACTGTGATTTTGCCGATGATGAGAGTGATCTTTTGGCTGAGTGGAGGCAGGCCTCACTGCAATGTACTATTGCTTGGTTGTGGGTCCTGAGCAAAAGGAATGCTCAAAACATGGAGAAATTGTGGGGAAAAATTACAACATTACAGGAGACACTTTCAAATGAAATCCCCACACAATGGTATAAGCAAATATTTGAACAAGTTAATTCTAATGTACAAAAAGCAGAGATTAATATTATTGAACGTAAAAAGAAAAAAACTTAATAAAGATATTAAAGACTTTGAAAGTGGTTCAATCTACGTTTTTTCACGCAGAGGTCATGCTAATAATTATCGGAAGAGTAAAAGGTCAATGTCTGAGGTCCGGGATTCATCTGTGTCTTCAGGCAAACAGTTTTCAGGGAGAAAAAGTGTTTATTTCGAGGAAGTTAACTCAGAAGAGTCCCTGGATTCAAAAAATGTGATGGAAGGGCAAGGACAGGCTCAACAACAACTCAGACCAAAGCCCATAAGGGGAAAAGGAAACAGAAGAAACAGGAAGTAAGACTGTTTAATTTAAATCAACGTGTTAGTAGTATATTTGTAAATGACTCTCATGACTCTTATACTTCTCACAGTGCAGTTAAATATGTTACCGATATTTTTGGTGAGTAAAATGGTGCTCATTTAACCCCTGGGGGGGGGGTGTATATGAAACGTCTCATACACATAAAGAAGTGAGATTGTTTAATTTAAATGAAAATGTAAGTGACAGATGTTCAAATGATTCTTGCGTTTCTTATAGCACAGTTAGTAATGAAAATATTTTGAATGTAGTTCAAGATGATGTTCATTTAAATTTTCAAATGCTACCAGTGGCTCAAGGTCATGAAGTTGAAAATAATGTGATGAAAATTATCAATCTCACTGATGTTAATATTTCTGATGCTGCTGAAAGAGTTTTAATTAGGGGCCAAAATTTTTACTCACCAGAATTCCATCATTGGCAGACATGATTATTGATGTCAAGACATTTTGTCGCAAGTTAAATCTTAAAGTGTTTTTTCAAACTAGAGATATATCTTTTTATCTTCTGATGAAGATGACTTATTAAATTTAAGTATTTATGAAAATGAAATGTTTGAAACGTGTGGGTTTTGGAGAAGGGAATCAAAGTAATGATTCACAAGGTAATATCTCATCTGAGCCATTGTTCACAGGATATGGATGTTTAGAAATGCCTAAACTGACTTCAGATAGCAGTTTTATGCCTCCCAGGATTAGTCAAGCTATTAATGTATTTGAAAATTTAGTGTGCAAAAAAGTGGAACATGGTTATGGCCAGTTTGTAAAGAAATTCAAATCTTATAATTTAAGCAAGGAAGAATGGCTGACATTGCAGGAACTTAGATCAAATTTGAATGGGATAGTATACAAAACGGCTGACAAGGGAGGCAATTGGGTAGTTATGAGCATAGCACAATATGATGAAATGGTTTCAAACATATCTGAAGAAGGATATTATGTTAAACTACAATATAATCATTTACATAGATTTTCATCAGAATTAGAGGATATATTGGAACGTGGAGAAAGATTTGGATTTTTGAAACACAAGGATGTTAAAAAATTGATTGTCAATACACCTAAACATCCGTTTATGTATGCTATCCCTAAAATTCATAAGAGTATGCTCAAACCCCCGGGGCGACTGATTATTTCAGGGATAGGATCTTTTCTTGAAAATGTTAATATTTTTTTTGATTTTCATTTCAAGAAATATTTGACAGCTATACCCTCTCATGTTAAAAATACTCATCAGATTTGTCAAGAATTGCTCAATTTGGAATGGAAAGATAATTATTTTTGGGCAACGGTGGATGTTACTGCTTTGTATTCTAATATTAATAAAAGATGGGGCATGGAGGCAATGGCTAAAAAATTGGGGGAAGGGCCACGCTCTACATTTTTGTTGACCTTGCTTGAATTTTGTCTGACCCATAACTATTTTACATGGAAGAATGAATTTTTCTTGCAAACGAGGGGAACAGTGATGGGGGCAGCTTTTGCCCCATCGTATGCTATCATCTATATGGATGATTTTGAAAATCAGTTTATGGCACTACAAGATTATTATGTAGGAAATGTAGTATACTTTAAGAGATACATGGATGATTTATTATTCATTTGTAAAGGTGATCAATTTGAATTTGTGGAATTTATGGAAACTTTAAATAATAACCCACATGGATTGAGGTTTATTGGGGCATTGGTAGGGAAAGCATTTCATTTTTGGATGTCATGTTTTATGTAAACAATGACAAAAATATACAGCATAAGTCATATAGAAAACCCACAGCTGTCAACAATTTCCTGCATGCTACTCGTATGCACCCCCCCCCCATTTGATTGATTCATTACCGTATGGGGAATTCAAAATAATTTTTATGAATACCTCTGAAGTTGATTCAAAGGAAACTAACTTGAATGAGGTATATATTAGACTAAAGAACAGAGGATATGATGACTGTACATTGCAAAAAGCAAAGAATAAGGTTACAGATACTGGTGAAATCAGAGTGAGGGTTGGTGGTAACTATCATGGAAGAACAGTCAGAGATGTTACAGAGGATGGAGGGGTGAAAAATAAATTGTTTTTTGTTACAAGATACTCTGATTGTTCTCCCATTTTGGAGAGAATTGATAGGCAGGCCTGGGAAATTGTCAGCTGTTTGTTTCCTAAACATATAGAGTTTTCTTGCAGTAGGTACAACAATTTAAAAGAACTGTTAAACAGAAAAGGCTTAAAATTAAAATGTCCAGATGTACTAGGCAAAACTGTTGGAAACTATAGTTGTGGAAAATGGTTAGCATGCAACCGTGTTAAAAATTTAGATGGTAAAAAGATTAACGGTAAATTGTACAGGGCCAGTGAATATTACAGCTGTGACAGCTATGGTGTCGTTTATATAATAGGTTGTGACTGTGATCCAATTTCCTGGTATATTGGTCAAACTACCAGGAAGGCCAAAGTACGAATTATGGAGCACTTGTGGGATGTGAGAAGAC
Source organism: Protopterus annectens (assembly GCF_019279795.1). Taxonomy (NCBI): domain Eukaryota; kingdom Metazoa; phylum Chordata; order Ceratodontiformes; family Protopteridae; genus Protopterus; species Protopterus annectens. Next base: position 1,199,209,810 of record NC_056726.1, read on the forward strand.
AGAAGCCTGAGAGTCCTGTTGCCATGCACTTCTTGTCTAAACATCAAGGGTCGGACAAGAGTCTATTTTTTAATATCATAGCACGACCGATTTACAGTGATGGGAATTTTAAAAAACAATTAGACTAGAGAGTAGAATAATTATTAATTTTCATACTTTATGTCCTCATGGAATGAATTTGGAAAATAATTTGAACGTTTAGAATAACTGAGTAAAATTTAAAATGAAGGAAGTTTGGACACGTAATATAACAACATAAGAACTTTTATTGTTAAATAATAGTGGATGTAGGTGGATGTAAAATGAATACATAGATAATCATGAGTTGATTTAAATTTTTGGTTATGAGAGAAAAATATGTATAATGGGGAAAGAAAACTAATATTGCACTCATTATAAACATAGTGACAGTACGTCAGGAATATGTATTTTGTATCCATTTTCTCTACACAGTTATTGAAAAACATGAAGAAGAAATAAAGATAGAAGTAGTTAAAAATAAATGCATTCAAAAGTTCAAGAAATGTGATTTTTTTATGCATGCATAGCTAGTGTTGAATGAAGAAATGGTAGTGCAATTCGTTTCTATAAGTGTTAAAACTCCATTAGACTGTCTGATGTTTACTGAAGCACATTTCACTTTAAATTTAAGGTTTTGGTATATGGAGAATAATACATATAATGTTGATTGATGAAATATATATTGACAATATGTAAAATATAATCATTTTTGTATTCACATTTTTTTACACTGTCATTGTAAAATATGAAGAAAGTGAAGGAAACATTGATGCATTTAAAAATAGATACATCTAAAAGTCTTAAGAAATGCAGTGTTATTTATGTATGCGCATTTGTTATTGAATGAAGAAATGGTAGTGCAATATGTATTTAAGAATGTGACTTTAAATTATACTTTACTAGTCTGTTTTATGTTTAATGAAGTATACTTTAAATGTTGGCTTAATAGTAAGATAATCACTTAATTATTTAATTGTGTAATTGTGTGAAAGTTAATTGAATAACTGGAAAGATAAATTATATGTATAGGGGCATACATGTAGTGTTAAAATGTTCCAATAGAAGGCAAGAAGCTAAGGTACCAGAACGTATATTATAATAAAAGACGTTTTTGTACTATCAGTGGTGTTCCAGTTCATGTTCCTGTTTGCTGATGTGGTTTGGAGATTCATTGATGCTTATGTATGCAAGGAACTTATGGATTGATGCCTAGTTGAGAGAGTTTATCTATTATACCTGAGTGGGGAATAGTATCAAAGGCTTTGGCCAGGTCAGGTTAGGTGGTGTGCAGCATCTTCCTCTCTTCCATGGCTTTGGTGACTGTCTCAAAGAAGTCTACCTAATTTAACAGGCATGATCTCCCCTTGATGAAACCAAACTGTGTGGGATCAAGTGTTTGGAGGTTGCCAATGTCCTTGTTAATGAGGTCCATGATAATCTGCTCCATGGCCTTGCAGATCAGGCTAGTTAGACTGATGGGTCTATAATTTCCTGGATTGGTGGATGCTTCACTTTTGTGCAAAGGGATGATGGTGGCGGTCCTCCCCTCAGCTGGGCTGAAGCCGATACTCAGTTGTTGGTTGAATAGGGTGTCCAGGCTTTGGTTGAATAGGGTGTCCAGGCTTTGGTTGAATAGTGTGCCTAATGGTGCTGCAAGTTCCTGCCCGTGTTCATGTAGGATGCAGCTTGGGATGTTATCAGATCCCATGGAGGCTGTATTTTTTGTCTTTGAGAGGGCAGTGATGACTTGCTTCCTAGAGATAAGGGAAGGGGGTAGGTGCTGGGGACATCCTGATTTAATGATGAGGGGGACAGAGCGGTGAAGTTTTCATTGAACCTGTCTGCCAGCAGGTTGGCTACATATATGGTGTTTGTGTATGTGGTGTCCTTGACCACTAGTTTTGAGCAGATCTGAGTTCTTCTATTAAGATTGCGGACATATACGAAGAAGGCCTTATGATTGTCTTTAGCAGATGTGGCTAGTTTGGACTCAAAGTTTGCTTTGAAGGATTTCACTAGTGCTCTTATTTGCTTGTTTAGGCTAAGGAGAGATTGCTTCCAATTAGGCACCTGTTCCTTCTTGGTCCTGGACAGCAATTCTTTGCTATGCTTTTAGAGTTTATTTATTGCAAATGTCCACCAGACAGGTTTAATCTTCCTTGAGGAGGAGAAGTTTGTCCTGTCACGTATTCCTGATTCCATGCAGCTATATAAATGCTTGTATAGTAGTTTGGTGTAGGTTTGGACATATGTGCCAATTCCTATGGAGGGGGAGGGGACTGTGTAGCTGTTTATACCTTCCCTTAGGAGGTTGCAATCAGCTTTGGAGAAGATTTTTTTGTTTGACCTAGTGAGGGGGAGGTTGGGGAGATGTTGACTTTAAAAGTGAAAGCTTTGTGGGTGGATCTTACCAGAGAGGATGACACTGTAGGGATGCTGCACTGGTTACTCATGTTAGTTAATACCAAGTCCAGGGGGGGTCTAACAACTGGTCCAAGGCATTTGCATTGACAAAATCAAGGAATCTCTGGGCATATGTGTTTTGGAATGACAAGTTCTTCCAGTCTGGGGTTGGATAGTTAAAGTTGCCAAGGGGGCCTGTAGCTAGCTATGATTTGAAAAGGGGTCTTGTCAATGGTTAACTGCACCTGGAATTTCTCCTGTGCATCATACTGTTTGACCAGCCTGGAGGTGTGTATGTCTTTAATATATACTGCAACACCACCTCCTTTTGCTTTGCTGCCTACGATTTGGGGTCTGAATGTATGATAGGATGAGTAACCTGGTATGGTCGGGGTGCTCTCCACAGCTTTGAACTAGGTTTCTGTGACTGCACAAATGTCAGCATTTTCCAGGGTTAAGAATGCTTCCAATTACTGCAGTCTCATGTTTAGACTCCTAACGTTTAGCAGCATGACCTTTAATTTGCATTTTGATAACATTTTCATGTTGGTAGTTTTGACCTCATGGCATTGACTAAAAGAGGCACTATGGGGGAGTCAAGAGCCTTTGCCAGAAGCCTGAAGTCCAGGGGAGACATATGCAGGCCATGTCTGGCAATCATGACTTCCCAGGCTGTCAGGTACTGGATCCCCCTTGGAATGACACAAGAAACTAAGCCAATTGATAAAGTCTAACATTTTCTGTTTGTATTGAGGCATCATTCTGGTGAAGGTAGAATGCTCTTTAAGGCTAGGAACATACCTGCCTGGGACACATACTCAGTGAGCTTGATCATGTCTCTCTTTATATAGTCCAGGCAGGTATGTCTCAAGTCATTCACACCAACATGGACTATGACAGACATATAACAGTACCTATTGTTGAGAGACTTGAGTGAATGGGTGATATGGTGGATTCTGGCACCTGACAAACAACTAACCGTGACTTTCTCCTTGCCAGGCTGTTGAGGGGCTTATCTGTGTGTCTCACAATGTAGTATTTTATGACTAATTTGTTGTTATTATGTTTTGGCCATAGTGGCTGTGCGACACAGGTGTGTGGACTATGTGTGGTGTGTGGTTTGGAGGGCAGTGGAATTCACTGTTTTTTTTCCTTCTCTTTTGTTTGGGTATGTTTTTATTGAGGAACTCCACATATGTGGGTGTATGTTGTGTAGGTGTGGGTGGTGTTTGAGGTGTGGTGTTTGTGTGGATAACCTTCTCAGTGCCATATATACTGGTTTATGAGGGAGAAAGCATTGACTGTAGGTTCTTAATGTAACTGCATCTCTTACAAATTGTGTTTCTAGATGGCAGTAGTACAGGGTTGCCCATGTTCATGAGGCAGTTTTTACACTATCACAGGATGCCCATGTCAACCAGATTGACAGGAGAAAATTTAGGAAATTGTCTATCCATATTTGTCAGAATCTGAGGAAGAGAGGCCAGAGAGAGCTAAAAGGGTAAAGGGTGGAAGGTCTAAGAATAGTATTACTAGGCAATCACACAAGTGCTACTAAGGGAAAATCTGGAGCTGGAATACCTTACAAATGGTTAAAACCAGTTCAGCTGTGGTACATGATGGGCAAGCAGGCCCACACCAGCTGAAATGTGGGTTTAAATACCACAAATAGAATATTCCGGTAACACAGAAATCTAGCTAATTCCTGCTAGTCCCGGCTTTCTTTACCAATCAGCTTGTGCGAGACAAGGTCCAGGCAGCCCTGCTACTCTCAATAGCAGAGAAGATAGCCCCTAACAACACAAGATGGCTGCCAGAAACATAGAAGGCAAACACAAGATGGCTGCCAGAAATAAAGAAGGCTAAAAAAAACAGCTCTGGATGTAGCAAACATGTATCCAGACTATGCTACTCAATTTAAGGGTTAAGAACACAATAAAACTCTCAAAAAACACATATTAATCACTTAAAGACAAAAACAGAACTCACAGTTTGAAAAAATACAGTTAAACATTAATGAACTACAGAAAAACGTAGTTAAACAGTAATGAATTGCAGTAAATAGCAATGAAATACAGTTAAACAGTAATGGAATGCAGTTAATCAGTAAATAGCTTTAAAACAGTGCAAACGTGATAAATTAGCTCACAATCACAACAGTAAAAAACAGCTCAAATAAGACAGCAATTCAGTAGAATACTGTCATCAATTTAATAAGGCTACTGACAAGCAATAATAAGTACAGCAAACTAAATGCAGTTGAACACCTATGCACAAGCAGCTTAATGAAGTAGGATGAGGCACAATATATATATATTTTAAATACAAAGTGAGGAGACAAAAGATAATTCAAGGCTAAGAAGCTAAAGGGGTGGGCTGGCAGTGATCAGAGTGGCAGACTATGTAATATTATTTCACATGAACACCTGATGAGTATGCAATGTTATTTCATCTCCACACAAATAAGTTGCTACTCACTGAAGTATTCTAACCCAAGTTGCTCCACACAATTTACAAAGCCAGAAAAATATTGGCAAAATATCTGTTTGATCACTACCAGCATTTTTTGTAAAAAAATAATGTTAACACTTACCTCACTATGCCATTCCTTTCATTTCAAGTGTCCACCTAAAGCACAACGCCAGAAATATTTCCAGAAAAATCTGGTTGACTACTGCAAACAATATTGTAAAAATAACAGTGACATGTATGTTACCTCACTATTCCTGTAACCTCAACTTTCCAAACAAAGCCAGAAATACTCACACAACTATCTGGTTAGTCACTGTCAGCATAAAAAAAGTTAAATAGTTATAACACTTAACTCACTATGCCATTCCAGTTTTCTGTCATGTCCAGAGCTTTCCAGAAAGTCACTAATTTTATTATTATTATTATTATTATTATTAATAAAATATATGCTTTGTGCCTACATTCAAACAATATGAGGTGTATACTTCCATGAATGCATAATGTTTAGGGTCAACCTTAAGTAAGCTGACGTGAATATTTTCAAATCAGCTGGAGCAACCCCCCACCACCTCACATACACACAGCATGCAGTCCACCAAATACATTTTCATTCAGCTGGGATGCTTTCTTTATGCATTTATTTTTTAGAACTACAAGTTGTTGTTGTATCTTTAGGCTTTTCCCGGTTAGGGGTCGCCACAGCGGAACTCTGGTCCACTAATGATTGGCAGTAGATTTTTACGTACCTAGTTGCCAGCTCTGACGCACAACCTTCAACGAAGGTACGCCCATTCACGCCTGTCTCCACACAGAAGACGCTTTAGCTGAGAATCGAATAGGACAACGTCTTACTGTGAGGCGACAACGCTACCGCCGCACCACCACCGCAGTAGAAAAGTATTCCTCTAAAATATAAATATATATGTGGGCAAAATGAACCATAGTAGCATGACAAGCATGGCGCCCTAGACAGTTGCTTAGTTCACCTGTGTGTAAGGCTGACTCTGACTATGAGTCTGGGCAACACAGAGAACATCACTCACTCTTATTTATGAAAAATGCAAGTTGACTGCCCCTCAACAAAGTTTCTTGTGGAACCAATCTTCATATAAGTAGAATACAAAAGTGTACAAAGTCTGCATTAGACTATGTTTTGTCAATAGAAGCTAATGGAACTTAAATGTCACTACTGAAATGAGTGAGAGTGGACATGATAAAATGCTTTAAGTATGTCAGGGAAATTGATAAATTCTGAAAGGCAAAACAATTAATGCACTGATGTATGGCTAGCCTTAAAAAGGCCCTTGTGGTCATTAGCCTAGTAAACATCAATGAAGCTTTGAGTAAAACATTGCAAGAAGCAGAGATAGCATATACTGAAAATAGGGAGACTGGGGAATTCGATATAATTTGTGGACATTGAAGTGATGCGTATTGTTTGTTGTCAGATTACTTTATTGTAATCTGAGAGCTATTTCCTGGATTAAGCACTTTATGCCTTTCCCAGACCTTGCAACAACAACTCTTTCTCTAGTTTCTGCCTATTTTGATTATTATGACACTCACTACGTTGAGTTCTCAGGCAGTTACCTTACCTGAATGTAGCATTTGAAAACTCTGTGACCAGTATTTTGTCTGACACTTCTTATTCAGCCTTATGATGCTTGTAGGTTAACATTGGCTACATATTAGGGCTATTCTGTTCTTTAAGATTATGGTTATCACCTTCCTGGTGCTAAACTATCAAGACTCTCTGAAGTAGCATTTGCTGCACTATGACATAGTGGGACCACAAAGACCATCAATTGAGGGGCTGCTAGTTGTTCGTAGGACTGATTTAGAGACCTTAGGTAGGTTTTCTTTGGCCAACCTAGCTTCAGACTTGTAGAATCAACTACCTTCCCTGAAATGATAATTTGATTCAGACACCTGTTTTTTTGAAGCTTCCTTAGGTAATATCTATATAGACAAGCCTGTCTTGAGCAACAGAGGTAATCATGTTTTTTTTTTTTTTTAATCCAGTATCTGTCTGGCCATAGCACTGCCTCAACAACTGAGGTCTTGAGCATTTTATTTTACATTTGTTTACTGGGAAAGTCTTACTTGGAACAAAGCCAATTTTCAGTGGGGCCCTGGGTTGCATGTCTTTGTAATGTAGGAGGAAACCGTCGTACCCGGAGAAAACCCACATGAATGCAGGGAGGACGTGCAGACTCAGCACAGAAGGCACTCCAGTCGAGAATCGAACCGGTGAATTTCTTGCTGTAAGGCGACAATGCTACTACTGTACTACTGAGTCATTATTATGGAAAAATTCTTCCAGTGGTGTGATTTGCACTCATTTTATTTATTTATTTATTTTATTTTACATTTGTTGACCGGGATAGTCCAACTGGATTCATGTCCATTTTCAGCGGAGGCCCGGGGAGAAAAGCTCCAAGGTATACAGAGTAAACAAAGTAATAAAGACATTATAACAGAGACAAAAATCCGCAAATGCACTGCAGACAAATACAGTCATGATATTACAGTAAATACTTTGACAAGCAATAATTGGTTCTCGACACTGGTTAGCACCAGTTACAGTCAGGAGAAAAAAAAACAAATTAATAGTGACAGATAATAAATTGTTATATATATATTCATGAATGCTGGTTAGCCAGGCTTGTTACAGTGGCAGAGCCAGTTTAGTGTCAGATGTTTTTTGAGTTTGCTCTTAAATTGACTTAGGGAGGAGAGCATAGTAATGTCAGCTGGAAGTACATTCCAGGCTCTACTTGCAGTGTTTGCAAAGAGAGCTTCCCCTGCTGAATTGTTAGTTTTGATTGTATGAATTAGAAATTTGTTCGAGGATCTAAGCAGTCTCTGATTGTTTAGGGGGGGTGATAATATTTCTAAGAGCTGGTGTATTGTCTGGATTATAGATAATTTTGTTACCTATGATCAGAAGGATATATTGTATGAGACTGCGAAATTCTAGCCACCCAAGCTGTTTGAGGTTGATGCAGTGGTGGGTTCTGCATGGCAGGCCTGTGGCAAACCTGGCAACGTGATTGTAACAGGTAGACAGTCTGTTTAATATCGACTTATTTAGGTGAGACAGAAGAGGGGAAGCATATATAAGTGTTGAAATTAGGTGAGAGCGGACAATGGCAATCCTAGTTGGAGGGGTTAGAAAGGCTTTTATTCTATACAATGATCCAAGTTTTTTATTGGTGTTCTTTATTAATTAATTGACATGAAGTTCGAATTTTAGGTTATTGTCAATAATGACACCCAGCAGTTTTGTAGAGGGATCTGGGGAGATAACCATGCCATCTTTTGCATTTATGGTGAAAGAGAAAGTTGCAGACCTTTGAGTAGGTGAGAATAACAACATTTTAGTTTTTTGGGGATTTAATAATAGCCGGCGATCAGTGAGCCAGTTTTGTACAGTATTAAAGGTGGACTGAACAGCAGACTTTAAATCTGAAGGAGATGTAGCTGAGCAAACCAGGGTGGAGTTGTCAGTGTATTGGATACAGTTGATGTTTGGGATGACAGTATATAAGTCGTTAATAAAAATTGAGAACAGTAGGGGCCCTAATATGGAGCCTTGTGGTATTCCAAGGGTGTTTGGTGGTAGTTTAGAAAGCTTGTTCTGCCAGAGAATAGCATGCTGCCTCCCAGTGAGGTAGGATTTGAACCATAGAAGAGCTTTAGAATCTAGATAGAATGTTTGCATGGTGTGTAACAAACATTGGTGATCTACCATGTCAAATGCCTTGGAAAGATCCAACAAGAGGGCAGAGGAGATGCGATTATTGTTACAGTTGCTGTTTATGGTATTGGTAAAGGCCAGTAGGGCTGAAGTTGTACTGTGGTGTGGATGAAAGTGATGTTGGGTATTGGTCATGAGGTGATTTGGATTAGGTGGTGCATGAGTTGTCACTGAAGGCTCTGACAGGTACCCCAGGGTACCCTTACTACATATTTCGGTTTCTTAGTTTGGTTCATCCAACAAACCAGCTGTCCAATCCAAGACATCACCAAGTAGTGATGACCCAATAGCACATCACTTGTTTTGAATGAAGCATCTAGAGCTGAAGGCCTGAAATCTAATAAGCACAAAGTCAGTCCCTAAATTTTTGTCCAAGTTCCTCAGTTACCATGAACATGAGTCGCTTTGTGTTCAGACATGACACTTAATATAGATATTACATGATTAGTATGATATATTGGTGTTTTTTTTAAACTTTTTTACAGCTTTAGCCTGTACATATTGCTATGCGGCATATAATACAGTTTTGTTTGAGATGTATAATGCAGAATCTAAGCAATTGCTGACAAAGATGATAGCACCTAAATGAATTCCCACCCTATTAATCAGCATTTTAATATGACCCACATGTTACAGGTATCACAGAAGTCAAATAGTAATTGACCATTCAGGTTCAGATCAGTCAAACCACATTGCACATTCATGCCCAATCAGATATCTCCATCACTCACGTGGGCATTGAAGTTTGCTAGTAGACATACAGAATTAATGGGTGGTATCCTAGGGATTCCCACTTTAGTAGTCTGAAAAAATTAGATTAGTTGTAAGGTGCATCTACACAAACAAGAGACATTTCTCCAGATCACTGTCAGATTGAGCTGACCCTTTTATCTACTGCCACACACTTTAACTGTACAGCATCTAGCTGGGGCATTTGAATAGAAAAAACCATAACCCAGTCAAAAGTCTAGATTTCAATTTTACGTATGCTATGAGATTAGCAGGGAAATCAATGCTGAATTGACAGAATTTGAGTAATATAAAGCTAACTCCCAGTAGTAGTAAGTAATCAAGCTATGGAGTCTGGAAATAACTGCAAATGATTGGGCTGACTATTCGAAAGCACCAGGTAAAGAAAAGAAGGAAGTTAGAGTATTCAACACATGAAGACACCAGGGTATGCACCATCTCTGAAAGGTCTTCTACAAAAAAGGAATGATTCATAGCGGAGGTGTTATGAAGCTTATAACAGGATGTTTTCAAATCAAATGACACCTGCTCTCTAAGTGTCAGTCTATCAATGACAATAAAACCCTGCTATGTAACCTTCTTCACAAATAACAACCTGCCACAGTTATACACAATGGTAGGACTTAGGGTTGAATAATTAGAATTCCTTAGGGTGGCTGGTGTAGCAGTAACTACGGTCATGGCTGTCTTAAGCCTCAGGTGATAGTCAGCATACAATCCTGCATGCATTTCAAAACTTCTTCTAAAAAATCTGCAGAAGGCATGCAAAACTGAGTATAATCAGCATAACCATGATATTGAAAAGCTGTCTTCATAACAACCTCACCTGATGGTAGCATGCGCACATAGAGAATAGTAAATGGTCCAGAATGGAATGCTGCAGAACTCCAAATGTGATGTCATCAGAAGATGAAAACTTTATTCAAGACAAAATGCCTAAGACAAAGGAAGCACACCATTTCAGAACAGTTCCCATAGCTACTCAATAATTTCAAAGGTGATTGAGAAAAATGTAGTGATCTACGATAGCAAGGTGGGCCAAAAAAGAATAATACCATTGACTGAAAAGTAGATCATCAAAGACTTGTGTGATCGCCATCTCAGTGCTGTTTAATACAGCACTCGGACTGGAATGGATCATAAGCATGATATGTTTGCGAAATTAAGTCAGGATAAAAACAGCCTTCTCAGTAACATTAACTCTAAATAGCAGGCTGAAAACAGGGCAGTAATTATCCTACTTGTCAGGATGTGAATTATGTTTTGTTAAGACTGATTAAGTAAAACATGCTTTATAGAAGGTAGAAAAGAACAATAGTCAAAAAGCAGAAAGGATTTGGTAAACTACTCTTCCAAGCACATTAACACAGTCCTTCTAGGTATGGATCCAGACTCCAGGTAAAAGAGCACATATCTACAATCAAAGAAACAAGTGCAGGATAGTCAGTTATCTGAAACCACAGACACTCTACGCAATCATTGAAGAATCCTACTAAGCTTGTAATCATATCAACTGACTGGCAGTTAGCTCAGAGGACTGAAGCTCTGACCTATTAATGAGCTTTTTTTCCATGTTAAGGATGCAGGGTTTGAATCTTTCCGGGTCTATATCAAAATCACGAAAGATGGAAACCGCAAATACAAATACGTCGACAAGTAAAGAGCGAACTACCATAAGAGCAAACCATCTAGTGAGCGAACACCAAAACATCGAACGGATTTCCCTAACCAACAGTGCCTTGCAGGTATACCTAAACTAACTACAAAAAAGTAACATAACACACTTTTGCAGGGGGGCAAGCCCCCCTACACCCCCAATGTGGGGTGTGGCACCCCGTATACTCCCCCTACTTAAATATACCAACTCCGAGATTGCACTACAGTGGGGGAAAGGGTATATTCCATTATCCTCAGAATCACACTGCTGTCCAAACAAATCCGTTCGATGTTTTGCCTTTCGCTCAATAGGTGGTTCGCTCTTATTGTAGTTTGCTCTTTACATGTCGACTTATTCGTATTCGAGGTTTCAGTCTTTCGTAATTTTGATATAGATGAAACTTTTTGACTTTGTGGGACCTATCTGTGAGCCAGTTCACCACCCATCTGATTAGATAGGGATTAACACCAAGTTGTGTTAGCTTTTTCGATGATGTCCGAGTGGGGGATTGTGTAAGGGGCCTTGGCCAGGTCAAGGTAGGCTGTATCTGCTGACTTTCCCTCATTCAGGGCCTTGGTGACAGACTCAAAGAAGTCAACTAGGTTCAGTAAGCCAGATCCTCCCCTGACAAATCCGGATTAGGTGGAGTTGAGTGCTTGGAGATTGCCTATGTCCTTGTTTATGAGATCCATAATAATATGCTCCATGACTTTACAGATCACACTTGTCAAGCTGATGGGGTGATAGTTTCCTAGGTCAGTAGTGGCACCACCTTTGTGCAAAAGGATGACGATGGCAGTTCTCCACTCTGCTGGAATGAAGCCTGTAGTTAGGCTGTGGTGAAACAAGAGTATAAAATGGCAAGGCTTATAAAGGGGACCAATAGCCTAGTAACCTCCTATGAACCTATGAACCCTATGAACCTATGAACCTATGAACCCAATCTTTCCACCTCTATTTGCCTGTTGTGTTACCTTGAGCAAGCCACTTAACTAGACATAGCTTTGAGGCAATTAGGGGTTTGGGCTAAGTTCTTTAAAAGTCTTTATAGGTAGTAACTACCTATGAATCGTAACTGAAAAAAAAAAAAAAAAAAAACACACAAGGTGACCAACTCAGACTTTTGAATGGAAAGCGCTGTACTGGTGGAAAGACAAACTGGATTTTTGAGGATGTTAACCACTGGAGACAGTTAAACAGAGAGGTCTCCATGGACTTGAGCACTTCCTTATTATCATAGATCTCTGCCTGATAAACAGTATCATCATCATCAAGCCTAAGCTGGTTAGCCAATATGTCCCCACTTATGAAATAAGCCAATGCATTACCTCTAGTCTTCTCCTAACACTGCAATCCATGGTAAACCAACATTCCCATGAGTTGAAGTGCACAGGGTGTGCAACAAATGTGGCAAGCAGGTCCATAGAGGAGTGCACAGAGGTGGAACAGTCTTCAAGTAACTCATCAGAGCCATCTGCTCTGGACACTGAAAGGAGCTACTGAAAGCCTATGAGATACTGGATTAATGGACTTACAGCATGCAAGTTCCTGCATTACATCAGCTCAAGATATGTGGGTGTTGGGGGGTGTTGTAACTGAGTAGAAGCATGATAAACTGAGCGATGTGGCAGCCTGTGAGACTGTTTCCATAAAGAAGTCAGATGGAGATGTACTGAGAACACCTAGTCTGAAGTAGGTACAAAACAATGAGTAGCATAAGCAAAGTAAAATCAAGATGTTTTCCTTGCTGTGGTATTAAGGAGGAGGGCATCCAGATATAACCTTTAAACTTTAGGTACCAATAGGCCAGGAAAACAGAAGTTGTAGCAGACTCTGAGGCAAAAGCTCATGCATGCATGGTGTTTGAGCAGGCCATGCAGAATTACTTTTAGATGGCTTCAAGGATGTCCTGTCATATCCAAAAGAAAAAGAATGAAATGCACACCACGACAATCGAAGCAAACCTCAAAGATTCGAAAAAATTTTTTCACCAGTAAGCGCTTTCACGTCTCATATGATGCTTCTTCAGACTTTAAAATCAAACACACTATGAATGCTTAAATAGTCTTATTCTTCAGCTATAAGGACCAATAGCATTAACAAACTAATTAACATCAGAACTTACTGAAATCTGAAACTGCACTTAGGTAACTTATCTTAATCATTTAAATAAAGATACATAAAAAACTTTATACACATAACAAGAAACATGTATAAAAAACATGTATAAAAAAGAAACGTGTACAAATGTGTATTTCTAAATAACTTAACACAATATAAATCTCCTTAAAAACCTGTTAAAAACCAAATGGTTACTAACAAATAAAAATAAAAAGTAAATAGATATTAAAAGCCATTAATGTCTTAGGGGTCTATCCTTAAGAAATGGTTTCAGAGAAACCCTATCATTTAAGCCATGCCTAGTGTCTGCTTGTAATCTAATTATCCATCTATTTTCTTCCTTCTCTGTAAAATTATTCACATTCCCTAATCTCTCTGTAGTATGTATAAGTTCTAGGACTAGAAATTTGAACTTGTGTGTGGTATCAGTTTGTAAAACATGTTTGGCAATGGCATGAGTTTCATTCTCCTTGTTTATAGCATAGATATGTTCTCGAATTCTTTCCTTAAACTTCTATTCGTTTTTCCCACATAGAAACTACCACATTTCTGACAGACACCTAAATATACAACGTTCCTAGATGTACAACTAGCATAAAAATCAAATACATATGTTGTGTGAGTGTCTGGATGTTGTGTAATGCCTCAAGAAAAGTAATAATATTAGGAAGAATAAGGTAACTATTCCATTTACTAATCAAAACAAAAAGATAACAAATGTTATTAAGAAGAATTGGAATATTTTAACATTAGATGAAGGTATCTGTGAAGTAGTACGTCAACAACCAAGTTTTAGTTATAAAAATACTAAATCCTTAAAAAGGCTATTATGCTATGAACACAATGAGGTAAGAAAATCTATTTATAACAAAAAGGGAATGTATCCTTGTTACAATTGTAACCAATGCCAGTATATTTTAGGTACTAATATTTTTGAACATCCAGACACTCACACAACATATGTATTTGATTTTTATGCTAGCTGTACATCTAGGAATGTTGTATATTTAGGTGTCTGTCAGAAATGTGGTAGTTTCTATGTGGGAAAAACAAATAGAAGTTTAAGGGAAAGAATTCGAGAACATATCTATGCTATAAACAAGGAGAATGAAACTCATGCCATTGCCAAACATGTTTTAAAAACTGATACCACACACAAGTTCATATTTCTAGTCCTAGAACTTATACATACTACAGAGAGATTAGGGAATGTGAATAATTTTACAGAGAAGGAAGAAAATAGATGGATAATTAGATTACAAGCAGACATTAGGCATGGCTTAAATGATAGGGTTTCTCTGAAACCATTTCTTAAGGATAGACCCCTAAGACACTAATGGCTTTTAATATTTATTTACTTTTTATTTTTATTTGTTAGTAACTGTTAGGTTTTTAACAGGTTTTTAAGGAGATCTATATTGTGTTATGTTATTTAAAAACACATATATGTACATGTTTCTTTTTTATACATGTTTTTTATACATGTTTCTTGTTTATATGTATAAAGTTTTTTATGTATGTTTATTTAAATGATTAAGATAAGTTACCTAAGTGCAGTTTTAGATTTCAGTAAGTTCTGATGTTAATTAGTTTGTTAATGCTATTGGTCCTTATAGCTGAAGAATAAGACTATTTAAGCATTCATAGTGTGTTTGATTTTAAAGTCTGAAGAAGCGTCATATGAGACGTGAAAGTGCTTACTGGTGAAAAAAAAATTTGAATCTTTGAGGTTTGCTTCGATTGTCATGGTGTGCCTTTCATTCTTTTTCTTTTGGATATTTGTGTTTTTGTGTGGAGGCACTTCACCCCTACAGAGTATTCTTCTATTTTGGATGTCCTGTCATAGCTTTCAGTTACTCAAGGATTAGTGTGATGGAACAATAGTACACAGGCTGTCCTCAGCAAGTGCAAAGAAGTGCTGATCACAGCTAGACACATTCTTAAGATGGAATTAACACTCTGAGCAGCTCCCAAATGTAGAAAACATGCTCCATTTTGAAGAGATAGTGCCAAAAGCAACTGTCTGACTGATTCCATTTTTAGTGCACCACTTTATAAATTAAGAAGAAGCAGGGCAACAGGAATAGATGAGAGAAATCTGGCAATGAGTGAAGGCACTTGAATTTCTTGGGTGTCATGATTAGTGCACATTTTCCATCTTGCATGAAAGGCATAGCTGGTAAGTCTAGATTAGTAAGCTGAGGTGTTGGTCCGCATTTTCAAAAATGAGAATGAGATGATGCTTTAATTAGAATGGGCTCATATTCCTGAGCCTCGATGAGAAAAATCATGCCATGATGCTAGAAATGAGACTTCATCTTATATCTGAACCTTAGATTCTGAAGGACCTGTGTGGATTTCACCCTAGTTATGAAATGGTAATTGCACTCGCTGCCCTTAGATTGACTTTGAAAGAGACATGGGAGTTTACTGGTATGGTTGACAGGGTGAACCTGGAAAAGGCATATGACAGACCAGAGAATGTTTTGTGGCAGGTGCTTAAATCGGGTCTATATTAAATATTCGAACGTTTAAACGTTCGAATCACTAAAGATCGAATTTTAGTGATCGAATGCTTAAAAGCTCGAATATTTTAAAAAATTTAAAAAAGAATTAAAACAAAATAAAAAGAAAAACTAAGGGGTGTAAGCAGGGGGGCAAGCCCCCCTGCACCCCTCACACCCCCACTACTTAAATATACCAACTCCAAGATCGCGCTACAGTGTAGGGAATGGGAAATTTTCCATTCCCGCACTATAGCACACTGAAGTGCGATCTGAAAGTTGGTATATTTAAGTAGCAGAGGGTGTGGGGGGTGCAGGGGGGCTTGCCCCCTGCTTAAACACTTTACATTTTTTTTAACTTTTTTAAAATATTCGAACATTTAAGCATTCAATCACTAAAGTTCGATCTTTAGTGATTCGAACGTTTAAGCGTTCGAATATTTAATATAGACCCCTTAAATAGTATATAGTTCCCAGGACATTGCTGCATGCCATTACTTCTCTTGTATTTGTGAAAGAAGAACTGAGTCTACAGTCTTGATATTAAAGTCATACTTTCAATATTGGCATGGAACTCCATTAAAAATGTGTATTGCCTATTCTTCTGACTTTCAGAGACAGGATTTCAAGAGGTGTCAAAGTTTGGAGAATACAGAGTTTGGGGGCATGAAGGGTGTATCATTGTCATTTGCAAAAATGTCCTGTTTGACTCATGTTATCTCTGGTTTTTACTGGAGAGGCTCACAGCTGTGCTTTAAGCATTTGGAATAAGAATAATTCCCTTCAAATCTGAGGTCCTGCTTTTTCCTTCCTGAGTACGTTGGATTGTTTCTTGTAGGTAACAGGGGAGTGGTTATGTTTATGAAAGAAGTTTATGTATCTTGGGTCCCAATCTATAATTGCAGAAAGAGCAGATCAGATGACTTATCAGATGATGACAGAGTAAGTACTGCATATATCTAAAGTCTGTAAAAATTAGTTTTATTATGGGATATACTGGGGATAATTGTCATAATCATTATTGCCATCATTATCATCTTTACACGTTCATAGGTTCATAGGCATATACAACGGTAATGACCACTGGGGTCTTTATAAGCCTAACTAAGCATCCCAATTGTATCCAGCAAATTTACTTTCTTTAGAGATTATTTTAAAGGGTAAAAGTAAGCTGGAGCAAGATTTACAGGCTGCCTCTGTCCAGATGTGCAGGACCAGGGTATATTTCTGATTTCCTCTCCACTGTTGGAGGTTTCTCTTCAATAGGGCTCACATAGATGGGAAACCTGTTCCAGAGAAGGAGAATTCTCTGAGACACATGCCTGTTCCTCCAATGTGTATGTTGCAAGCAAAGATTATAACCTTAGATCGAGTAATTCTGATGCTGTTCATTTTGTGTATATAGAAAATGGCCGTCAGAGTGGGATTCAAGGATGCCTTGTATGGCAGGCATAGATTCCATCTGAACAGTTTGTAACAAACTGTCTGCAAAGATAGGGTTTTGGGGTGATCTGCATAGGACATACTGTTTAAGCCATACATTGTTTTTGTAAGGAACCTCTGTGGATGTTCCAGTTGGTGCATGTGCCTGGTCAGATATATATTGAAAGGGGCGTTGTACTTAATGATGGGTCTAATGAGGGCTGAATACAATGGAAAATTATTTCCTTTGACTTAGATGCCATGCCCTTGTGTATATGCTGAGCAAAATAGAACGATTTCCTTAAAACCTTAGATATATGTTGGTCAAAAGCCAGGTAACTATCTACATACATACCCAAATCCCTGACTACTGGTTCTACTCTTAGTGGTGTGTTATCGATGAGATAATTTCCTAGGGTAGCTGACTTCCCAAAGGGTACTATGGAGCATTTCTTGGTGCTGGGTTTTATGCTATGGCTTTGGTACCAGTCTTTTGTCTCTTTTAGTTCCTCCTGTAGGATTTTAGGGTCTTGGGTGGATTTTATGACTGTTTTTAATTTGCAATTGTCTGCAAACTTAGTTGGCCAGAGGCCCTTGACATTGGCCTTCACTTCTGAAAAGTAAATGCCAAAAAGGAGAGGACTCAGCGCAGAATCCTGATGGACTCCACTTATGATCTGCCTCTGTAGAAGTGGTCTCCCCTATCATCATCGTCAGCAATACTTTTCCTTTTGCTTTATTTCTTTCTGAATGTATTGTGTAATTTTGAAATGTATTAGACAATTTGTACTTTAGTTTTTTGTTTTGTTTTTGTTTACTGGATTTGTTTGACTGGGCTTAGTGGTAAAAAACATTTTCAGGGGAAAACCTGGGAAGAAAAGCTCCAACATGTTACATTTTTAAACAGATATTCTCTAATACATATGAATGGACATTAAGTAATATAAATTACCCATCCTTTTACTAATTAAGTCACATTCATATGAAATAAAGGCAACTATTCCAGCATAAAAGATACTTATGCATTTAGCAGATGTTGAACTCTGAGCATTTGGTGAGATGTATTAGTGGGTTTGTCTTGTGATTAGTGATTAGAAATTCAAAGAACTCTATAGGCCAGAAAAGGTTAATATGGTAGTGAAGAGGTGGGGTATTTAGCAAATTTGGAAACATATATATTTATCATAAGGTTTTATATTATACATATAGACGCGGTATAGTGAGCACTGTCCCAAAACTATGTATATGGCTGGGAGATGCTAGTAAAATTATTCAAATATTAGTGAAGGCTGCTTATGAGCATATGATTCTGAATGAAGAAAAATGGTTTGATGATATGACAAGCTGAAAATTACAGTGACATTTATCCTGGAGGTATACAGGAGCTGATCTATTGATTTGATAGGTGAAGTTTTAGTTGTGTTCTAACAAGTTTACATTCTAAATGTACATTCTCAATGTGTTTCATTGGTAGAGGGATGTGGTTCCATAGTTTAGCTACACTGTTTCAATACAGAGAGTTACCTGCCTTACTAGACGATTTATATATAGGATTCGGAAGGACACTGATTTAGCTTAAAATACATTTTAATCTAATAATATATCTAGCTCACTGCTATACATTTATAGAATGTATTTTTGTTTACATATATACTGCTGTTTAACTGTTGATCTGAAGTAGGCACTTCATTTGTCAGCAACCTTTGGGATATGGATCCAATCTCAGATCCGAGCCGGCAACTTCTACCACAGCATAGATCCGAGCTTCTAGCTCCTCCCTTTACCCATAATCCCCTGCCAACCCTGACTGATCCCAGATCTAGTTTGCCACGCTTCAAGCTACAAGCTAGGTTCCTGAGCTCCTGGCCTAGTCGAACTTTGTGAGAAAAAAATTTCAATTTTTCTTCCTTTCTCTTTGTGTGAGTGAGAGCGATTGTTTAGGCATTCCCTATAGCCCTTTTTTACCTCTCTTAAATTTAATTTAATTTAATTTGTGGTCCTTCTCCTCCCTGCCCTCGCTGGTCGTAGTGTGTGTGTGTGGTGTGTGTAGGGGCCTAGTGGGTGTGATTCCTTTATTTTATAATGTCGGAGGCCCCTAAAGCCACTTTTTCGAAGTGCACCGAGTGTGGCCATAAGCTTTCACCGGCGGATGCCTTGGGGTTGAACACCTCTCCTCTGGATGCGTGATCTGCGCGGCGTTCAACCCCAGGGCACTTAAGGACCAGAGGTCGAAGCTGATTCTGGTGGGCCTTTTGCCCCCAGATCCGGCTCTGACCTCCGGTGCTTCTGTGGCCGCTACCCAGCCTTCGGTGGCAGCCACTCCTGCCTCCCTCCCTCAGGTCAGGACTCAACCTCCCGCTTCGACTCTGGAGGAGAGGAAGGCCAGGAAAGCCAAGCGGAGAGAGAAGCACCATAAGCGGTGGGCCGAGGACTCCTCCTTGGCCCCGCCCGCCAAACGGGCTTCTCCCTCCAGGGTTTCTGGGTCGCCTCCTCATCGGCCCCGGTCCCCTTGCTTCTCACCGGGACCCGAGGAGGAGTTTATCCAGTCCCCATCGAGGTCATCGAGGTGGCACTCCAGGCCTGCCTCGATGGCCTCTTCGAGGTCCACTTTTAGTATGTCAGATGCAGACATGGACCGGATGATGAGGAGGTTCATCCAGGCCCAGCTGCAGATGGGAGTGCTCTTGCCCCCCCCCCCTCCGGGGGGGAGCTCGACCCCTTTTTTTGCTCCAATCGCTCCTTCTCCCACCCGTTTTCCGGGTTCGGAGCGTTCGGAGCCGAGCCGCGTTGGATCCAGGGGCAGGTCGGAACCGACAGTGCTGGGCACTTCAGCTCTGACTGGTCCCTCGAGCTTGTCGGATCCGACCGCTCGGAGCCGCGGACCGAGCTTCGGATATGAGGGATTCAGTGTGCCTTCGGCTCCATCCCGGTCGGAGCACATGGGTCCTTTGGATCCGATGGTCTCGGCCCCAGGTCTGATCCCTGCTTTGGATCCGAGTGGGAGTCGGCTCTTGGATCCGATCGAGGGCAGCTCCCCCTCGGCTTTCGCTGGGGTGGAGAGGGCACTGTTGAGTGCATCCAGGCCTCCGGTCCTGGCTTCGGCTCCCCCCTGCACTCCCTCTCAGCTGGTTCAGGCTCCCATCACCCGGCCTTTGGGGCAGCCTGCTTCAACGCCTCTGGGTGCTCCTTTGGAACATGGCATTGCGGGTGAGGCTTCCTCGGACAGCCCCCCCCGAGGAGGTTCCTCACAAGGCTAAGTGTAAGAGGAGGCACGTGGACTCCCCCGAGTCCCTTACAGAAGATACGGACTTAGATGAAGGGGAAGACTCCCCAAGATCACCCCCCGAGGATGTCTCCTTTGGAGACATCATGGAAATGCTTAGGATTGGGGGGGTTGGTCTGCCCCCAAGGCTTCCTCCGATGAGTCCGTATTCCTAGAGGTGTTCGAGGCAGGGCCATCTACCTCTTGGGTGTCCCCTCCCCCCGACCCCCTGGTGGACCTTATCTCCACCAGGGCTTGGAAGGAGCCGGACACTGTAGAGCCAGTCCCCAAGCACCCAGATAGGATCTTGAGTGCCCCTGCATATGGAACCCATTGGAGCAGAGGTACCCCGTGGATGCCATGTTGGTGGCGGCAGCCACCAAGAGAGAGTTGGCTCAGGAGAGCTCCGCGGTCCACCCACCGAGCAAGGAGTCTCGTGCGATGGACCACCTTGGGAAGCGGGCCTTCAGTTCAGCAACCTTCTCGTTAAGGGCGCTGAACTATATGGCACATGTCATCCGGATGCAGCGGGATCTAATAAAAGAATATGCTGCTTCCCCTCCAGAGTCCATGTCGGAAGGGGACAAACAACTGTACTCCTCCCGAATGTCTACTCTACGTTCCATTTCTAACACCTCAATGCGGCTCTTGTCTCACGCTACTGAGGGAACAGCTAGAGCTGGCGGAGTTGGCCTGGTCATGAGGCGACAAGCCTGGCTCCGACATTGTGACTTCTCGGAACCCTTTAAGGCGTCATTTGCGAATGCCCCCTTTGATGGTTCTGCACTGTTTGGCAAAACCATTCACAATACTTTAGTCCAGAGCGAGAAAGACGGGAAGACACTGTCTGCCATCGGAGTCTGCTTCTCTGCTCCCCAGAGGTCCTTTTCCAAGAACCAAAAGGGTCAGAAGAAGATGTGGTTCCGGAAATCGCAGCATTCCCAGTCTGCTCCGGACAACCAGTCCTCTCGTGGCAGAGGAGGACAGGGAGGACGCCGCCCTAGAGGCAGAGGGGGTCCCAGGAATTTTGGGTCCAGAGAACCCTTCTCTGAGAGACCCACGCAGAACCCCTGAGGGGTTGCCCGACTGCTCCTCTCTGGAGGCAGTTGGGGGACATTTTTCGAGGCACCTAGCAACATGGGAGTCCATAACGACAGACCGCTGGGTGCTTCGCATCATATCCAGAGGTTACCAAATTCCCTTTATTGTAAACCCCAAAACCAAAAGCCTCCCCGACGTACCACCCAGTCAGAGGGAGGCGGCTGCTACAGAAATTCAGCAGCTTTTACAAAAAAGAGCCATCCAACCCATCCCCCCAGATCAGCTCGGATCAGGGTTTTACTCCAGGTTCTTTCTGGTGCCAAAAAAGATGGGGGACTTGAGGCCCATCCTCAACCTCTCTCTCTTGAACCTGGCAGTCCCCAAAGACAAGTTCTGGATGGTTACGCTGCAATCTATTCTCCCCCTGTTATGGGAGAATGACTGGATGTGCTCGATAGACCTCAAGGATGCGTACTATCACATTCTAGTGGACAGACGCTCCAGGGGGTTTCTCCACTTCCGGCTGGGAGCCAGTCACTTTCAGTTCAGGGCCCTCCCCTTTGGTCTCACCTCAGCCCCCAGGGTGTTCACCAAAGTCTTGGCAGCAATAGCGGCCCACCTGAGACTCCAGGGAATTCAGGTCTTCCCGTACCTGGACGACTGGCTCCTCATCGCCCCAACAAGGCATCTACTCTGTTCATGCAGGGATTACTTCCTCAACCTTGCTCCATGCCTAGGTTTGACTGTCAACATGGCCAAATCCTCTCTGGCTCCTACACAGGTAATAGATTTCATAGGGGTGAGATTGGATTCCAGACTAATGCTTGCTTTCCTGACTCCAGATCAGCTTCAGAACCTGAGGTTGCATGTACAGGCCATCCTCCAACTCCAAGCCCCACTGGCAGATTTGGTCCTGAGGGCTCTAGGATCCATGGTGGCAGCAATTTCTCTGCTGCCCTTAGCCCATCTAAATATGAGGGTCCTACAGTGGACCCTCCAGGTGCAATGGTCCCTGTCTCACAACTCCCTGTCTCATCCCATTCCCCTAAGCAGGGCTTGCAGAAAGTCGCTCGTGTGGTGGCTCCAGTCCCCGAGCCTCCACACGGGATGCCCATTCTCGATGCCTCCTCCCATCGCCACAGTGACCACGGACGCCTCTTGCCTGGGGTGGGGGGGCACTATTCAGGCAGAATGGTCCAAGGCATGTGGAACGACATAGAGACCTCCTTGCATATCAATGTCCTAGAGATGAGGGCGGTGCTTTTGACGTTGCAGGCACTTCACAGTCTTCTTCCGACTGGGACGATTGCGGTACAAATGGACAACATGTCAGTTGTCTGGTACATCAACAAACAGGGGGGAACCAGGTCTTATCCTCTTTGTCGCGAGGCCATGAGAGTGTGGGAATGGGCGATATCCACCAACCGCTTTCTCATTCCGGGACGGTCCAACATCTTAGCAGACAGGCTCAGTCATACAATTCTGACCCCATACGAATGGTCTCTCAATCTTCTAGTAGCGGAGCGAGTGTTTGTCCGATGGGGGCAACCCTGTTGCAATCTTTTTGCCTCTCCCTCAAATACAAAATGCAACAGTTACTTTGCTCTGATCCCCCCTCAGGGGGAGTCCCCGAGAGACTCTCTAGTACATGCTTGGCCTCCCGGTCTTCTTTACGCTTACCCTCCACTGCCCCTGATGCTAAAACTTTTACAGAAAGCCAGTCGGTTGGGGAGCAAGATGATCCTCATTGCCCCATTCTGGCCTCGTCAGACGTGGTTCCCGTACCTATGGTCTCACCTGATTCATCCGCCCTGGATTCTGGATCCCCTTCTGGATCTCATTACTCACCCTCTGGGTCTTCTGACCCCCAACCTGGTCAACCTCAAGCTGACAGCTTGGTTGCTCCAGTTCCACTCCTGATAAGGACTCCCGGAATCTCCTCACCAGTCAAAGCCATTCTAGTAGCAGCACACAAGCCATCCACCAGAAGGGTCTATCGGAGTAAGTGGAAACGTTTCTCCATCTGGGCTGAGCACCGTCACTTAGATCCTTTTACGGCACCTTTAACTTCAGTTTTGGATTTCCTAACTACACTCTTTCATCAGGGGGCTAGCTGCTCTACAGTCAAGGTACAACTAGCAGCGATTTCGCACTATCATGTAGGGCATGAGTCGGGCCCTCTTATTACCTCCAAGCTCTGTAAAGCTTTTCTCAGGGGTACTTTCCTCCTCAGACCTCCTGTCAGGGAGGTAGTACCCCCATGGGATTTATCTTTGGTTCTACAGGCCTTGACAAGCCCCCCTTTTGAGCCAGCAGCCACGGTTGATCTTAAATACCTCTCTTGGAAGACGGCCTTTCTGGTGGCCATTACTTCAGCTAAAAGAGTCTCTGAACTTCAGGCTCTCTGTGTCAAACCACCGTATTTGGCCTTCCATCAGGATAGAGTTTACCTCAGGATCAATCCGTCCTTTCTACCTAAGGTATCTTCGGAAGCTAACATTAATCAATCTATTAATCTTCCCGTGTTCTTCCCCAACTATCAGAACAAAGGAGAGTATCAACTGCATTCTTTGGACGTGCACAGACAATTGCGCTTTTATATTAATTGAACTGCTGGTCATAGACAATCCGACCAGTTGTTTGTCTCCTTTGCAAAAACCAATTTAGGCAAGTCAGTTTCTAAAGTTACCCTATCACGGTGGATAGCTAGTTGTATCCTCTTAGCATCACAGTTCGAGAAGGCCTGCACCTCAGGGAGTCCGCGCTCATTCTACTAGAGCCGTTGCTACATCAGCTGCATTTAGATCTAGGGTTCCCTTGGATGATATTTGTTCCGCAGCCACTTGGGCTTCATCTCATACCTTTATCAGCCATTACAAACTGGATGTTGTCTCCAGAGGTAGGGCGTCCTTTGGCTCTGCAGTGCTCTGGAATATCCTTCCATAAAGGCCACCCAAGATTCAGGTAACTGGGGACTCTGTCCCAAAGGTTGCTGACAAATGAAGCGCCTACTTCAGATTAAGAAGTTATGTACTCACCATAACGTTCCATCTGAGTAGGTATCTTCATTTGTCTGCAACCATCCCCCCCTCCTTCCCCCTGACCAATATGATTCTGACTAGGAGTTGTCCTAGATGAGTCCATTCCAGGACACAGTAACAGTTGTTATATGGGGCAAACTTGATCTGAGGTCAGTCAGGGTTGGCAGGGGATTATGGGTAAAGGGAGGAGCTAGGAGCTCGGATCTATGTTGTGGTAGAAGTTGCCGGCTCGGATCCGAGATCAGATCCGTATCCCAAAGGTTGCAGACAAATGAAGATACCTACTCAGATGGAACGTTATGGTGAGTACATAACTTCTTATTGTCATTTGGCATTGGCTTCAATTGAAAATGGTTCAGTGTTTAAGACCAGTTCATTTTCCTGAATAACAAGGGAAATAAATACATTAATTAATAAAATAACATAAAAAACCACAGGTTCCACTTAGAAGTAAATCCAAGACACCAAGCCAGTGAGTTACGTTAGCGCTTTCATTCCTTTATTTACAAAACGGAACTTCATCAGACAATCCTAGCTTACTCACTTCCTGCTTTTATACGTTTGCAATCCATTTACTCTCCAATTAAAGCATGGAACAAGACAATCAGAAAATAATAAAGTTAGAAAGTTAGCACATATAAAATCATTCCTTTTCACCCTTTAAAATACACTCTATAAAACTTTGATTAAGTCGTAAAATGTTACATGTTGAGCTCAAGACCATAAATATAAAATATAAACAACACTCTTTGTATATGTATTTGTTTGACAAGCCTTTTCCTACCTGTGCCCCTGCAACCCTACGATAACAAGTTATTTCACTTAAATTATTTCTGCTTTCATATTCAATAAACTGCTAATAGATATCCTGTCATTTATACCAGGGAAGCACTTTGCATTTAATAAAACCTGCCAATGTGTCTCCCTGTATTCTAAATAATGTGACCAATTTCCCCCTCTTTCTTTTTTCTTCAATTTTTCCAGAACACAAAAAAAGACATTTTTTTTTTTTAATTCTGGCAGTCCTGACTATGTCTGAAAAGGGTATTTTTCCTATCTTTTTTCCATATTGCATAAATATGCTGGTAAATCCTCTTCCTAAATTGATTAATTGTCTTACCTATATAGAAGGCAGGATAAAATAAGTGCAGGTGTACCAAGCTATACAGTGAATTAAAAACTGTGTCATAGCATAAAGCTGCCAATCTACTCCTAAGTTTATATCTCCAGCATCACTTATGGTTGCAAACTTTTGGTGACCAAGTAGTTGAAATCATGGATACAAGTTACATAAAAGTGGTTCCTGCTGGGCTCATGCTGCATTCATGCTCTCTAACAGCATTAGTAGTTCAGTATTACAAGATGATCTCAGAGTAGAGTCAGCGATTATTAGGATGGAGAGGAGTCAGTTAATGTGCTTTGGGCACCACGTGAGGATGCCTTCTAGATGATTCCTGTAGGAAGGGTGCTGGACATACCTCTCAACCATACTGAATTTCTCAGTAAATACTGGTTTTAGGGGAAAATATTGGGTGCCACGAATTCCAGAGTGGCCCCTTTAATTTCCAAATTTCCCTGTTTTTTTTTTAACGAATTTGTTCCCCTGACGTCATCATGTGCAGGGCGTGCACGATTACGTCAGCTTTGACAGCCTGTCAGAATGCCGAGCCATAATTTAACTTGCTGCAGAGTCTGCAGTGCACACAGCAGCACATCTTCCTTCATCAAGGTAAAGTCTGCAAGGTTTATTTGTCTTATATGCAAGAGAGAAAACAAGAAACAGCATATTTGTACTTTTTTTAGTTCAAGAGAGAAACGTTAGTTGTTTAAGCTGAAACTGTGTGTATTAAGCTGAATGGCATGCATTTGTACTTAGTGCTCATTAAGTGTGCTCCTGCTCCATTGCTTTTCAGCAGATTTGTATTTTTACTTAGTTCTTTAGTTCTGTTAAGCTGAAACTGTATGACTTAAGCTGAACGATGTGGCACGTATTTGTAGTTACTGCTCGTTAAGTGTTCTCAATTGCTTTGCTTTCCATTAAGCATTTGTGCTTACTTAGTGCTCACTAAGTGTGTTCCATTGCTTTCTGTTAAGCTAAAACTGTGTATTAAGCTGAACGGCATGGCATGCATTTGATTTTGTACTTAGTACTTGTTTAAGTGTTCTCCATTGCTTTCTGTTAAGCTGAAACTGTGTAAGTGTGCTCCATTGCTTTCTGTTAAGCCGAAACTGTGTATTAAGCTGAATGGCACAGCACACATTAGATTTTGTACTTGGTGGTGCTTGTTAAGTGTGCTCCATTGCTTTCCGTTAAGCTGAAACTCTGTATTAAGCTGAACGGCATGGCACACATTTGTATTTAATACTCGTTAAGTGTGCTCCATTGCTTTTTTGGTGGATTAAGCTGCTGAGGTGTTAGTACTATTAAGCTGCTGCTGATGGTCACTTCTGATGTACACCAAGCTTGTTTTTCTGATGTACCTCCCAAGTTCCGCAGCACAGCACACACAGCAGTAGCGTTCAGGAGTGCATCGATTTCTTTTTTAGCAGGTAACGATACTTTTCCTCGAGCTCTGTTGTATCTATTTTCTTACTTTGCATTCATTGTTTCATCCTTGTACTGTCACTGAAGTTTTCTGCGATCACTGCTGTTGTTTATTTTTAAAGCAGAATCCTTAATTTTCAATTACTGTTTTAAAACTTTTTTTTCCATTCCTTTTGATTCAGAATTTCTTAAAAAAATGGTAAAAGTACCAGATGGTAAAACTTGGTTTGTCTTGGGGAAAAGATGGTAAAAAGTATGCTATTTACCCCACATGTTTATGCTGACAAGTAAGGACATCTGGAAGCATGAACACTGTAAACACCAGTACATTTTGTAGAAGAGAGCCAACAGGAACTAGGGCACTGTAACCATGGAGAAAAGCTGAAATAAAAGGAAAATGAATGGAACGGTCAGCTAGTGCACAAAAAATGCCTTTCCTGAGCCTTAATAGCAATTTCCAGCTCATTAGACATTTGCATGTTTCCCTTTTATTCACCTTGGTGAGTGATAATGGATCTTCAGCTAGAACTATTCTTAAAGATCTGATCGCTTTGTTTTTTACAGAATCTCGCTAACAGTTTTATTACTCTATTTGTTATTCTGCTTGGTGCAAGTGTTCTATGGGCTATGTTGCCTATGTATTTATTTTTTTTTATTTATTTAACATTTGTTGACTGGGAAAGTCCGACTAGGTTCCACAGATCCTGTTTTCAGCGGAGGCCCGGGGAGAAATGCTCCAGAAGCATGTCATTTCTTCTCACAGTAAATTTCAGGCATCAAAACTTAACAGCAGCACTGTCTTAAGTTAATTAGCCTGCTTTCACTAATTTGAATGAATGCATGGTTTACTGTCCCTCATGGAGATTAAGCTCATCACAGGACAACAGATAATATAAGTAAATAAGGGAAACATTAAAAATAAGCATTGGTTTCACTTTTTTAACCAATAAGTAATATTTTTAATAACTTGCCTCCCAGGTGCATGGTATCAGAACTTGTCAGAGATTTGGGATGCATAGTTAGGCTTAAAAAGGCCCTTGTGGTTGTTAGCTTAGTAAACACCTATGAACCTATGAGGGGTTTGTACTGTTAAGCTGCTGGTATGGGGTTTGTACTGTTAAGCTTGTGTGTGTGTGTGTGTGTGTGTGTGTGTGTGTGTGTGTGTGTGTGTGTGTGTGTGTGTGTTTAGATTGCTGATAGTCCTGAGAATGTCCTCTTTGGTGGAGATACCTCTGGGGGGCATATTTTGGTTGGCTGTTCTTCAGTTTGCATTTGAAAGTTGGTATCCCACATTTCCATTGGAGTGGGTGGGGTTATGTAATTATGTATGCAAATTTTATGTTAACCAGAGTACAGATCTGTACCTATTTTTCATGGGCCTTTGTCCAGAGTTTTGATGTTTTCAGGTTGAGAGGTATAGTGCTGGACATATTCCAATGACTGGAGGTTCTACGGCAAGAGATATGGTCATTTGGTGGGCCCAGGACATGACAGAGATATTCTAAAATCTCAACTTGTGTAGAAATGCCTAAAGATTCCACATGACAAGACAGGAACTATTGCAGAGTATGTGAGAGCCTGGTCTCACTTGCTCAGTTTACCATCACCAGAACCCTCACCAAGACACATCTGGAAATGAGTGGATGGATGCTTTATTTTGATTTGTTTTTAGAAGATGATGTTTGAGTAATTTAATAGATTTTTTCCCATTGGATCACACTTCATGTTACCTTTGTTTTTGTTTATGACGTGTACTTAGAGGTAACCTTAAGAAATATTTTTTAAGTCACTGGCCACAGCTGACTAATGGCTTGCCTTTTGATCTCAGTGCATCTTCACTTCCTTGTCTGTTAGTATTGCTCTGGCTATACTTCCTTGTCTGTTACTACTCGTCTGGGTGGAAGGGAATAGGCAATCCACAGCATCATCTAGCAGTACATATCCAAGTATTTTTAGGTTCAGCCCGCGTTGTCTCTTAGTTTTTAGTCTGCATCAGGACTCACTGAATGATCTGCCTAGCATTGAACATTTAGTATTTCTAAGGAAGGCAAACGTATGTGAGTGAGACCCATGATATCTACCATAAACAAATAAGTGTGCAAACTTTTCACACTTTTGCATTTCATAGGCTGTCATTTATCCACTATGCTATGGTTTCTTGTTTTCAGATTTATTTCTTTTCTTAAATATTTTTAATGAATTTTCAAATTGAATATATTTTCCATAATTTTGTAGTATATAACACAATTTACACAGGTTAACAACAATATAAAATCAACAAGTATAACATCAAATTAAACTATTTACAAGGGTGTCTACATTTATAAAGGTAATATACATTTTTTCATTCAAAGTTCATTTTATGTAGCATTAGAGCCATCTGTCTCCATTATTTTGATCACTATCTGCCATGAGTTGTAATAAGATGTGGTTCTTTCTGTTCTCTTTCTAATGGTTCTCATTTCCATTCATGATACATTCAATACGATGTTTCTGTATTTTTTAAATGTGGGTGAAGTCTCACTTTTCCAATTTATAGTAATGGTTTTATGTGCTATAGCTAGTACTCTCCATAAGAGTGAAAACATTGCTCTAGTAAAGCACTGGGGTATGGGAGCGTTAAACAAAATAAAAGATTTTGACAATTGAAAATTAGCATTAAAAACTATTTGCAAGAAATAATTAACTTTATTCCAAAATGATTTAAGCAAATGACAATCAAAAAACATGTGCACCTAGTCTGCTCTTAAGTTCCTTTTACATTGCCAACATCCTATATTTGTTTAAACATCAGTTCCATTTTATGTGGTGTTACATAGGACCTATGAATAAATTTCCATGTGAAAAGTTTCCATTGCAATGAAAGAGTCATTTGCTTTGTGGAGAGAAGAATAAATTTTTTATCATTGTTATTTGGTATTTGATTATTAATTGTTTTATAGTAGTCCCGAAAATTTTCCTTATGCTATAGCTTCATTTCTTTAATTATTTTAAAGATGTTTGATAAGTAGCCTTTTCCATGATCAGCTTGTGTTAAGAAGATCATGTGCTCTATAAAGTTAGGGACGTTTTGTCTGACTCTTAATTGCATTGTCTCTAATCTGTTTAAAATGTATTGCCTTATATCTTGCATACTTAACCATAAATCATTATCTAAATCAAATCTGTTTCTTATTTATTCCATTGTTAAAACTTTCCCAGAATCTAGTAATTAATAGCAATAATTCAGTACATGCTTCCTAAGAGTCTTGATTGTGCTGGGTTCATATTATAAGCTCGAAGGTCCTGTTCATCGAATACGAAAAGAATGACACATATTTACTGAACCGCGAATACACCGAACGCCGTAAACTGCAAATTTAAAATCACGAATCGTCATATTCGGCCAACCCCACTGCCCGCAACATACTACCTACCCAAACAAAATAAATAAACCACATACATACAATATATCTATGCACTTACCTTAACCCGCAGCCTAACCCTAAGGTCCATAACTATCGCACACTTACCCTACAGAGATATACCCAAATAAAATAAATAATCCACACACATACACTTAACAAAACCTTACTTCTAACTCTACATTAAGCCTTACTTACATTACCTATCTATGCACTTACCTTAACCTGCACCCTAACGCTAAGGTCCATAACTATCGCACACTTACCTTACAGAGCTATACCGCAGATAGGCCAGCTATGACAGATCGACATTTAGAATTTCCCAGTTTTGAACGTTCGCTGTTTTTGTTGTTTGCCCAGTATGTGTTGCTCTTTTTGTATTCGCTGAACAGGACCTTCGAGCTTCTATTATTAACCCATTGTGTCAATATCAACAGTTTTAATGTTCTTTTGTGTACATGCAATAGGATATAGCAGGAATGACCAGGCTTTTATGTTTGGATTTCTGTTCATAAGGGTTTTATATCATGGTAATATATTTTTATGAACTTGTAACTTACATTCTTGTGTTTGTTTTCTGCAAAATGTTCTCTCATCATCAAGATAAAATTATTTGATATAATTTCTGTATAGTGTAATGGCAATGTAAGAGTTAATCTCAGCCATATCCTTTCATGCCTATGTTTTCATTTGGCAGAGTAAGCAGTTTTTACCCATAATGAGATGACAGTGCATATATTTCTATATCTGGAGGACTAAGTCCTCATGTTTCCCAGTCATTTAAATGATGATTCAATGGTATTCTGGGTTTATTGGGATACCACAGAAAGTTTAGCATTAGTTTATCAAATCATTTTATATAAGTTTTGGAGGGAGGGATAGAGAAGGCTTGTATGGAGTATAATATTTTCGGGAAAATAATAATTTTAATTATACATAACCTATCTTCCATTGGAAAAAAAAAGATTCCATTTCTAAATGAGCATTTTAATATTATTTAGGATATTCATGTAGTTTGTTGTTATTGTCTTATCTAGTTTATCTGTTAATGTAACTCATAAGTACTTTATTTTGTCCACAGTTATATATTTAGAAAATCCCTTATCTGCATCTTTCTTACTAGAATTTATAAGTAACATCTTTATCTTATTTTCTTTAAATTTAAGGCTGAGAATCTGAAATTGTTCAATTGTGTTTAATAGAACTTTTATTATGATGTCATTGTCTTTTATGGTAAGCAGATTATCATCTGAATAGAATTTGCAAATGGTTCAATTACTATGGCAAATAATAGTGATGACAACGGGCATCCCTGTTTTGTGCCTTTAGCAATTTCTATAGAGTTAGAAAAGAATGATCCTATCTTTATATATGTTAGGGATTTTTCATGACGTGATTTAATTAATAGCATGAATTTTTGTGAAAATCCATATTCTTCTAGAACTGACCACAGATAATCCCAGTGAACAGAATCAAAGGCACTATTTATGTCTAAACTGACCATAGTCATGTCATCTTTTTCTATGGTTAATTTAATCAATTAAAGGTGTGATTCTTTTAATGTTATCATATGCATTTTCTTTATAAAGCCAGTCTGATCTTCGCTTATTAATAGTGGAAGTAGTTCCTTAATTCTAGCTGCACATATTGCCATGGACATCTTACAATCGATATTTAGGAAAGATACAGGACTGTAAGATGAACATTCATTTGAATTTTTATCTGGCTTCAAAATAGGTGATATTATTGTATATTTACAAGTAGGAGGAATATTTTTGCTTTCCTTTACTAATATAATTATTTAGTTTGAACATTTCTGGGATCATATTATCTATGTCAGGTCCTTTGTTTACCTTTAAATTATTAATCTGGGATTTAAGTTCAGTCACAGTTATTTGTCTATAAATTTTATATGATCATCTGTTAGTTTGGTTTTGATATGTTTTCTAAAGAAAGACTTTAACAAGTTTTTAGGTTCTATTTCCCTTTTCAGGTATTGACTTTATGAAAACATAATTTAAATGCTTCTAGCATCCTTTCTAAGTCTTATACTTTCTTTTTAGTATCAGGAATGTATATTTCCTTTATCTGATTTGCTTTTATGATCTTTTTAGTTCTATTTGCTATTCTTTTCTGATTCGTGGGATTCATTGAATAAGAACATAGTTTGATCTTCTCTAGATTGTCTGATGATGTAGTATCTCCAGATATTTTTTACTCCCGTCATTTAGTTTTCTTATTAGGTACATCTTTCCCTCCTGAATGTCTAGTTTTAGAATATTAGTTCTTGCTTGCAATTCCAGTGTATTAGTTCTTGCTTGCAATTTCAGTAAGTCTTTGTCCCATTATTTTTTCTTATCATTGTACCATGTTAATGCTTTACCATATAAGTATGACTTCAAAGAGTCCCATATATATATATATATATATATATATATATATCAGAAACATGTTCAGTAGGATTTATGTTTAAAAATGTTTGTATCTCTTTAACATAAAATTCCTTAAAATCCTTTAAATTGTTTTAAATTTGTTATGTATGAAGGAATTTTAGTTACAGTTATTCTTTGTTTTGTATTCAAGTCTAGTTCAAAAGTGATTGCATTATGGTCTAACAATGGACATGTGGCTACTTTGACTTTGTCTAGCTTTGTAGATAGGTCTCTTGATTTGTATACTCTGTCTATTCTTGAATGCATGCCATATTGATGAGAATAATGTGTAAAGAATAAAATATTAGATATTACTGGTTTCTTTCATGTGTTTTTTGCATCAGTGTTCCATCACTCATTATGAAATTAAAGTCTCCTGCTATAATTATTTTTCTTTTAGCATGATGTACAATATCTTTCAAGTGCACTTGGTTACTTTGACACCTAATTCAAGTAGCCAATAAATGTTTACTACAGTATATGTTTTCCCATTTATGGATATCATCGCTAAACAGAACATACATGTTTTATTATGATATGTATTTAACATTTTTGGCTATAAAATTGAATTTTTCCATAAGATTGCTATTCCTCTCCTCTTGATGAATGCTGATTAAATCTATAGCTATTAGTATAACTTTTATTTATGTCTTTTTGTATGAGGTGTGTTTCTTGTAAAAAAAAATATAATCTGCACATTAAACATTTTCAAATATTTTAGGAGACTTCCTCTTTTGCAATTATTACATTAATGGAAATACATTTTATAGTTAAGTTATTACTACTCAAACAGCTAGTCATGTGTATGTATTTTACCAATGAGCAAACATATTTAACTAAAGAAAATGACTTATTTTCATTTGATGAATTACAGTAATTACAGTAATTATAACTCATAGACACCCAATAAAAAAGAATTGAACAATAAAACCTTAAAAATTGAGATAAACACTCCTATGGGGAAACAAATCCCAGCTCAGAATAGACTACATTTAAGTGTATCCTCTAACACTCCTTCCACTAGTCATTTCTTAGTCCAACTATCTAAACATTCTCTCTAACAGAAGGACGCTTACTATATCTTAGAGTCTTTTAATATAAAATATTTTTCACAATCTTTGAGGTTAAATCCAAGGGAATACTTTAAAAATAGTCATATTACTGTACTAATCATATTATTTTGATATTAAAATAAAGCAAATTACAGTAACTTTTAGTATTTACTTATAATGTTCAAAAGCTGTCGTTTAATCAAATGTATTTTAATAAAGATGAACTAATATTTATCCTTCAGATTAGTTAAACAGTAGAGCAGAACAGACTTGTAAAATACATAACAAAGTTCCATTTCTATAATTGAACTCAGTGAAACTGCCATTATCGTGTGTAGTAGAACTATCTGCTTCACATCATTCTCTTTATTATATGTTATCCATTTACATCAGTTTTCTGACTATTTGAATTAAAATCAAACATACTGTATTTCTTTTATAAGTTTACTAAATTATTTGTTACTAAATCTCTCATCACTTTTACTATAATTCATTTAGTATAGATTTACATGTTTTTAAGTAAATGTCCCTTTAACAAGGTGAAAAATTCAACCAGCTCATTTTTGACCTTTAATAAACACTTCCATACTAACATAGAAGATAATTTGTTTAAAACACATTATAACACATTTAAACAAATTATCTTCTATGTTAGTATTGAAGTGTTTATTTTATTATATTTGTAAATACCGTGACACAATTTGAGTATTGTTTTTAACAATATGTATGTTAAAATCACTTTTGTGAGAGTATGTTTTTAAAATTAGAGGGGAATGTGTGGTGACGTATAGCAAAGTGGGAAGTTACTGATTAATGATTTGAAAAGTATGAGCGTTAACTGTTAGTATATTAAGTTGTTTTAACTCTTTTAGAATTGTATTCATGGTCTGATGAAGCCACATTATGTGGTGAAAGCACTTACCAGTCAATAAAAGTCGTTTAATATATAGTTTATGTTGTTTTGAGCTCTACTTCATGGTATCATTGCTTTTTCTCAAATCTTTCTTATAAAGCTTAGAACCTCTTAGGAAATCTATATTAATTCTGTATGTTCAAATAAACAGTTTAAATGTTCATTTCACTGCTTACTTTAAGCTATTAATAGTTCTCTATGTCTATACTACACTAAAGAACATACGGTGTGATGTGCTGCTCAGAAATTGTCATTTTATTTTAGTTTCCTCCTTTTCTTTTTCTTTTAAAAGCTTGTTTGAAACCATGACAATAAATCGAACTATTAAGAGGTATAAGCAGAAAATGATTGTTTTGTTTCACGTGTTATTCTATTAGTATTTGCTTTTCTTTGAGATATATTAGTTATCTGCATGTTACTAATTCAAGCATTATCTATATGTCAAGTAGTAACATGAAAGTTAATAAACAAGAATAAAATGTCTTTACCTTTTTCCCTTTTGTGATTTTAGCCTTTTAGTTAATAAGCATTTATTTTTGTTGTATACATTAGGAAACTTCATAGATTTGCCATTTAATTGAATTATGGTTCTCTTTGAATAATTTGGTTGTGCTATAAGAGGATAAAATATGTAAAAATATTATTTAAAAGTTACTTGTCATTTAGTCTTTTGTTTTTATCTGCCACTTTTCATTCATTCCTTTCTGCTTGGCATTTTAGGGATAACCAGTGTAGTTCATTTCTTCTGTTTGATTTACAGTTGTGTTAGATGTTAAGAAAGACACAGTTGCATCCAAAGTATCATAAGTTTTGGCACCATCAGGAAAAATTATTTTAAGCCTTGCAGGGAATAGTAAACAAGCCTTGAATTGTCTCTTCTTCAATTCTTTTATTAAAGGTAAACATTCCCATCTTTTAGAAATTACCTCTGATGAGTAATCATTGTCAAGTCTTATTATATTGTCTTTAAACTTTACAGGAGAATTTGACCACACAGTTTTCAGCACCAATTCTTTGTCCTGAGAAGAAATAAATCTTTTTATAATTCATATTGGACTTTTATTTGTTTTACTAGAAGATTAGTGAACTGTCAGTGACGTATGAGCTCTTTCAATTCCATAAGAAAGAGACTCAGGTAAATTCAATACATTTGGAAGCCATTATGTGAGAAAATTTACCATATTGTCTCCTCAGTCTTTTCTGGTAGTCCATAAATGTGCAGCTTGTTTCTTCTTGACCGATTTTCTAGGTCATCTAGTTTGTTTTGAAAGAAAATGAAGCTGATGTTCTTGTTCAGTGAGTGTGCCTTCCATGTCATTTAGTGTACCTTCTATGCCAGCAATCTGAGTCTTATGTTGCATTATTAATTCTTGTAACTGCTCCATTTGTTTTGTGCATTTTTCTTTAAGGAGTCAAGTTTATTGTCCATTTTCTCAGCTTCAGTGACATATCCTGCATAATAGATAATAAACTTTGTAGCTCCTTCTTCATTACCTGGTCCTGCATAGTGTTTTTTGAATAACTCATTCTGAGGAGAAATCAGAGCCCTTTCTGCTTGAATTTTCACAGAAAAATCAAAAAATTAAAATAAAGTAATCCGATGTAGACTTCCAAAGACTGTAGTAGAGGTTAATTGATGGGTTTAAGAAGTCTAGAAGTCCCGTTTTTTTACAATTTTCTGTTAGAAATGTTAGCTAGATAGCAGAGCTAAGAAATGTGCTGTCAACCTCTCAGCACTCTAGCCACACCCCATTTTAAGATTTCTGAATGCCCTATGCATCCATTGCTTTTCAGAGCATGAGGCTGTCTCTGTTAATCCACAGTCACATCACTGATGCTGTGCAAGCAGCCTTGACTGTTTATGATTCTGTGATGTCTCATTAAAATGTTGCTGATACCTGTGAGACTTTGTACATTCCCCCCACCGCAACTGAATATCTATGTGATTAGCATTCTGTAATCATTGAAATGCTCCAGTTTCACTGTTTTTGTCATTGGGAAATGGATACCAGTGATTGCCACTCAGAAAAGTAATTTCATTCTTGTTCAGTGACCTGTTACATTATTATATTTTTCAGATTTTTTTAATGTGATCTGTTTTTTCCATGTTTTTTAACATGTAATGAGGAGACAGACCCTCCACGTCGGGTAACATACTACATGGACCTACTGTTTCTTGCTTGTGTGGCACAGTAGTTCATGACTCAAGGCAAACTGGTTCAACCTGAATTTTACAACTAAGTAGACCTTTTGCTGTTACAAATCTGCACAGAATGCTGATTTCACATTACAGGATTTTTAATGATTAGCCCATTGTATCGTGAAATATTAGAACAAGGCTGTCATACATGACTGGTATCACTTCATCCTTTTCCACTGTCAAAACATTAAATACTCTGCAAACCAGTGAGTCAGTGTTTATGGAACAATATTAAGAAATAAATTAAATGAGCCTGCACTATACAGAAGTCCAATAACAAAGATCAAAGTAGAGAAAACCTGAAATGACTGTAATGAAAATATACATTGATGTGCTTTACACCGCAGATTTTATTTATTTATTTCAAATGTGTTTACTGGGAAAATCCAACTTGGATCAAAACCAATTTTCAGCAGAAGCCCGGGTTGAAATGTTCCAGACATCCAGACATATGTCTTGCAAATGTGGGAGGAAACCAGAGAACCTAGAGGAAACCCACAGGAATGCAAGGAGGACATGCATGCTCCACATAGAAGGCACTCCAGCCAAGAATCAAACCGGAGAACTCCGGCTTTGAGGAGACAATGCTACTGCTGCAACACTGCACCGTCCGTAGTTGAGCAGTGAAATGCTTCAGAAATTAAACACTCTAAGATTTCCTTAAAGACAGTTAAGAATTTGCTTTCCCATTTTGATTTATTCTTTGCATTTTGTGAAAAGAATAGTTTTAATGAATTGGTTGTGGGAAGCAGTCTTACGTTTTTGAACAACCAATCTCCAAAGAACATGAAGAAATTGCTCTAGGATATATAGAATTCATGCGTATACTCGGGTTCTGGCAGTTTCCATCAGGACTTTAAAATAAAGCATTTAAAAAACATTATATTAACTGACTACCATCCAGTGCCAGCCACAAAGTGGTGGACAGTCTATGACATGTAAAGTGACATCAAGTGTAAGTCACACACTGGCAGATATTCTATCTGGCACATGTAAAGCACCATCCAATGAAAGCTTCACCATGGTGGAGCATTCTCTATACCACAGTTAAATCCTAAAGAGACCATGACTAACGAGACAGCTGTTTTCATTTCCAAATCCAGGTACCAAACTGTGTATCTGGTAAACAAAGGGATGAAGCAGAGCAGTAAAGAATTTAAAAGGAGGTGAAATACTAGACACTCCAAGCAATAACCAGAATCATAAGAACTGAAGGAATCTGACAAAGATAATACAAGATATATCCCTTTGCACATTTCCAGTATTTGTTTATTTAGTATAAAGATGTCTCATTGTATCCTGTTATAGATGATTTTTTGTGGATGGTAATTGGATGTGGATAGTACATTTTCATATCTGCATACCCTCATCACATTTGTTTGCTTACAAGCAAGTGTAAGCCTGTAAATTTTATTAAGTAACTGTAAATAAGAAAGTGCTATCTTCCATAATTTATGAGGAATTAGATGTGAAAGGCACCTGCAGACATGCTGCTACATTTGTATTGTTGATCCTTTAACACTATTATTGACAAGAAGTGACATAATGTTATGAAGTCTGACATGAGCTGGTGTGTAATCAGATTGATTTTATGTTAGCAGTGGTTAAAGCCATAACATAGCAAATTAATTTTCCTGATTTGTCCTTTGCTGATTTTCCTTTTGATACAGTCTTTGTACAGCCTATAATTGCCTTGTGAGCATGAATTGCATAAAATGTATTAAACAGGTAAATGTTTTATTTTGCCTTGAGTGCACTTTTTGAGTTTTTAAGGCACAAGTTTTGTGTTAAATCCTTTTGTTTTCAGTGTTATGCCTGTGGTGTTAAGTGACTTTATTTCAGTTTTGTTTGGTTTAATTATAACCTTGGACTCTTAATGGCTGCCCAGGCTTCAAGTAGTGGTTTCACATTTAATTCCACCGCGTTTCAATTGGATTCCAGTGAAAGAGATGATAATTTGAATGTTAGTATTTATAGTCTGCCTGAAGAATTAGCTGCTATCATGCAAAAGCCTTTAATCTGATATTGGAAAGGCATAGACTTTACTTAATAAAGTCAGTGTTACAAATAAAACCACTGGACTAAGTGCAGCTTCTGGAGGAGGAGACATTGCTATGGGAGATAACCTTTCTTTATTTCTGGAAGCGATTCTACTCTTATGGATGGAGCTAATAATGGTCACAATGAAGATTTTTTTAATGTCTCACTGGTGAATCCTTTCACTAGGATTGATATCTCAAGGCGTTCTTTTCCTGGGCAGGGTTAAACACAAGGAACCACCACTAAATGTAAGTCGAACATTTTTGAACTAGAGAAAAAGTTATTTTAATTACAATCATTAGAATACATCATCTTCTTTCGGCTGTTCCCATTAGGGGTTGCCACAGCGAATCATCTGTTTCCATTTCTTCCTGTCCTCTGCATCT
Organism: Protopterus annectens; assembly: GCF_019279795.1. NCBI lineage: Eukaryota > Metazoa > Chordata > Ceratodontiformes > Protopteridae > Protopterus > Protopterus annectens. Next base: position 1,199,249,236 of record NC_056726.1, read on the forward strand.
TGCTCTGTCACACCAACCACCTGCATGTCCTCTCTCACCACATCCATAAACCTTATCTTAGGCCTTCCTCTTTTCCTGTTACCTGGTAGCTTCATCCTTAGCATCTTTTTCCCAATATACTCAGCATCCCTCCTCAGCACATGTCCAAACCAACGTAATCTTGCCTCTCTGGCTTTGTCTCCAAACCTTCCAACCTGGGCTGACCCTCTAATATACTTATTCCTAATCCTGTCCACCTTTGTCCCATCCAGTGCAAATCTTAACATCTTTAACTCTGCCACATCCAGCTGTAACTCCTGCCTTTTTGTCAATGCCACTGTGTCCAACCCATATAATATAGCTGATCTCACTACCCTAATGCAGACCTTCCCTTTCTCTCTTACTGGTACTCATCTGTCACAAATCACTCCTTATACTCTTCTCCACCCACTCCATCCTGCCTATACTCTCTTCTTCACCTTTCTTCCACACTCACCATTACTCTGAACTATTGATCCCAAGTATTAAACTCATCCACCTTCGGCACCTCTACTCCTTGCATCCTCACCATTCCCCTATCCTCCCTCTCATTCACACACATATATTCTGTCTTAGTCCTGTTGACCTTCATTCCTCTTCTCTCTAGAGCATATCACCATCTCTCCAGGGTCTCCTCCACCTATTCTCTACTCTCACTACAGATCACAATGTCATCTGCAAACATTATAGTCCACAGGGACTCCTGTCCGATCTTGTCTGTCAACCTGTCCATCACCATTGCAAATAAGAAAGGGCTCAGAGCTGATCCTTGATGAATGAAAACAACTTAAAGGCATCCATCACTCCAACCTCGGACCTCACCGCTGTCACACTACCCTCGTACATATCCTGTACCACTCTTACATACTTCTCTGACACTCCCAACTTCCTCATACAATACTACAACTCCTCTCTAGGTACCCTGTCATATGCTTTCTCTAAGTCTACAAAAACACAATGCAACTCCATCTGACCTTCTCTGTACTTCTCCATCAACACTCTCAGAACAAACATTGCATCTGTAGTGCTCTTTCCCGGCATGAAACCATACTGCTGATTACTAATCATCACGTCCCATCTTAACCTAGCTTCCACTACTCTTGCCCATAACTTCATGCTGTGACTGATCAATTTAATCCCTCTGTAGTTACTACAGCTTTGGACATCACCCTTATTCTTAAAAATCGGTACCAAAACACTTTTTCTCCATTCCTCAGGCATCTTCTCACTTTCCAAAATTTCATTAAACAATCTGGTTAAAAACTCCACTGACATTTCACATAAACACCTCCATGCTTCCATAGGTATGTCATTAGGACCAACAGCCTTTCCCGTCTTCATCTTCTTCATAGCTATCCTTACTTCCTCCTTGCTAATCCACTGCACTTCATGATTCACTATCCCCACATCATCCAACCTTCTCTCCCTCTCATTCTCTTCATTCATCAACCCCTCAAAGTACTCTTTCCATCTGCTCAACACACTCTCCTCACTTGTGAGTATGTTTCCCTCATTATCCTTTATCACCTTTACCTGCTGCACATCTTTCCTAGCTCGGTCCCTCTGTCTAGCCAATAGGTACAGGTCCTTTTCTCCCTCCTTAGTGTCCAACCTTTCATACAACTCTTCATATGCCTTATCCTTAGCCTTCGCCACCTCTCTCTTTGCCATGCACCTCATCTCCTTATACTCATGTCTAATCATTAGAATACAACATTTTTTATTTAAAAGAGTAAATCCACTATGAGACAACAAACATGGCTCAGGATGTACAAGTAAAAAAGAAGTTTAATGTGAAAATGATAAATAGAGAACACATTTGCATTATCATCAATGCATCTTCAGAAATTAAAGTGAATCAAGAACTACACAATTTTTTTAAACAGCCATTAGACAATTGGATGCATTCTTAAATACAAATGTAATACAAAGTAATTGACACATAAAAGTTCACTGTATTTAAAGCATCCTATCATCACCTAAAAAAAGATCTTTAAAATAACTTTTTAAAAGAAACAGATAATATACATTTCACTCAGCTTGTTGTGTAAACACAATTCCTTATTAATAAGTTTGCCTTCAAGTAAAAAGCTTGATGTTGTTCCTATGTTAAAACATATTAAACTTCTGAAGAACAACATATTTATAATCATTGTTAATTTATATAGAATACTAGCTAAAGCAACTGTAATTTTTATTAAAAATCACATAGCTAACTACTTCTAATCTTTTGGAAGAATGTCCGGTGTTCAGTAAAACTTTAAGGCTTCCTGGTTGATGAGCCAATGATAGCTCATCATAAAGTCACCTGATCATGTAACAGAAAGTATACAAAGACATATATAAAAAACATTCCCTTATTGATAGACTTATGTTGAGATAGAATGAGTTAAACCATATTTAACCTTTGAAAGACAGCATATTCATGATCATGGTTGGTTTATGTGAAAACTACTACCTGTAGCAACAGTGACCTTTAATGAAAATCACATAATTAGCTATTTTTATAGTGAAATGTCCAGTGTTCAGTAAAAGTATAAGACTTTCTAGTCATATAGTCAATGATCATACAACAATATATTAGCCATGAATTAAATGTGTATGTAATAAAAAACAACAATTGACAGCCATTCCATATTCAACCATGAAAAAATAAAGCAATATCTAATTAAACATTACACATAAATCACAGTAATAAACTGAATATTGTCTAGGTCTACTGACCAACTTAAGTGTATGTATGTAAGAGCATAACCTTCAATAATAGGTGAATATATATATATATATATATATATATATATATATATATATATATATATATATATATATATATATGGTTCCCTATCACATGGTCGACAGGCCATATGAATGACTTTCATTTGGTCGACAATTCATTTGGTCGACAAGCAGTTTTATGTGGGGGGGCTATGCCCCCCACACCCCCCTAACTATATATATCAACTCCAGGGTTGCACAACATTGGGGAGGGGGGCAAATCTGCCTGTGACCAAATGAATTGTCGACCAAATGAAAGTCGATCAAATGGCTTGTCGACCATCTCAGGTAGACCCATATATATATATATATATATATATATATATATATATATATATATATATATAAAGCATAACACCTGTAGTGATAGTGCTTATCAGTTATAAACTGGATCTCTATGTGAAATAGTAGGTATTATATTGGATAATGTGCAATTATATCTAAATAATAAAAAGTTTTTTCAAAATACAAAATATTTCATAAAACATGAATTATAGTTACAAAATGAATAGCATTTCACATACATGTATTAGACCAATATAATTTAATGAACAAGTGGTCTCGGACTTAAAGATGGTGTCAATGAAGCAGCATCGTTGAGACCATAGTATTTATCTGCTTGTAAATTAATGATTCACTTCTGTTCAATTTTCTCAGTCCTGTTCATAATATTTTATTTAAAGACTTGTGCTGAACAACAAGTTCCATTAGGGATGAGATGTTATTGGTTTCCAAATGGTATATCTACAAGGAACTGGATCTACAATGGACTTACTTCATTATACAACAATATGGGTGTTAAGGCTTTAAAAATATTGATTAAATTTTAATGTGGAGAAAGATAGTCTTAGAACACAAGGGTTGGATTTACCAGTTTAATTTTGAATGATTCTGAATTTTTTTCATTTAAATCTTTGTATGAAAGTATTAGACCGAGTTATAGAGACATGTTGCCACTCTAATTAAGAGAAAACATAACAAATTAGCCTGTACTAACAACCAGGCATTTTTTTGCTCAAAGAAACAACAGTTGTCTCTGCTTCAGATAATTTGAACACTGCTGGCTCTACAGCTCCTGTGGACATTACTGATATTAATGAGTTTCCACCTTTATTGAATAATACTGGTGCTGTTAATTATGTTGTGAATGGGGAAGTTAACCCTCATTCTGTTAACAGTAATGGTAATGTATCCATAGATGCTTCTTCTTTTATGTTTCAGTCTCCCAAAGTGAACAGTATGGGGGGAAAGGAAGAGGAGGAACAAATCAGGGATCCAGAAAGAAGGGAAGGGGGTGACGGAAGTAGTGTCCATTTGTACATTGAATAATTTAAGCAATTTACAGTTAAGTTAGCATTTTATAAAAAGGTTTCTCCTTCACTCCATCTGCTAGAACCAATATTACTAACATAGTTATTGATTTAAAATTTTTTGTCAAAAAACTTAATTTGAAATATATTTTTGATAGAATAAAACTATTTCTGAAGGTGATATTTCTATTAGAAAACCTAGTTCTGCTAACCCTAAATTACTACCAACTCTTAACCTGTTTTCAGATTTGTGTGAACATGATTTTTGGACACTTTTAAAGAAAACAAAACATGTAAGTTTTATACTTTAAGTAATGATAAATGGTCGCCCTCAATTCCCTTAGAAATTGTAAAGATTATTGTTTTATGAAAGCTGATAAAGGGAATGGCATGGTCATTATGAACAATTACGATTATAAATCAGCCATTATTCATATGTTAAATGATAAAAAAAATTGCACCTTGGTTAGCAAAGATTTGTTAGGAAGAGCTTTATTAAAATAGACAATTGTTTATTAGAGCTGCTTAACCAAGGTTATATAGATCTGCCAACATTTGAATTTCTTTTGGTTGAGGAATCACAATTAGGCGTCCTATCTGGGATCCCTAAAATGCATAAGAATGTGGTTAATCCTCCCTTCAGACTGATAGTATCAGGTAAGGGAAGCAAGACTGTGACATTAGCTTACTATTTTGATAGTCTATTAAATCCCCTGACATGGAAAACTGATTATTTTCTTAAAGATTCCTAAATATTCCTGGGAGTTCTTAAACTTATTAAAGAATTGTACTTTTTCCAGTGATGAAACCTCTACTTGATACAGTTGATATTGCAGCTTTATATTAATCTTTTAATCAGGAATTAGGTATTTCCTTTGTCAAAAACTTCCTCAGCCATTGCACAGACTTTTGGCAAATTACAATTAATACTATATGTTTACATTTATGGTATTAACTAATAACTTTTTTATTTTTGATGGTAAGCTCTTCCAGCAAAAACGTAGGTTTGCTATGGGTGCCAAAATGGCTCCTGCTTTTGCTGCCCTGGTACTCTGTTGGTGGGAGGTGACTGTTTTGTCAAAATCAGAAGGCGTTAAATATGTTTCCTTATATAGGAGATATATTGATGACATATTTTTTATTTGGACTGGCACTACAGATGAATTGAACACCTTCCTCAAGGATATCAATCTTAATAGTGGAGGTTTGAGGTTCAACTTTAGTCGAGTCAGGAGAACAGTTTTTTAGACCTCTGTATTTTGATGGATATCCAAACCAAAGCCCTTTCTAGCCTAACACTATTCATCATAAAAACACATTCAAATAATTTTTTTGCATTATAAAAGCATGCACCCTAATTTTATGAAAATGAACATTGTTCATGGACAGATTATTCGTCCTAGTAGGTTAACTAGTAATGATGATTTATTTTATAAGGAAACTGAATGTATAATAGATATGTTTACTATAAGATGATATCCAGTAGTTAAACAGACTGAGATTAGAGATTAAATTAATGAGGGGTGGCATACAAAATTTCCCCTCATTCTATTAAATGGCTTCATCCCTAAAGAAAATATTGGTGAATCCAAAAATGATGTGAAAAATGTTGCTTTCCTGTTCTCATTTGTGTGGATTCTTATGATATTAAGAACATTTTTAACTGATAACTGGAAAGTTATTTTGGGAAATGGGGATCTTGCATGTTTTGTGGGAGACCACCCACAATTAATTTTTAAAAAAGTTTGTAACATTAAATCTTTGTTAGAATTTTGTAATTTGGCTGAAGTTCCAGTGGTCTGGGGACTTTTGAGGACTTACCCATGTCAGGATTGTAAACAATGTAAGTTCATTAATTCTGCCCAAAGTGTCTTTCATAAACATTTGAATAAGACTGTGTACAGTAAAAAAATATTTAGTTGCAAAAGCTCAGGAGTAGTTTATTTAGCTACTGTGAATATTATTATGTGGGTAAAAATGTTAAAGCCTTATATAAAAGGATTTATGAACATTGGGTAGCTATTAAAAAAGATGATATCACCAATGCCCTAACTAAGCATGCCAGTGAATGCTCTAATTTTAGGAAGTTTGTATTTTTTGTATTAGATTTTCTGGATCCTTGTTTATTTATTGATAGTTTTGATACTGTTTTAGAAACAAAGTAGTTGAACTGGCAGCTTGCTTTATGGGCCAGTTGTGCTTCAGGCCCTAATGGGCTCATTAAAATTAAACGCATGTTGAAAATAGAATTATTTATTAGGGATCACCGTATATTTAAATATTCTCATGTTTGTTGGTTATTATCTAATGATTCTATTAACACATGCTTTTTATTGGTCTTTTTGATAGCAGCTTTTACTATATAATGGATTTCTATGTTTAGTGTGTCATCTGTTCTGAAGAAGTTCGTATATTAAATGAATGAAATCACTCAAACTAATTTATTTTGCTTTGAGTGGTCTTTGTGAGTTTTTAAGGCACAAGTTTTCTGTTAATTTACTGATGTCATTCATACAATAGATTATGATATTAGGGCTTTGTCCTTTGCTTCTGTTGTTCACAAAGCACTTAATTTTCTTATACTCAATTAGTTAAACAAGGGGTCTGTTTGTTGCAGCTATAATGGCCTGAGGTTCAGCCAGAAATGACTACTGTTCACAACACACACAGTTTCTTCAGGTTTGTGTACCTTACTACCATTCACAGAGCAAATAATACTTTTAGAATTGTGATTTGTTACCAAATCCTTGTTTTACTGTATGCTACTTGGCTTCAGCCCTTCTAAGCTATTTATAAGGAGAATGCTGTTTTTCCAGCTGTGTCCCTTTTCTCTCTTTCTTTGTGTATCGAAAGCTGATGGGCATTACCTTTCAGTTACATATGTTTTGCCTCTGGCTGCATTTTGTTGACTGTTTTCATGTGCAGATTACACAATGATCTTCATTTCAGTTTTTTTTTCACTACCATTTGTCATTTTCTTGCAATTTTTTCTCATTTCAAATGGTTCTGTAAAGTTTTCCCTTTTTACATTACTTTTCATTCTGTAAATAATGTCCATGGTGTTTTTCCTTTTGGTGATGTTGATTACAGCTTATCTCCATTTGCTACTAAGTTACCATTTGTTGCTTTTATTTAGAGTACATTTACAGCACTCATAATGTACTCACAATGGCCTTTGCAAACTGCTAATTCTGCATGTGATGCTTTTGTACTGCTTTTTTCTAGTGTTGTTTTTCAACGTTGATATACTTTTCTCAAGATATGAACTTTTGCATCTGTTGTTTGTTGCACCTTAAGTATTTAACCATTTCATGCCATTGCTCTGCCTCATAGCTTACACAATACAGTTATGATCTGAGCTTTTACTTTTGTTGATCAAAGTATATACAGGCAGCTTTCTGGCCTTTTGGTAAGATCTCTAACTACAAGCTCCAGGTATCAGATCTGACCTTTGCACATTCCTGTTGTATATGCATGAATTCTCAGCAGATGCTCCAGTTTCCTCTCACCTCAACTAAAGCATGCTGATTGAATGGCTACATTAAATTGTCCCTGTGTTTGTTGTGTTTAAGCTTGACAATACCAAACAAAAAAACGGAGGCAATTCAGAATGAAAGACCAACAAAGAAACCAAAAATCTATCAAAGAGTTTGCACTGTGAGGAACCAGTAACCACTCATTTGAGTTAAAATAACCAGAAATCCTTTATTAGTGAAAAGGCACTTCATAAAAGTTAAAAACCACAACAGCATGTTCATCTTACCATTAGGACTTCTTCCTTTCTTTTCTGGTTATTTTAACTCAGGCTAGTTACTGGCTCCTCACAGTGCAAACTTTTTAAAAGATTTAAGCTTGCCCTTTTAGACCAGATCATGGCTGAAATGGATCTGAGAAGGAACTTACTCAGTAAATAAATATATAAAATAAAATAAATGGATGGAGATCTCAGTATTTGGCATTTTCTCATATTGTTTGTAGCACACATAGTTTTTTAATGATGAATTTCAGTGACATCTTTTCATAATTTTTGTTACACTTGTTCAAAATGTATATCATAATCTCAGGTTTTGATACTGTGTGACTGTTGTACATAAGTAAAGATTTGACTGTTGTTCATAATGTACTAATAATAACATGATTTATGTTTTCTGACTTGTTCATAATACATCATTTATGAATGATTATAATAATGTACATAGTACTGTTAGGATCTGATTTTTTAAATTTATGTATATAGCTAATCTTTTGTGTCGCTCATAGTATATGGTGATCAGGGGGTTTGATTCTGTGACTGATAATCATAACTGACCTTTTGTGATTGTAGTTCTTAGTATAGCTAGTGATAAGAGTTGACATTTTGTGACTACAGTTAATTAGTTACCTTTTGTGACAATTGTTTATATTGTACTTACTGATCACAGGGTCTCTCATTTTGCTGCTGCAGTTCAGTGCCATTTTAGCCTTCTTATGTTATGCTGCTTAAGTACACTATGATTACTTTATCTGTACACATGAAAATCTGTAGGTAGGTAAATAGCATTTGTACTTTGAAATTTCATCTGGCAATATAAGCTATGAGCACATGCTAGTATGTAAATAAGTGAATCATTGTCATTTATTTACTTTTGTTTCACTGTTATCCAGTATTATCTCTTACAGAAAAAAAAATTTAGACTGGGTGAAATATGCAGAATTACATTTTGCCTTAATTATAAATGGGATGATGTGAAATAGGTTTATGACTTCCGATGTGCGCCATTTATTCTGTATGTGTTGCATAAATTACATGCCATCCTCTGTCTCAGTAGTATAGGGTCTATGTTGACCCTTTTTTATTGTATATAACATTTTATCACATGACATTTGTTAAACTGCTTGGTAGGTGCTTTTATAGTCTTTTGTTCTATGTGCACAGCATAAATGATTTTGCAGTGATTACTTCTAGTACTAATATTGCATTTCATTGAATTTTACTTGCTATGATCTCCTATATAAATGGGTAACAATGTATTTGTCAATCCAGTTAGCAAGGTTAATAAATGAATGAAATAGAAACAGTGTGCTTTCAGGATTTAAACTTTTCTTACTGTTGTTCTTAACAGGCAGAGTATCTTTTGAGTTGATCTTTTACTTCTATTTTTCTTAGCGGGCACACTACTGTCAAGATTTAACCTTTTGTTGTAGTTTTTCATAGCAGGCACAGCACACTCAGGATTTGACCTTTGGCTAATGCTGTTCACAGCACACACAATACTCAGGATTTGAACTTTAGCGATTGCTGTTTGTAATATACACAATACTCATGATTTAACCTTTGGCTATTGCTGATCATAGCACACTCAATAATCTGGATTTGACCTTTAGCCACTGCTGTTTGTAGTACAAACAATACTCAGAATATGACCTTTGGCCACTCTTTTTCATAGCACACACAATACTCAGAATTTGACCTTTGGCCACTGTTATTTGTTGCACACACAATACTCAGGATTTGATCTTTTGCTACTCAGGTTCATATCACACACAATATTCAGGATTTGACCTTTGGCCACTGTTGTTCATGGCACACACAATACTCAGGATTTGAGCTTTAGCTACTGCCATTTGTAGCACACAATGCTCAGAATTTGACCTTTGGTCATTGATGTTCGTAGCTCATGCAGTACTCAGGATTTGACCTTCTGGCTATTGGGATCCATTGCACATATAATACTCAGGATTTGATCTTTTGCTACTATTATTAGTAGCACACAATGCTCAGCATTTGAGCTTTGGTCACTGATGTTCATAGCTCATGCAATACTCAGGATCTGACCTTCTTGCTACTCATAGTCATAGTATTCATAACACATATAATACTGGGATCTGACCTTCTTGCTACTGGTCTTCATAGTATTCATAACACATATAATACTCAGGATCTGACCTTCTTGCTACTGGCATTCATAGTATTCATAACACATATAATACTCAGGATCTGACCTTCTTGCTACTGGCATTCATAGTATTCATAACACATATAATATTCAGGATTTGACCTTTTGCTACCTGGGTTCATAGCACACTCAATACTCAGGATTTGAGCTTTGGCAAGTGCTGTTTACAGCACACACTATGCTCAAGATCTGACCTTTTTCTACTGCTGTTTGTAGCACACACAGTACTCAGGATTTAACCTTTTGCTACTGCCGTTTGTACCATACACAATGCTCAGGATTTGACCTTTGGTCACTGATGTTCATAGCTCATGCAATACACAGGAGTTGACCTTCTTTCTACTGGTTTTCATAGTATTCATAGCACACACAATACTCAGGATATGATATTTGGCCACTGCTGTTCCTTGCATACAAAATACCCAAGATTTGGTATTTGGCTACTGGTGTTCATCGCATATATAATACTTATTAGGATTTGGTCTTTGGCTACTGGTGTTCATTGCATATGTAATACTTATTGGGATTTGGTCTTTGGCTACTGGTGTTCATTGCATATGTAATACTTATTAGGATTTGGTCTTTGGCTAGTGGTGTTCATTGCATATGTAATACTTATTAGGATTTGAGCTTTGACTGCTGGTGTTCATTGCATATGTAATACTTATTAGGATTTGAGCTTTGGCTACTGGTGTTCATTGCATATGTAATACTTATTAGGATTTTATGTAATACTTATTAGGATTTGAGCTCTGGCTACTGGTATGCATTGCACATGTAATACTTATTGGGATTTGAGCTTTGGCTACTGGTGTTCATTGCATATGTAATACTTATTAGGATTTGATATTTGGCTACTGGTGTTCATTGCATATTTAATACCTATTAGGATTTGGTCTTTGGCTACTGGTGTTCGTTGCATATGTAATATTTATTAGGATTTGAGCTTCAGCTACTGCTCTCTGTAGCACCCACAGTATTTAGAATGAGACCTTTGGATACTGCTGTTTGTAGTACAAACAACACTCAGGATTTGACATTTGGCTACTGCTGGTTGTATCACAAACAATATTCAGAATCTGACCTTTGGCTATTGCTGTTTGTAGCACATGCAATACATACAATTTGACTTTTGGCTACTGCTGATCCTAGCATGCTCAGTGCTCAGGTTTTGACATTTGGCTACTAGTCTTCATAGCACACATAATACACAGGATTTGACCTTTGGCTACTGCTCTTCATAGCACACATAATACACAGGATTTGACCTTTGGCCACTGCTCTTCATAGCACATATAATACACAGGATTTGACCTTTGGCCACTGCTCTTCATAGCACACACAATGCATAGGATTTGAACTTTGGCCACTGCTCTTCATAGCACACACATAATACACAGGATTTGACCTTTGGCTACTGCTCTTCATAGCACACATAATACACAGGATTTGACCTTTGGCTACTGCTCTTCATAGCACATATAATGCACAGGATTTGACCTTTGGCCACTGCTCTTCATAGCACATATAATACACAGGATTTGACCTTTGGCCACTGCTCTTCATAGCACACATAATACACAGGATTTGACCTTTGGCTACTGCTCTTCATAGCACATATAATGCACAGGATTTGACCTTTGGCCACTGCTCTTCATAGCACATATAATACACAGGATTTGACCTTTGGCCACTGCTCTTCATAGCACACACAATGCATAGGATTTGACCTTTGACCACTGCTCTTCATAGCACACACATAATACACAGGATTTGACCTTTGGCCACTGCTCTTCATAGCACAAATAATACACAGGATTTGACCTTTGGCCACTGCTCTTCATAGCAAATATAATACACAGGAGTTGACCTTTGGCCACTGCAGTTTATAATACACATACAATACTTTAGATTTTACCATTGGCTACTGCTGTTTGTAGCACAAATAATACTCAGAATTTGACCTTTGGCCACTGTTGTTTTTAGCATACACAATACTCAGGATTTGACCTTCTGCCATTACTTTTCTTACCGCATGCAACACTCAGGATTTGATGACTGGCCACTGTTGTTCATGGCGCACACAATACACAGGATTTGACCTTTAGCTACTGCTGTTTGTAGCACACATAATACTCAGGATTTGGCCTTTGACTACTGGTGTTCATAGCATATACAATGCTTAGGATTTGACATTTGGCTACTGGGGTTCAGAGCCCACACACACACACACACACACACACACACACACACACACACACACACACACACATACACATACACACAATACTCCATATTTGACCTTTGGCCACTGCTCTTTGTATCATACAAAATAATCAGGATTTTACTTTTGGTCACGTCTGTTCATAGCACACACAATACTCAGGATTTTACCTTTAGCTATTGCTGTTCGTAGCTTACACAGTACTCTGCACTGCACAGAGGCAGCTGAACCCACTAGGAAGACGTGCAGAACTAACTCAACATGCAGGCCACCTTGGTGGATTCACAACATCAGAAAGCTGTAGAACAGAAGGAAGAAAATCATGGCAAAAATTAGGAGGTGCAGCAACCTACTGGATCAAAGCACTCCCATCAAACTAAAAAAAAAAAAAAAACTCAAGAGGATAAATTAAATCTAATAAAGCCAAATCTGAGGTAAATTTGGTCCCCCAGGCCAAGACAACCACAATGCATTCTTTAGCTATGTTTCACAGCCTCAAAGGCAATGCACAATTGTGTGCAGAGCTCATTGTTAATGGGACCACCTATACTGAGACAGAACATATAGCAAACCTACTGGCTGATGAATTCAGCTCCAACTTTACCCCTCTCTATCCCGCTCATCCTTCCTTCAGGAAATACCATCAAATATAACTCCCCCTGTTGTCACTAGGAACAGGTCCTTAATGGTTTCTTTAAGGCCAAGAAAGCTGCATCAGTGGGTCCAGACAATATCCTAGGATGCCTTCTAAATAGCATGAAACATGACCTATTGGGTCTTCTGGAATTGCTACTTAACTGTAGCCTCCAAACAGGTTTTTACCCCATGAATGGAGAACACCAACAGGCATCCCTCTGCACAAAAATGTGAACCCTATATTGACCCCGTAAACTAATCACACTAGTCTCATATGCAATGTCATGGAATGAATTATCATAGAAATTATCAATAATGAAATAGAAAACCTCCAGACACCAGACCTAACCCAGTTTGATTTCGTCAAGGTCATGTCATGCCTAATCAAACAGGTGGACTTCTTTGAAAAAGTCTCCAAAGCAATGGATGAGGCAAAATGGTTCACACTGCCTACCCTGACCTGGCCAAGGCATTTGACACAATACCTCACTTGGGCATTGTTGACAAACTCAGGAGGTTAGGTATAAACTCTTATGACACCTGACAAATGGAAAGCTGGCTAACATACAGGACCCAGGAAGTTAAAAATGAGGAGTCCACTTCTACAAAGAGGCAGTCACAAGTGAAGTCCCTCAGGAATTGGTTCTGGGACCACTCCGTTTTGGCATTTACTTCTCTGAAGTCAAGCATAATGTCCATGGGCTCTGGCTGACTAAACTTGCAGATGATTGCACATTAGGAGCTGTCATTGAATCATCCACTGACACAAATGTTCTCCAGGATGGTCTGACACAGACAACTAAATAGTGTCAGAGCCATGGACTTAAGCTAAATGCCAAGATATGCATAATGGTATCCTTCCAGAAGTCATCCACCCCTAATAACTATCATATTTACAACACACCCTAAGAGTTGACTCCAGTAGTCAAAGACTTGGGAACACACATAGACAGTAATATAGCCTTTGACTATCATGTGTCTATAGTAGTGAGGAAATCATTGTATGTTCCTAACCAGGGATATCCAACAATTGTAATGTCCACAAAGGTTGCTCACTAAAAGAATACTGGGCATAAATAATATGTCCTATGCAGACCACTTTAAGGGCCTGTCTCTGTATTCTGTCTCCTAAAGGCTGATGAGGGGAGATCTATGCCTGGCATGCAAGACATTGACAAGCCTCACCGTGATGGAACTCCTGCATATCCACAAAACAAACAGCACAAGAATTACCTGTTATAAAGACTTAATCCTTGCCTTTGATACAAATAGCACCTACTGGAGAGACAGGTGTGTAACTCAGAGACTACTCCATCTCTGGAACAGGTTCCCCATCCATGTGCAGCAGAGTTCCTCCCTAATCCAATTCAAGTGTAACTTGGACAATTGGATAGGCAATATGGAACTGGAAATTAATCCTTGGTTTGGTATCTATGTATCTAATGGACAAAGGCAGCCTTTAGTGGTTCACCTTCCAGGTCCCTGCTTATATTTATCAAGGGTACCAGAACTGATCAGAGATTTGGGATGCATGGCTAGGTTTAAAAAGGCCACTGTAGTTGTTAGCCTGGCAAACAGCTATGAAACTATGAACTCAGGGTGTGACTTTTTGCTACTGGGGTTGATAGCATACACAATGCTCATGATTTGACCTTTGGTCATTGATGTTCATAGCTCACATGATACTCAGGATATGATTTTCTGGATACTTGGATTCATAGCACATATATTATTCAGGCTTTGAGCTTTGGGCAATACTGTTCACAGCACACGCTATGCTTAGGATCTGCCATTTTTCTACTGCTGGTCGAAGCACACACAATACTCAGGATTTGACCTTTGGCCATTGCTGTTCATAGCAGACAAAATATTCAGGATTTGTCCTTTGGCCATTGCTGTTCATAGCACACACAATACTCAGGATTTGACCTTTGGCTATTGCTGTTTGTAACACACATAACACTCAGGATGTGATCTTTGGCTACTGTTGTACATAGCACACAATACTCAGGATTTGAAGTTTTGCTGCTGCTGTTTGCAGCTCACACAATACTCAGGATTTTATCGTTTGTTACTAATGTTGTAGTTTGTGATCTGCCAAGTACTTCCTGGGCTTCATGTACTGCTACTGTTGTTTACAATATTTTCAAGATTCTTCCTTTATGTATTACTGCTCATAGTATACATAATACTCTCTGGATTCGACCTTCACATACCATTGTTCATAGTATACAAAATAATCTCATGATTCAGCCTTTACATAATATTGTTCATAGTATACCAAATACTCTTAGAATTTAAACTTTAGGTATTGTTGCTCATTGTATACATTCTGCTCACATAATTTGAGCTTTTGTTGCTGTTGCTCACAGTACACAGAAAGGTCTTGAGATCTGACATTTACCTGGAGGTTATTCATAGTTTACATGATGCACTCTGGATTTGACTTTTGTCAAGTATGGATTATAGCATACATGGTGTTTTCAGGACTGTGCTATCAATTTACCTTTTGCTCCGGCTGATGATACAGAAGCTTTACTTTATTCACTTGTTACTTAAGTGAACTGGTTTATTATAGATCATTTTCAGTCATAAAGTTTAGAGCAGTCAGTTCAACAGGCATACATTTGGAATGTGGATAAAAATATACTCTTTTAATAGTGGAACCAGAATCCATTCTATCTACCCATTTCATTTAAAATGTTTAGGTAGTAGTCATTTCAAAGTAATTGTCCTTTAGCCAAGAATTTTCAGCTAATACATATGGCTCTAGTGGTTGGCTGGCTGACCTGCCACTTAGTAATTGAGGAGAAGTAGGAAGTGGCTTTCAGGAGAACTGATCTACTCTTAGTGCCAGAGTCCCAGACATAATATTAATGGCAGAAATAACATGCAGACCCCAGTCTTGGTTCTAAATGTAACAGAATACTCTTTAGGTCAGATTTTGCTATTACACACCAAATTGTGGCATGTAGAAAAATTGCCTTCCTTAGGAGAGCAAAGCCAAAAAAACAGGTAATAGTATTAGAGTTTTTTCTATGTAGTTTCATGCAATGATTTGTTTAATGCTACACATTAATTTATACAGTTATTTTCACACTTTTTATAATCTGTAATAAGGTAATGCATCCCACAGACACATTCTTTTCTCAGTATAACAATACACCATCATAATACAAAACAAAGAAGGAAAAATAAATTGACATGGGGAGGAGGAACCAGATTATTGGAAGGCATAAATAGAGTTAATTTTTGATTATTATAACAAGTACCTCAAACAACTCTGCTATGATGAGCCATTTATATCTTCTCTGGAATTTATGATCTTGGGGCAAAATGTTGGGTTGTGCTTTTTCTAAACAAACTTTTGATACTGTTTGTAACAAAACTATTTCATCCTTTGGAAATATAGTCCAAGAAGAACATGAAAAGAGGTTGCAGTAGTTGCTAAATAGATTGAGGCAGCATAATGTCAAGTTAAGTAACATCGAATATGAAATCAGAGTGACTTGGGAACTACTAACATTAGAGAATCCAAGGCCTAATTCAGGTAAAAAATACAAGCAGTTATGTGAATGCCGAGGCTAGAAGAGAAGCAAATATTGCAGAATTTCTAGAAATGGTACAGTATCCTGCAGTTAATATTCTGGCGATATGTTTGCCTATAGAAAAGCTGTGCAATTAAGATACAGTTTGCCAATGATGTTATGAACAGGAACAGTCTTAAAATGCTCAAGAAACTAGTTACCATGGCTGTAATATTAAAATAATATAACATAAATATGACAGTTGAGTTGTAATTTTATGCTGGTCAGAATAGTATATGTACTGTGATCCTCTGAGATCAGTCTTTAGTGTTTTCAGCTTCTCAAGTCATAAAATAGCGAAGGCAATAATAATCTTATTTTTAATCTAGTAGGCCCACTGGACACATGATCCTTTTTTCAAGGGTGACCCTGTAGCAATGTCTGGTTAAGTGACTTAGAAAGGTCACCACGGAGGAAAGAGGAAATGAGGGCTGAGAGGGTCAAGCTCTTGTCAAACCAAAAAAGGAAAACCAGCAAAGTTAGCAGCAAGTTTAATATCCAGCAAATTCAAAAGCACAATTGTAAATCCAGCGCAAAGGTTTCAGGTTAAAACAACCCTTCCTCAGTGCAATAATGATTACAATTAAAAACTCATGACACAGCCAACCAATCAAAATGAATTACTAATTAAAACATAATAAGAGATCAAAACACACATAAAAAAAATATATATATATATATATATATATATATATATATATATATATATATAGTATTAGAAATACAATCCATTTACCTAAGAAATATATAAAAGCAGATAAATATCAAGGACTTAATGCAGCAGTTAATATTAAACCTGTTTTAAAAGAAAAACAGATGAAAATATGAAAATATATCAAATATAAATGTTAAATGGATATAATATATCTTAGGTAAACTTGCTTCCTAACTTTGCTGGTCTGGCTTTTTTGGTTTGACTATTTCTACGTCTTGCTTCTGATCAGTATTTGCTCGATTTCCATCCTTTTTTTAGGATCAAATCCTGTACCACAGAAATTACAGCTCACAACCTTGACCTCTACAACAAATGCAATATAAGGCAAAGCAAACGTTGAAATGTATCTTCAATATTTCTATAGCAAGCTCATTTGTCAGTTGGTCAAATAATGTAAGTAATTCAGATATTTTTGCAAGATATTTTGTGTCATGACCTTAATACACCTTACATCCTGTAATAAAGAAAATTCAGTGTATGTCACAACTGAGGAGCATTATTGCCAGTGCTTTACTACGTTAGAAATTGGATAGAGCCTCAAAGGTAGTTGAGCAGAGTAAATGCAGAGGAAATGCAGTAATAACTCTAGGGGGCTTTAAGACATTACTGCAGGCTAACTTCATGAAGTTGCAACTATTAAGATGGTGACCTTATTTAACATAATTAAGAACTTAAGTTTGTTAAACTGAAATATCCTTAAACTTACATAGGATCTTGACATTTCTGGCCAGACTACTGGGCATGATCAGGTGATGGGCCAAGATCAAGTAATGGACCTGCTTTATTAACTATGCATTATTCAAAATGTTTATGCTAAAATGCAATTCTTTAGTGTATGATCAGCAGTTAGACAATATGGACCATACTGCTCAGATAAGCTCCATGTTGGTTTACAGAGTGGTCCTAGCAGCAAGGAACTCGAAAAAGCGACTACCTTCTGGATTTAAGTATATTTGCTTTTTTTCCACTGGAAATAGCTTCTGTTGCTTACTTTAAACTAGCCTGAACTGTTTTTTTTCTGATTACTGCATTTATTTTTAAATCTGCACTTAAAGTTACATTTAGTCGAATTTAATCGAAAGTTTGCTTGTTTGTTTGTTTACTTTAACTGTGGAGGCTGCCCACTAAAGTGTGCTAGCCTGTGTAACTAATTTATCACTGTCTCTGCATTTTCTGTGTATTTCTACAAAAAAAAAAACAAAAAAATAATCCTTGTTTTCCCGCCCTTCTCAACTAGTTTAGACCAGTATACAGGCATTGCTGTATTCTGGGCTGTGGTGTAGTTCCAGTGTTGTCCATTACCTTACTTGGATAGAAGGAAGTTTCTTTGCTCACCAGTGGGAGTGGGGAGCCTTGAGCAGCCTACCTGTCCTTGGGGGAAGTGACCTCAGCACAAGAAGCTGTAGTAATTGGTTGTTTGGGACCATTCCTAGCTCTTTTGTAGTTCACTGCTTAAAATCCACCTCTGGGTGTTTTTTTCTGGCTATACTGCTCAGACAAGCTCCACGTGGGTTTACAGAGTGGTCCTAGCAGCAAGGAACTCGAAAAAGCGACTACCTTCTGGATTTAAGTATATTTGCTTTTTTTTCACTGGAAATAGCTTCTGTTGCTTACTTTAAACTAGCCTGAACTGTTTTTTTTCTGATTACTGCATTTATTTTTAAATCTGCACTTAAAGTTACATTTAGTCGAATTTAATCGAAAGTTTGCTTGTTTGTTTGTTTAATTTAACTGTGGAGGCTGCCCACTAAAGTGTGCTAGCCTGTGTAACTAATTTATCAGTGTCTCTGCATTTTCTGTGTATTTCTACAAAAAAAAAAACAAAAAAATAATCCTTGTTTTCTTGCCTTTCTCAACTAGTTTAGACCAGTATACAGGCATTGCTGTATTCTGGGCTGTGGTGTAGTTCCTGTGTTGTCCATTACCTTACTTGGATAGAAGGAAGTTTCTTTGCTCACCAGTGGGAGTGGGGAGCCTTGAGCAGCCTACCTGTCCTTGGGGGAAGTGACCTCAGCACAAGAAGCTGTAGTAATTGGTTGTTTGGGACCATTCCTAGCTATTTTGTAGTTCACTGCTTAAAATCCGCCTTTGCACGGCTTTGTGCGGTCGTGCGCATAGCGCAGCGCCGGTTAAACTTGGTTAAACAAGGTTAAACTTTTTCTGGCTCCGCCAAGTCTGCTGTTCAATTTTTTCCCTTAGAATTGTTCTACTTGCAATCTAAACAGCCTATACTCTATCTGAAAAGCTCAGCACTTGCTCCTAAAGCATTTTTATACAGGTAAAGCACTCTTAAACAAAAGAAAGTACTTCATTCACCTAAATTCTGTTGAGTACACATCTCCCTATAGGTCCTTTCTGACTCAGTTACACAGCAATCTTTTTCACTATTTCTAGCATGTCAAAGGGTCAGTTGCTGGCGCCCTCTCCTGTTCAGCTGGTGAATCTGGGAATCTTGAGGCAATGTTACAATTGCCTCATGTACACAGACAACCCTCTCCTCCTCCCAACAAATACAAATATATGCGAGAGATGCAACTATATAGCCAAACTGGAGGCTGAGCTCTCTCAATTCAGTACTGGCAAGACCAGTCAGGAGGAGAAGGTAACCACGCACACCACAAACCCAGTCTCACATAGAACTATCACAACAGCAAACCAAACACATAAACACACAAAAACATACTTGGAGGCTGATTAAAAATCTACCAAAACAACAGAGGCCTCCAAAGCAGACACCCAAGCAACCACCACCTCAAGACATAGCACATGCAACACATAGTTCACAAAGTCAGTGTGCTAAACAGTCACAGCCCTTAAGGCCAAACAACATGCCAGACACACTTGTAATAGGTGACTCCATAGTCAGACACACTGACGCCCCGCCACCAGACTGAACAAGGAAAAGGTCACAGTAAGCTGCCTGTCGGGAGCTAGAATCCGCCACATAACACAAGCACTCAGGTCACTCCACAGCAAGTACAAATATGACTCAGTCATTGTACATGCCGGTGTGAACGACCTGAGACGTACCTCCCTGGACTACATGAAAAGAGACATAGAGGAGCTCTCTGATTATGTAGCCCAGGCAGGTATGACCCTGACCCTGAGCAGCATCTTACCCTCACCAAGAATGATGCCACAGTACAAAGACAAAATGATCAGTTTTAACAATTGGCTTAATTACTGGTGTCATTCTAAGGGGATCCAATGTCTGTCTGCTTGGGATGACATGCTTGACAAGCCACGCTGTTTCGCAAAGGATGGCTTGCACCTGTCACCCCTGGGCTTCCGGATATTGGCCAAGGCTCTTGCCACCCCCATAGTGCCTTTTTTAGGCAAGGCTCAAATGACAAACCTACCTCCCTAGAAAACACAAGTGGAAAAAAACTAAGGGTAATGCTGCTCAATGCCAGAAGTCTAAACCTCAAGATGCACGCCCTCAAAGCCCTCCTCAGTATGGAGAACATCGATGTCTGTGCGGTGACTGAAACCTGGTTCAAGGCTCCTGAGAGCACCCCAGCACTATCAGGTTTTACCTCATATCATGCTTTCTGGTCCCAAAACTTGGACCGAACCACAAAAGGAGGGGGAGTATCCATTTTCATCAAAGATACCCACACCTCCAGGTTAGTGGCAACGCACGAAGCATCGGAGACTATCCAGGTGCAACTAACCATAGGCAAAACTGCCTTACAGTTTGTAGCATGCTACAGACCACCCTCTCAAACTCAGGAACCCCACACAGCCTTCCTGAAGACACTGGAGACTATGAATGTCTCTCCAAATACCATCATTTTGGGAGACTTCAACTACCCAAACATAGACTGGGAACATTACTCAAGCCCCAACACCCTAGCCCAAAGGTTCCTAGAATTCATAAACTCAAATGCAATGGAACAACTAGTCACCATTCCCACAAGAGGAGACAATATACTAGACCTGATCATCACAAACATGGGGACAAAATGCTCCACACCGGAAGTATATCCCTCTTTGGTAAGATCAGACCATAAATTAATCTCACCGGAAATCCACATCCCGCCCCCACCCCCTGCACAAAAGACCACAGTGAAGAACTTCTCAAAAGCAAACTTCACACTTCTTAAGACTGAAGTGGTATCCTTCAAGGCCCCTGGGCCAGTGGAAACCACAACCCACACTGCTGAATCCTTTGCAAATGCCTTCTATGGGCACCTTCAAGAATGCATGGATCATGCAATCCCAAATAAAACCAAGACCCATTCCCCCAAAGGCAGGCGCCGGTCTGGTGGACCCCAGCCATAAACAAACTTTACAACAGGAGGAGGAAGCTACTACATGACAGAGCAAAATCCCTAAAAGGGAAGGCGCCTCTGATCAGTACTAGCAAAAAACTACGATCACTCATAAAATCATCCAAGGCCAACTTTGAGAGAAAAATCGCAAAAGACACAAAAGACAGTCACAAGGCCTTCTTTAGCTATGTTAGAAACCTGGGTGGAAACTCCCAGATATGCTCAGAGTTAGTCCAAAATGACACAAAATACACCAAACCCACTGACATTGCCAACATTCTGGCAGACAGGTTCAGTGCATATTTCTCCTCCCTCCCCAAAAGGAGAAGTAACTAGCCGAGCAGAGTCTAGGCTCCCTAACAGCTGAGATGCCCAGGTGAGAGCCGCCCTCTCTCTAAAGCTAAAACACAGCATCAATGGGACTGGATGGTGTCCCGGCTGTGTGCTACATGAACTCCAAGAGGAACTAAACCCACACATAAGGCTGCTGTTTAATCTTAGCCTTACTACAGGATACGTACCCAAAGAGTGGCGTACGGCAACAGTGGTCCCACTTCACAAAGGCGGTGCTTCTACGGACCCTGGAAATTACCGCCCCATAAGCTTGACGAGCCTGGTCTGCAAAGCTATGGAGAGGATCATTATGGAACTCATAAACAAAGACATTGGGGACCTACAGACATTGGATCCAGACCCAATTTGGCTTTGTCAAGTGCAGATCCTGCCTTTTGAACTTGGTCGACTTTTTTGAAACAGTCACTAAGGCCATTGATGAGGGTAAGGCAGTTCACACAGCCTACCTTGACCTTGCAAAAGTCTTTGACACAATACCTCACTCGGGCATCATAGACAAACTCACCAGCTTAAATGTAAACCCATATGTCACAAGATGGGTTGCAAACTGGCACAAGGACAGAACCCACAGGGTCAGAGTTGCTGCAGCTATGTCAGACTCTAAGCCAGTCACAAGCGGTGTCACACAGGGCTCAGTCCTGGGACCCCTCTTGTTCGGCATTTATTTTTCCGAGGTACAGGCAAACATAGGAGGATTGTGGCTGACAAAGTTCGCAGATGACTGCAAACTGGGTGCCATAATTGATACTCCAGTGGACACAAACATCCTTCAGAGAGGCCTCATAGAAATGGATAATTGGTGCCAGAGCCATGGCCTTAAGCTGAACGCCAAAAAATGTATAGTCATACCCTTTGGGAAAAACAAGGTACCGACAAATTACCACATAGGCGGTAATCCATTAAGAACGGAAGAGGTAATCAGGGACCTAGGGACCCAGGTTGACAGTAACCTCTCATTTGACACTCACATTGCCAAAGTGGTTAGGAAGACCTTCTATATTGCCCACCTTATCATGAAGGGTTTCACATCTAGATCAAGAGAGGTCATTGTGCCCTGTACTCTTCTCTTATCAGGCCAATGATTGAGTACAATGCCCCATTTGGGATGTATCTCACCCGACACCTGCAGCAGTTGGAAAGACCCCAAAAGTTCCTCACCAAGAGGATAAAGGGTCTTAAACATATGTCATATGCCGCCCGACTGAAAACTCCAGCTCTATTCAGTCGCATACCGCCTGCTCAGAGGTGATCTGTGCCTGACGACAAGGCCATGTCCAATCCTGAATTAATGGACATGCTCCACCTCAGAAAATCCAAATCCATCAGAGCCACGAGAACAAGTGACTTAAACCTCAACACAGAAATAAATAGGACGTGCTGGAGGGACAGATTCATAACCCAGAGGCTCCCTACACTCTGGAACAGAATCCCAGTCCATGTTAGGCAGAGCCCCTCACTGACTCTATTCAAGAGAAATCTCGATGAATGGATGGGAGATCGTAGGTTTACCCCGGGGGTCATCTCTGTGTCACTACTAGACAGAGGCATAGTAAACTAAACCCTAAAAGGGTGTAGTATTCTCATCCTAAGGGGTGGTGTAAGCCACATACACTCTGGCTAGGCTTATAAATGCCTTAGGGCAGATAGCCTAGTATGAACCTATGAACCTATGAACCATTGTTCTTGCCCCAAAAAATGATATAATTTATAAATCCGTAGCTGACTGGGTTTGTCTCACTATGCTAGTAGCCACTTTTCAGGGAAGACCTGAGGTGGTATTTATACAACTAGGCAAAATTTGGCCAGGACATTAAGGATCTTCCCCTACTCTTTAGACAGGTGATATTGGATTGTTTACATCAACCCGAACTACCACCAACTTAAGCAGATATGACCATAGTTTAATATTTCATCTGAAGGGTGACACACTCTGGAGTGCAGCACCCCTCTTATGCTATATTGCAGTGTCAGTAATCCATCTTCCTGGTGTTGGAATAGAAGCTGGAGCCTTCTGCAGCAAAAGTGATCTGTTGTGCCACTAACACATACGAGTGTCACTATTGTGATATAAGAACTGCATTTGCTGCCAGTTACGAATGAAAATGTTGAAAACATCAGAAAACAAAAGAAGTGTGATTACTAGTCGTGAAGTGATTCAAAGGTAATTTTCTGCAGTGATGATATGGGTGCCTTCACTGAGAAGTATCTCCTTTCATTGTTCAGTCTCATGCTAAAAGATGGTTCATTTATGAACATAATGTGGATATAATGACATAAACAAAACTCTGTTTCTCTGCTTTCAGGCAAACTATAGAAATTTGATTATGAACGGAAATGTTCTCAGTGGAAAATAGACAGATACTGAAGGTGTATCTATTTTATTCTCATAGCTACTTAGTTATTAATCAACCACCCTAGCATTTGACAATAATTACTGCTGTATGCAAATATTTACAAAGGAAAAGTTCATACAATTACTAACCAGAGAGACATAGCATTTCAGATACATAGGAATAACATTATAATCTATAATAATGCTTACTGTATCACAAACTGCACAAATGCATTACACAAGTCTAATTTTAATTATCAGCCCTCAGTTTCCTGTACCTACTGTGCCAGTAATAACTTTTCCAGTACCTTTTATGATACTCCAGCAAAGAAATAAAATTATCACAATACTGGCCTACAGCTCCCCACCCTCTAATATTAGGACTCTTCCCACACCCTCAGTCTCCAAATAGATTAGCTCTGCAGTCACATAGTCTTGTAAAATAAAGGGAATAACCATTCTTTGTTTTCTTCATGTTAGTGCAGCCTCAGAGATAGTATAGATATAGGTGAGATAGAACCTATACATTGTGGGGTGCATTGCAGTGTAGATCCCTATTAAAAAACTCTTATTTTAATTTTTCTGCTATAACAGTTAAAAGAGGTGATAGCAAAGTAAGGGCAAGAAATGTTGTGATGACTCATATATTTGATTCTTGTTTGAAAATAAGAAACCTTCTCAAGTGTATATTTAAAACTGTGTGACCTGAAATCTAATTCTTTGTATCCCAAACCACTCTTTGCTGCCTACAATGATTCCCCTACCACATTAGGTCTTGGCAGTTGTAGTCAGTTTATGAACACTAAATGCCAAAACAAATAGTACCATGGCTTGGTTTCATGAATATTAACATCCATTTGTAGTATACTGGTTATGCTATTGCAGTGTAATCAGTATACATATATATTCTGAATTCCCGTGAGGTCACTTTTGTATACAACTTTCCATAATGGCAAACTGCCATAGAGATTAAATTCATACTCTGACATGTCTTGTAATCATTAATTGTACTTACAGACAGCATATTACTATGGAAGACATTTGTCATTTGAAAAGCATTGACATGCCTTGTATTAAGCACACGGGTATCAACCCTTAGACACTTTCTAACAGCTTGCTAGAATTATACCTTGTAAGAGGCCAATTATACATTGAATGATGGTGCACTCTGAAATAAATATTTGGAAGATGCCCAATGCTGTTTGCAAGAATTTATCAGACGTCAGCATGCTTATAATGGGAGAAACACTGTTTAATGATATGACTCTTTTGTTATATACAGAACGAAATAACTCGCTCACCAATTTAATAATCTTTTTTTATCAGTTTGCTTAATGTTTTTACTTTTTTAAATGTTGGCTACTAAAATATTTCACCTAACATTATTTTCTATGTATGAGATTATTCATTTTTGTAATTTCTGCTGCTTTAGTATTGTTTCATTTCTTCAATGAATATTCTACTTTTTGTCAGTCAATCAAGCTACTGTATGTTTTGCTGTACATGAAAAAATATACTTCGAACATTTTATTTCTATATTTAAGCTGAATAAATATTTGCCATATAAATTTGATAATATTGTCTCAAACGTTCCATCTATAAAATGTTACAATCAACTTGCAATTCAAATCCTAATCTGCTGTATTATTAAAACAAAACATAAACCACAGAAGCATTTCAGCTTTAAAAAGATGGCACTACTTCTGTCCTTTTCACAAACCTACTTTCTCTAGTAAATGTGTTTCAGCTCCCTGCAACTTTGTTTTTTTAAACAACTTTTAATTAATTTTAAAACAAAGATTGCACAAAATTATTTAAAGATAAATAGAACAAAAGCATAACTATTTATAGATATCTACAATAGAATCAAACATAAAAAATCTAAATCATTAAAGTTTATCAAGTATCTGCAACTTTGTTTTGATCAGAATAATTGGATATCCAAGTTATTTCAAATACAATACAGAATGGATTCAAATAATGTAATACTTGTTAAGGAAATACAGTTTTGTTCCAACAAGATTTAACCTATAAAAATGAAAGATGTGTTAAAAGAATAAAAATAGTTTGTCCCGGTCTCCTTCAATAAACACATCACACCGAATGACATTTGACGACCTTTATTAAACTTTCATAAACATAACTTTATTATCCAATATTTATTAATTACAACTGAAACGCAATATAGCTGATTAAATTCCAACATCCACATACATGAAATGTTAATTAGGACAACATGACCTTGCCCATCCTGACCCAGTAAGCCGCGTCCACACCTCCAACTCACTTACTTATGAAGCAGCGTCCCACTACTCACTTCATTCACCACTTATTGAATTAACATCCAACCAAATGAGAAGTGTCCTTACCCCCACTTGCTTATTTATCAAGCCACCTTCAAAAACTCATTTTCTTTTCCCTCTTTATTGGAATGAACATCCAAAACCAGAGGGGGAACAGAAGAGGGCATGCCTGTCCCTCTTCTCCGCCCACCACCCCGACAAGGCTGTTCCCCCTCTCTCTGATAAACTTACAGCAACCAAGCCACCATTAAGATATTAGGCCCCCAAACATCATTCAGTGCACCCCATCCTCTCTAACCAAGTTGTGTCAGAGTCATCTCCTCCCTTAAAACCTTATTACATAATTAATGGAAATCATCAGATACTTAAACAGCTAAAGGCCAACCACTGATCCTTTTCTTATGCTAAGGTAGCAACCCTAACCTTATAAACCTAGCAAAACCATTGCATATGAACTAAATCCTTACCTCACAACCAATGAAAGCATCACAAAGATTCCAAGGGCAATACAGGCCAACTGGACAACTGAACACTAAGCCACTGCCCTGAACACAATGCAAAGGCAATTGCCTACCATCATGCCACATTGCAACCCCATTTTACCACCCAATGGATGTAAAAAACAAATGAAATCCCTTTAAAGTCCATGTAATAATCATCCTGACATTACACCAACCAGCCATTATGACAAATGTTTAAATGGCCATTATGGCATTTAGCTGCCCATCCCCTACAAACCCAACAAGTTCGATATTGACAACTGAAACTGAACTGTAATCCCCAACAAACTCAAATGAACCATTCCACCAGCTTAGCACAGAAAACAATTGCTCAATATCCCCTCAATCAAGTCCCACCATTCACACAAGCCCCCCAATCCAACCCCCAACTTATAAGCCCTATCACATACATAAGAAAATAGCCAATAGGCCACCCGGCTGAAAGCAAACCCCTTATCCCTCTCCAACGGTAACCCAATGCCACTTGAAACCACACAAGGGCAATTGCCAACTATCATAGGTTCATAGGTTGGTACTAGGCTATCAGCCCTAGGGCCTATACAAGCCTAGTCATAACAATTCCCTGAATATTTCTTCCCACAATATTTACTTCCCTGGACCCCTGTCTAGCAGGGTGACTGACGTGATCCCCGGGGTGAATTTCAAAAAGGTTTGTTTTGAAGAGGGCCAAAGGAGGCACTCTGCTTGACATGTATGGGCAGTCTTTTCCAGAGTATGGGGAGTCTCTGGGTCAGGAACCTATCCCTCCAGCATGTTTTGTTCATTGTGATAACAAGGTTTAGATCCCTGGAGCATGTGGCTCTGAGGGATTGGGATTTCTTTAAGTGAGCATGTCCAACAGCTCAGGGTTTGACATGGCCTTGTATGTTAAGCAGAGATCGCCTGTGATTAGACGATATGCCACAGAGTATAGCTGGAGTTTTTTTAGATGGTCAGCATAGGGCATCTGCTTTAGGCCTGTGATTATTTTAGTGAGGTATTTTTGTGACCTTTCCAGCTGTTACAGATGTCTTGTGAGGTACATACCAAATGGGGCGTGTTACTCTATAATGGGTCTAATGAGGGAAGAGTACAGTGGGACAATCGCCTCCTTTTTTCTGGATGAAAAGTCACTTAGTCATAAGGTGTGCCACATAGAAGGATTTCCTGACTGTTGTGGTGATGTGGTTATCGAAGGTGAGACCACTGTCCACCTATGTCCCCAAGTCTCTCATCACACTTTCAGTGTATAGTGTACTGCTACCTATGTGGTAATTCATGGGTACATGTTTTTTTCCCAAAGGGGATAACTATACATTTCTTGGCATTAAGCTTGAGCCCATGGCTCGGGCACCAAGTATCTGTTTCTGTAAGGCCCTTTCGTAGAAATTCCACATCATTTGGGGATTCAATAATGGCTCCCAGTTTGCAGTCATCTGCAAACTTTGTTAGCCAGAGTCCCTTAGTGTTGGCCTTTACTTCAGAGAAGTAGATGCCAAACAAGAGCGGTTCCAGGACTGAACCCTGAGTTACTCCACTTGTCACTTGTCTGGAGCTGGATTTGGAGTCGACTACTTTTACAGTGTGGGTTATGTCAGTAAGCCAGTTGGCAACCCATCGAGTGACATAAGGATTAATGCCCAGCTTAGTAAGTTTATCTATGATTCCAGAATGGGGTATAGTTTTGATGGCTTTGGCGAGGTCCAGATAGGCTGTGTGGACCGACTTACCCTCATCCACAGCTCTTGAGACTGATTCAAAGAAGTCAATCAGGTTCAGGAGACAAGATTGGCCCTTCACGATCCTAAACTGAGTGGGGTCCAGTGTTTGAAGGTTGCCAATGGCTTTGTTTATAAGTTCCATGATAATGCATTTCATGCCCTTGCAGATCAGGCTTGTCAGACTGATGGGACAGTAGTTACCAGGATCCAAGGTGGTTCCCCTCTTGTGGAGTGGGATAACTGTAGCTGTGCATCACTCAGTGGGCATGAAGCCTGTGGTAAGGCTAGGATTAAAAATGACACTTAGGTGAGGTGCCAGTTCATTTTGTAGTTCATGTAGTACACAGCCTGGGATTTCCTCTGGTCCCATGGATGCTGTATTCTAAGCTTTGGAAAGTGCAGTTTCTACCTATGTGGCCATGATTATCAGAATTTGGCAATCTTTTGGTATTGAGATGGGCCCTTTAGGGGATGAGAGGGGGGTGAAGTTGGCACTAAATCGATGTGCAAGGAAATTGGCAATATCCTTGGGATCAGTATATTTAATGCCATTCTGTTGTAGCTCAGAGCAGATCTATCTGAGCATTGCCATTTAGATTCTTGACATATCTATAGAATGCCTTGTGGTTGTTATGAGGAAAGGATAGCAAATGCACAAAGTAAAGTGCAATTTCCCTTAAGAGCACACAAAGATCACAGTAACTCCGGGGCTGGTAGCCACAGTTAAAATGTTTTAAAATATGTAATAATAAATAATTAAAACCACAAGAAAATACTTTCTACTGCACAGTCATTGCTAGTCAAGAGTTCACAGATCACATAGAAATACTTAAAATAATTCAGTAGTACAGTTCTGACATCACAAAAAAACACTTAGTCTAATCCTTCTAGTCCTAGCTATCTCTAAAAGAAAACACAAGTCTAAGATGACTTACATAAGACAACAGGCACAGTGCTTTGAGTTGGAATATCAAGACAAAAATGCTCAATGCCTTCTGGTTCTCTCTGTTTAAATTGCTGTTGCAGTTCTGATAAACCTTACATCATCTTTTTACACTTTCCTGGTGTTCCCAGGCTACACATTAACTGCATTTACATTCTTAACATCTCCCTTTTGTTATCTTGCAGCTGGTCAAGAAACAGATCAATAAAAATACATTTACATGTTTAAATCTAGCAATTTAACTCTTTGTTAAAACAATAGAAAGAAATTATTCATCTAGACTTTTCAGCACCACTGTCTACTTCAAAGTGTCACCACCTGCTTTACTTTGGTCAGTAGAGTGCACTGTTGTCACATTTATTTCCAGTTCCACATGTAACAGTATTTCTTTACATTTAAGACAACAAGCCTGTAGTTTACATTTATATTTACAAATGGCAGAATTATCTGCACAATTCCATCTGGCAAGGCTGGCAGCCTTCACCCTTCTCTACCAGTCTTCACACCCCCCCCCCCCGGAGAACTCAAGCTAGTTTTTCAAGTGACCCTTGAAAAATAGATTGAGAGGGTCAGGTCTGTTTGAGTATACCTACCCCATTCCCTGTCTTGAGAGCCCATCTGCATTGGCATTGCTACTTCCGCTGTCGTGCTGCACTGACATATCATATGCTTGCAACCCTAGGCTCCATCTTAGCAACTTGGCATTTTGCTGACTGGCTCTGTTTATCTATGTTAGGGGGTTGTGATCTGTCATGACAGTAAATTTCCTTCCATACAGATAAGGCTGAAGTTTGTGCAGTGCCCACACTATGGCTAGACATTCCTTTTCTATAGCTGCATAGCATTCCTCCCTGGGTTGGAGCCTACGACTGAGATAAACCACTGGGTGCTCTTCCCCCTCTGAAGAAATCTGGATAAGTACAGCCCCCACCCCATGGTTTGAAGCATCCACCTGCACAACAAATTCTTTGCTGTAATCTGGACTGGCTAACACAGGGGGACCTCCCAAAGCTTCTTTAAGCTTCCAGAATGCCTGCTCACATGTTGAGGTCCACACTACCTTATCTGGCCTGTTCTTTTTTCTCAGATCTGTGAGGGGAGCAACTATGGTACTATAACTGGGGACAAACTTCCTGTAGTACCCTGCTGTCCCTAAAAATGCCCTCACCTGCTTTTTAGTAACAGGTGCAGGCCATGCCTGAATGGCTTCCACTTTGGCAGGTTCTGGCCTTATCTTACTACTCCTTACTACTAGTAGAACTTCACCATACCCACCTGACATTTGCTCGGCTTAATGGTCAACCCTGCCCTCTGTAGTCTGCCAGCACCTCCCTGACATACTGAAGGTGTTCTGGCCAGGAATGGCTGTAGATGCCAATATCATCCAGGTAAACAAGGGCAAACCCTCCTGCTCCTGCTAGGATATGATCTACCAGCCTCTGGAAATTCATAGGGGCATTCTTCATCCCAAAGGGCATCTTTATGAAATCATACAAGCCAAAAGGAGTCACAAAGGCTGACTTCTCTCTAGAACTGGGAGTCAAGGGCATCTGCCAGTTACCCTTGATAAGATCAATGGTTGTAAGATACTTAGCCCCACCCAGCTGCTCTAGTGCCTTATCTGTCCTAGGCATGGGGTAAGCATCCCACTCTGTGTGACTATTTAATTTCCTGTAGTCCACACAGAACCTGGTGCTAACATCCTTCTTTGGCACCAGCACCACTGGGGAGGCAGAGAGACTGTTGGACTCTTGAATCACCCCTAGTTCCAACATCTCCTGTACCTCCTCTGACTCTCTCAGGCACCCTATAAGGGGCCTGCCTAATAGGCCTTTGGGGTCCTGTATCTACCTGGTGCTGCACCAGATGGGTGCACCCTGGTTTCCCAGTGAACATGTCCCCAAATTCCTGCAACCCTGCTCAGCTTTATCAAACCCAGGTAGGAGATATCTGCTCGGACATTGCTAGCCCTTCCACTTAGGTGCCAGCCCAAGCCTCACTGAGGAGATCAATCCCCAGATATCCCTCAGACTCCTCCTGCAATCCACTGCAAATGCTCAGCACAAAGGCCTCCCTATCATGGTAAGGTTTCATCATGTTAACATGGTACAATTTGTGCCCATGCCGTCTGCCTAGCAGTTCCCCCATGTAGTTGTCTACACTTACCTTTTTTACCACCTTGTAGGGACTCTTCCAAGCTGCTTGCAGCTTGTTGTGTCTGACAGGAATGAGAACTATTACCTGCTGCCCCACAGCATACTCTCTAGCTTGAGCATTCCTGTCATGCCACACCTATTTCTGTTGCTGGGCTTCTGCCAGGTTCTCCTGGGCCAAGTCCACGGGTTCCCTGAGACTTGTCCTGAGGTTTAGGACGTATGCCACAGCAGACTCCTTGTGAGACTTGCACTCACCTTCCCACTCATCTCAAATTAAATCTAGAGGTCCCCTCACCCCATGCCCATACATCAACTCAAAGGGAGAGAAACCTGTGGATTCCTGGGGAACTTCTCTGTAAGCAAACAACAAATGGGACAAATATTTGTCCCACTCCCTCTTAAACTGATCTGCAAATGCCTGTAGCATGGACTTGATTGTAGAGTTTAACCTTTCAACAAGACCATTTTTTCTGGGGATGGTAGGGGGTGGTTTTCATGTGCTTCACTCCACAGGACTTCCACAGACAAGCTGGCAGGTTTGACATGAAATTGGCACCTCTGTCAGTCAGTATTTATTTTTGGAAACCTACCTTGCTGAAAATCTCTAACAAAGCATCTGCCACCTTCTCTGTCTCAATGGAGGACAAAGCCACTGCCTCAGGGTATCATGTAGCATAATCCACTACCACTAGGATATACTTTTTTCCCCGTGGAATGTGGTGTACTCAGAGGACTCACAATATCCATAGCTACCTTCTGAAATGGCTCCTCAATCAAAGGCAAAGGCATCAAAGGAGCTCTCACCTTGTCTCCTGCCTTGCCTACCTTGTGGCACTGCTCACAGGTCCTTCAGTACCCTGTTACATCTCTGGAAATTCCAGGCCAATAGAAATTCTGCGTAATATGCCTCTTTATATGTTTTATGCCCATATGACATGCAAAGGGAATATCATGGGCTACGGCTAGAAGCGCCATATGGTAAGCTCTAGGCGCTACCAACTGCTGTACTCTCTCACCTTCTAGCCCTCTCTCTCAGGGGTTCACTCTCTATACAGTAACCCTTTGTTCCAGTATACAGAATCCCCCTTTCCTTGAGAATCAGGTGCCTCCCTATCTACCTGCCTCAGGCCTTGCAATGTAGGGTCTGAGAGCTGAGCCTGTCTCAACTCTTTTCTTGTACCCCTTCCCAGTTCCCCTTCCACAGGAAGTCTGGCATCCTCTGACAGTGGTAGCTCACTGTCAGCCTGGGTACTACTACTCACCTCTACAATTGCAGCCACTCTGTCCAAGGGACCATCAGTACCTACAACTAGCTGTGGCTGACCTTCAGTTTCACTGCTACAGAGTAGCTACCTTCCTGAAGTAACCACCTCACCAGTCCTGGATGCAAGTATCCAGTCTGTCTGGGACTCCCCCAGGCTACCAGACCCACATGCTTGTCTCCTAGCCTGACTGTGTGTAAATGCATACACACATGGTACTGCCTCATCCAAATCCTTCCCTCTCAGAACATCTGCAGAATGGTAGTTTAGTACCCCTGTTGTCTCAAGACAACCTATTATTGGCATTTTGTCTTTCCTACATACTGGCTCTCTCATCTTTCATTCCTCACCTTGCATCTGTTGACATACGTATGCCATATGGCCCCACTGGTTGCATTCAAAACATTTAACCCTAGCTCCTGGACGTGTACTTGGACTAGCGGCTTCCCCTGCTACTGCCAGATTCTGTTGGGGCAGTCTGGGCTGCCCACCATGGGTTCCTTTAGCCCCATGAGCAGTACTGGGGTCCCTTTCCTGTGCAGGGCTGCCCTGATTGCCAGGTATAGGTCTCCCTTTTTCCCCAACTCATCTGAAGTAGCACATTGTCTATCAGCTAGCCAGATCCTCATGTCCTCAGGCAAAGTGCTAAAGGCTTGTTCCCTCACCAATAGGTCTGCCAACCCTTCAAAAGTGGTGACCTAACATCCACTCACCCACCTATGGAAATAAGTGCTCAGTTCAGCAACATATTCACACACACTTGCATCTGCCTTTTGTTTATGCTCACAAAACTTTTTCCTATACGTTTCAGGTGTTAGCTTAAACAGTTCTAAAAGACTATTTTTTACAGCAGTATAATCAAAACATGCAATATCAGACATTTTAGACAGAACAGTTACAGCTTTACCATGGAGTAAGGGAGTCAGGAACCATACACACAGCCCCTGGTCAACTTCGTATTGTTACATACCCTCTCAAACATATGAATGAAACTATCACAATTATCCCCCTCTTTAAACTGGGGAAGACATTTACTGAACTTTTGTTCTTCTGGGTTCCATTTACTCCTTTCCCCAATACCTCCCTGACTCTGGTGAAGAGTCAGCATCTCCTTCTCATCCTGCCTCTGCCTCTCTTTTTCCTCAGCTTCCAGACATAACAGTTTCTTGCTCTCCTCAGCCTGTAGACTCCTCAGTCTCTCAGCTGCTTCTATTTCCAAATACCTGGCCTCCAACTCAAGTCTCTTTAGCTCCAGCTGGATTTTTAAGTCCAGTGCAGAAACATTGAGTCCATTCTCTGAGGTATTATATCTCCACTGCCAGTCTGATTGTCCTCCTGGTTGCTGTTTTCTGATGTAGCTGCAACCAAAGCTGCAATCAGGTCTGCCTTAGTCAGGTTTCTGTGCACCAGTCCACTAGCCTGGCACATCTCCGCCAGCTGGTTCCTTGTCATCTTTCCATACTCCTCTGCTCACATGCTGCCTGCTCACCCTGACTAACTAGCCAACAAAAGAAATAAAACAATTGTGATCTGAACTCTGAGTATTCACTGTGTGGCTGTTTTAGAGTACAAAAGCACCTTCAAAGCTCACTCTAGACAAGCTACAGGATTCACTCTACCAACACCACTACAAGCCAATTAGTATTTGTCAACTAATTAATATGTGATGTGGATATCCCACCACTGCCAAACATAAATGTGAGAATATCCCAACCACTGCCACCACAAATGTGATGCTCATGCCCTGGCCCTGCAATCAAGGAGCCTCAATCTCACCACTAATACCAGAGAGGGTGTCTCATCTATGAAGAAAGGATTACAAATGCACACAGTAAAGTACAGTTTCCCTTAAGAGCACACAGAGATCACAGTCAGTCTGGGGCTGGTCGCTCCCTTGCTCCCCAGGTCCCCAATAAGATTCCCCACTGGCACAGCTATAGGGTCCAAATTTCAGCCTAGCTGGGCAAGCTAAAATTTCCAGCACCCTTTCTGTCCAACCAGTGCTTCGTGTCCCTGCCCAAGTAGCTGACACATACACTTTGAGATAAGTTTATACAACCACACAGACAATCCTGGGGAAGGCTGGCACAGGTTCTCCAGCTGTGCCCCCTTTTCCAGTCTATACAGTAGTACCCTGCCACCACCCAGCTAATAATTATCAGCTACTCAAATGCCCTTAATAGGGTGTCCAGTTATTACTGTGCAATATTATTATCCAATTGGTAGTATGACTAAACAGTCTCAAGGCTTATTAGAGTGACTTGGTACGGGATCCTTATATACATGCAATGTACTCTTAAAGCTTAAATTATCTCTACACAAACCAGCCACAGTTAAAAGGTTTTAAAATATTTATTAATAAATAATTAAAACCATAAGACGATGCTTTCTACTACATAGTTAATGCTAGAAAAGAGTTCAGAGATCACACAGAAATACTTAAAATAATTCAGTAGTACAGTTCTGACATCACAGACAAATACTTAGTCTAATCTTTCTAGTTCTAGCTATCTCTGAAAGAAAACACAAGTCTAAGATAACTTACATAAGACAACAGGCAGAGTGCTGTGAGTTGGATGATCTAGACAAAAATGCTCAATGCCTTTTGATTCTGTCTGTTTAAATTGCTATTGCAGTTCCAATAAACATTACATCATCTTTTTATACTTTCCTGGTGTTTCCAGGCTACACATTAACTGCATTTACATTCTTAGTGTCTCCCTTTGTTATCTTGCAGCTGGTCAGGAAACAGAGCAATAAAATAAATGTGTATGTTTAAATCTAGCAATTTAACTCTTGGTTAAAACAATAGAAAGAATTTCTTCATCTAGACTTTTCGGCACTTCTGTTTAATTCAAAGGGTCACAACATGCTTTACTTTGGTCAGTAGAGTGCACTGTTATCACATTTATTTCCAGTTCCACATGTAACAGTATTTCTTTACCTTCAAGACAACAAGCCTGTAGTTTACATTTATATTTACAAATGACAGAATTAGCTGCACAATTCTATCTGGCTAGGCTGACAGCCTTCACCCTTCTCTACCAGTCTTCACAGTTATCTTTGGAATCTTTGGCAATTTTATTTTCATAACCAGCTTTGGAGGATTTTATGAGGGATCTCAGCATCTTACTGAGCCTGGTAAGGGAGTTTTTTGCATCCTGGGATTTTCCTCTTTTCTGCAGCAGTTTCTTCCTTTTGTTGTATAGTTTGTTTATGATAGGGGACCACCAGATTGGCTTCCTTTTTTTGGCAGAGAGCATCTTAGTTCTATTTGGGATGGCACAATTTATGCAGGAGTGGATGTGCTCGTATAGTGCCTTAGTGTAGGATACAGCAGTCAAACTTTCAGCTCCCGTCTGCATGAGTGTCATGAAGTCTGTCGCTTCTGACTTGAGTAGCACAAAGTTGGCTTTGGAGAAGTTTTTACAGAGGTTTCCTTACTGGGGGATGGCAGTGGGATGTGGATGTCAAGGGTGATTAGCTTATGGTTAGACCTGACCAATGAGGGGGTGACCACTGGTGTGATGCATCTATCTCCCATGTTGGTAATGACCAGGTCTAGGATTTTAGAACCCCCTGGTGGGACAATGGATTAGTTGATCCAAGGCATTGGAATTTATGAATTACAAGAACCACTGGGAAAAGGTTTTGGTATCCGAGTAGTTTTCCCTGTTAATGGCAGGGTAGTTGAAATCACCCAGTATTAGGGTGTTTGGTTGTATCTTAACATTTTCCAGTACATTTAGAAAGGTGTATTGAGAAACTTGGGGCATGGTGAGGGATCTGTAGCAAGCTATAATTTGGATTTCAATCTTACCTAGTGTTAGTTGCACCTGGAGAATTTCAGATGCATTGTGTTGGGCAACTAGCCTGGAGGTGTGAATATGGACACTCCTCTACCTTTAGTGTTCCGGTCTTGGTTTGGTGGCTGAAAAGTGTGGTAAGAGTTGTAACCTGGTATTGCAGGAGTGCTCTCTGGAGCCTTGAATCAGGTCTCAGTTACTGCATAGATATTGATGTTCTCTATTTTAGGAGTGCCTCGAGAGAGTGCATTTTGAGATTTAGACTTCTAGCATTGAGTAGCATTGCCTTCTGATTTTGCATGCTTGTATCTGTTATGGTGGTGGTTTTGTCCTTTGAACCTTGCCTAAAAAAGGCACTATAGGGGTGGCAAGAGCTTTAGCCAGTAACCTGAATCGCAGGAGTGACAGGTGCAGACCATCTCTGGCAAAGCATTGTGGTTTGTCGATCATGTCATCCCAGGCAGACATATACTGAATCCCCTTTGAATGACACCAGAAGCTTAGCCAGTTGTTGAAGTCAATCATTTTATCCTTATACTGTGGTATCATTCTGGGCAAAGGCAGCATGCTACTCAGGGCTAGAGTCATACCTGCCTGGGCCACATGATCCAAGAGCTCTTTCATATCTCTTTTCATGAAGTCCAGGGAGGTACATCTCAAGTCATTCACTCCAACATGGACAATGACAGAGCCATATTTGTACTTGTTGTGGAGTGACTTGAGTGCATGCATTATGTTGGGGATCCTGGCACCTGACAGGCAGCTGACAGTAATTTTCTCCTTGTTCAGCCGGGTGAGTGGGACATCAGTGTGCCTGACTATAGATTCACCTATAACTAACCTGTTGGGTACGTTGTCTTGCCTTAGGGGCTGTTTTTGGATGGCACACTGGTGCTGTGAGTTATGTGTCACTTTGTTTGTGACTGGTGTTTGTTTGCATTTCAGCTTTGGAGGTCCTTGTTGCTTGGGCAGGTTAATGTTAAGGGCCTCCGCATATGTGGGTTCAGTGTTGCTATGTATGGGTGTCGATGGTGTGGGCTTTGAAAGGTTATGTGTTACTTGAGGTGTAGTACAGGTGTGAACCTTCTCCTCTTGACTGTCTAGCACAATCTTGGCTTCAGAAAGCTTTGCTTCCAGTTTGGCTATGTAAGTGCATCTCTCGCAGGTTGTAGTTTTGGGTGGTAGGAGAAGAGGGTTGTCCGTGTACATGAGGCAGTTGCTGCATTGCCCCAGTATGCCCAGATTCACCAGATGGACAGGAGAAATCACCGGAAGCTGACCCTTGGACATGCCTGTTTGGGTGCTTTTTTGTAAATTACAAGAGCTGTTTTCCCTTACCTTTGCAAGGTATTTTGCAATTATAGGCTGTTTAGTGCCTATGATTAATTTCTCCTTATTAATAAGGAGAGTTGAGTGATTGTATCAGTTTACGGCTTTCTAGTGCTTTTCGGCAGGTTCTAGAGCAAGTGCTAGTCACAGGGGTTCAGATTTTAGTGCTACTACTGAGAAACCAGCTAGTTCTAAGGGAAAATTTGAAGCGCAGACTTTCTGGCACCTGGAATAGTTTAACCATAGCCCCGGGGTGCTGCACGATGCGAAAAATGAGCAAACACACTCGTTTTAAGCCAGAAAGTTGAAAGGGATAGAAATCAGCCCAAAATGGCAAACACAATAACAATTTCAGAGCTGGAAACCACTCCTCTAGTGTTAGATAGGCAGTACAATGCTCACCACTCCCACTGGTAAGCAGTAGGACTTCCCTCTACCACAGCAAGGTCTGGATAGCTCTGAACACAGAAAATAAAGTCCTGAAACCAGCAAAGCCTGGGATCTGGACTATACTAGCTAGGAAAGGTGGGAAACGAGTAAACAAGATAGTTTTTTTTTTTTTTTTGGTTAAAACAGGATAAACAATGCAGTAATACAGTAAATAAACACAGAAAAGCCTAATGCACTTGAGTGTGTAGCCCTAAATAGTAAATGAAATTTAAACTCTACAAAATTAGCAATTTAAAACTTTTGAAATGAAGCAAGGCAAGTGCACAAATGAAAAATGATTTAAGAGGCAGTAATACAGTAGCATAAGTAGCTAGTCTACATATAGAGAAAAGCAGCTAAAACAACACTAAAACAATTCAGATGCAGTGCAACCTAGACCACTTGAGTTGTAACAATATTAAGGCAAATACAATTTTAATAAATGCACTAAAATATATTCTATATTTCCAAAATGTTTGAGAAGCACAGTCAGAACACAAGAAGATTCCGGCAATTTTTTTTTTAAGAAAGGGAGAAAGGAGGAACAGAAGGAAAGAAACTAACATCCCTAACAACAGCCGTGTATAACAACTTCCCAATGCTACCCATCAATCCCTTCAACTGTCCAATACAATGTAGCACCTAAAGACCAACCTCGCCATTGTTTACCCTCAAAACATTTCTGAAATGACTAACTACAGCCACAACAACTGCCACAGAAGCTATCCCCTTGAACTCGATATCTCAAGACCAACCACCCAAAACCCATCTTTACAATAGTCAACCTCTATCCATCTACACATTCAACCTATAAACCAGCCCCATGATCCCGCCACAAGCATCTAATCCTACTAACCCCCACCTGGCTCAGCTGCCAGCACCAACAAACTCTACCACTATCATAATAACCAAGTGAATACTGGCCCCATGCCCAAAACTTCCTCTGTGAAACTGAAGCCTGCCAACTCGAAACCCACTTCAGTCCAACATCCCTTATGCAGACAGCCCACTCTCCTGATAGCCAAGGCACAAACCAATCACCCCAAAAATATGGCCCAACCCTCCTGTCACATTTGAAAATCAATGAAATGCATATGAGCAATGCAATGCATTTACGAGAATTCAAAATCCTTAATGCATTGCTTACCCTAGACTTTCTCCTTAAACGCTTCCTTTTCAACATGTCACCCTACATCCCATAGCAAAACAACAAGAAACATCTCTTAGCAAACCCCAAACCATGTCCTGCCTAATACGTATAACTTTAGCCTGGTCACAGAAATACCTACTTCATACATATCCCAATCCTCACCTGCCTGGCAATGCCCTTCAAACCTGACTTACTATTAAAAGTGTACATATAACCTCCAACCTCCTATTCATCCAATGCACACCCAATGCAGCAGTGAAAGATTCCACATGTTATTATCTAATCATAACCTGATATGTGACATTAACAGTATCCACTTAGTGGACAACTGTCACCCCCAAGAATACCACCTAGGATCAGACACCAGCTTTCTGTCAGACGGAACGCATCATTGACCCTCAACAAATAGTGTTTAAGCAACTGGATGGGTAACTAAATCACCCTACAGGTTCCATCCATCTGAAAGCAAGGGCTGAACTTGGCTGACTTGTAAGACCCCTGGAAATATTAGCCTAATAACTTCCTATGATCTTATGACTGTTGTGAAACTACCCCACCTGTGGAAATCCCACACTCCCCATAAACAGTCCCCAACACTGTTTTAACCTTGCCCCCAATGTACCTCCTTTGTGACCTCATTGTGTACTCCTCTGGTGACCAGGACATCTGCTGTAACCACCCCATCACCTTTCGGGCCTCCTTCATTCTGGCCATCCAAAGAAGGTCCCCTGTGCACCTTCCCACCTGTCAACTCCAATTCTCATGGACAGTGACTGCTGCTCATTCCACAGAAAACCATCTGTGACCTCATTATGCACCACTCAAGGTGACCAGGACTTCCACTGCGAACAGCCTCCATTGCCTTTCTTGTCCACTTCCTTCAGGCTATCAACCGATGCCCACTCTGCACCTCAACACCTACAATAGAAAAGAAAAGTGTAAATTGCTAGCACACATAACCAAAATAATGACAACTTTGAGGGCTGCCAGAGGCCGACCCTGTTCTAAGCACAGCCAGAGGCCTTCCCTGATCACCACATGCAACTGTCCTGCCTCAACTGTCCTGTGAGCCTTGTAATTAACTTACCATTAATAGTGTTCCACTGCTTGCTCCTCCTAGAGGCAACATTTCTAAAGGTATTGTGCTTACTGGTCCACCTCCTTCATACCCTCTATCCCTAAGACCACTAACCACCATGGGACTGAAATCCTTTACATTACATCTATCAGGCAACCTTGTAACTCCACCCAAGCCTTAACATCTGGATTAAGCTAGCTACAATGTCTGGGGATTCTACCAGCAAGGTTTGAAGAAGGAACCCAAAATATTTGGTAAAATCCCATCCATTCTGTCACTTCCGGCTAACAGCAATGACCACGTACTGCCTGTAGAAGTGAAAGTATGTGCAAACCCCACCCCCTCTCTTTATTTTTTTTTTTTTGTTATTGTTATTATTATTATAAAGCAGGATTAAGAGGGACAGAAGTCTCATTTTGACCCAAAATCAGAGATGTTGCTAATACTCAAGGACAGTTGCGAAGTATCCTAAACATTTAACTAGCCACTTTCAGGTCTATTAGCTGTAGCATATTAATTAGTTAAGGTAAAATTGTTGCTAAAATGCTGAACCTATACCTATCCATGCCTTACCCACAGAATCAGGCACATTCAATGTAATGCTACCCCCCCTCTTTTTTTTCTCCCCCTTCCCCTTCCCACCAGTCAGTGTTTCTGAACAAATTAGCAGGGCCAGAACCATTTGAGCCCTTATCAGAGACAGAAAGAAACATGTTTGGGAAGCATTCAACAAATGATCTACCTAGACATTCTCCCCTGCCATACCCACTCCACATGGCAGAGTCACCTTATGGGGAAAGGGGGTGTGTGAAAGATTCCACAAACTTTTTGTGGGGCCAGGAGTGAGCGCGGGCACCCTCCCTTTATAAAAACTGTTAAATCTTCCTCTCCCCCCTCAACAGCAGCACAACAACCCACAACCATAGCTCAACCTCTTAAGCAAGAAATCTGGACAAATCCATAAATAAATGTCGGTCCCAGCCCCCCAAATAGGTGCCATCTGTAACTATTGCTCCTACAATCCCAGAAATCTGTCAGAATTACCGACCTTGCATTAGCATAACTTTTCTAAAAGGCATCAAGTATGAAACTGAAATGTTCATCATTTTCAAACTGCAGCCCTTAACAATTCCCACTAACCTGCCAGAAAACCACAACTTTATGTCATCATTTTCAAACTGCAGCCCCTAACAATTCCGACTAATCTGCCAGAAAACCACAACTTTATGTCATCATTTTCAAACTGCAGCCCCTAACAATTCCGACTAATCTGACAGAAAACCACAATTTTATGTCATTTTCAAACTGCAGCCCTTAACAATTCCCACTAATTTGCCAGAAAACCACAAATTTATGTCGTCATTTTCAAACTGCAGCCCTTAACAATCCCCACTAATCTGCCAGAAAACCACAACTTTATGTTATCATTTTCAAACTGCAGCCCTTAACAATTCCCACTAATCTGCCAGAAAACTACAACTTTATGTCGTCATTTTCAAACTGCAGCCCTTAACAATTCCCACTAATCTGCCAGAAAACCACAACTTTGTCATCATTTTGAAACTGCAGCCCTTAACAATTCCCACTAATCTGCCAGAAAACCACAACTTTATGTCATCATTTTCAAACTGCAGCCCTTAACAATTCCCACTAATCTACCAGAAAACCACAACTTTATGTCGTCATTTTCAAACTGCAGCCCTTAACAATTCCCACTAATCTGCCAGAAAGCCACAACTTTATGTTGTCATTTTCAAGCTGTAGCCCTTAACAATTCCCACTAATCTGCCAGAAAACCACAACTTTATGTCATCATTTTCAAACTGCAGCCCTTAACAATTCCCACTAATCTGCCAGAAAACCACAACTTTATGTCATCATTTTCAAACTGCAGCCCTTAACAATTCCCACTAATCTGCCAGGAAACCACAACATTATGTCGTCATTTTCAAACTGCAGCCATTAACAATTCCCACTCTGCCAGAAAGCCACAACTTTATGTCGTCATTTTCAAACTGCAGCCCTTAACAATTCCCACGAATCTGCCAGAAAACCACAACTTCATGTCGTCATTTTCAAACTGCAGCCCTTAACAATTCCCACTAATCTGCCAGAAAACCACAACTTTATGTCGTCATTTTCAAACTGCAGCCCTCAACAATTCCCACTAATCTGCCAGAAAACCACAACTTTATGTCGTCATTTTCAAACTGTAGCCCTTAACAATTCCCACTGATCTGCCAGAAAACCACAACTTTATGTCGTCATTTTCAAACTGCAGCCCTTAACAATTCTCACTAATCTGCCAGAAAACCACAACTTCGTCATCATTTTCAAACTGCAGCCCTTAACAATTCCCACTAATCTACCAGAAAACCACAACTTTAGGTCATCATTTTCAAATTGCAGCCCTTAACAATTCCCACTAATCTGCCAGAAAACCACAACTTTATGTCGTTGTTTTCAAACTGCAGCCCTTAACAATTCCCACTAATCTGCCAGAAAACCACAACTTTATGTCGTCATTTTCAAACTGTAGCCCTTAACAATTCCCACTAATCTGCCAGAAAACCACAACTTTATGTCATTTTCAAACTGCAGCCCTTAAAAATACTCACTAATCTGCCAGAAAACCACAACTTTATGTCGCCATTTTCAAACTGCAGCCCTTAACAATTCCCACTAATCTGCCAGAAAACCACAATTTTATGTTGTCATTTTCAAACTGCAGCCCTTAACAATTCCCACTAACCTGCCAGAAAACCACAACTCTATGTCATCATTTTCAAACTGCAGCCCTTAACAATTCCCACTAATCTGCCAGAAAACCACAATTTTATGACCCGGACCAAAATACTACGCTAAACTCTGTACAGGTGTGAGGTATGCCCCAAACCATTAAGTTGACATACGCACCCGGCCGCTGCTATTATGCAATCTCACAGCCTGAAAACAGACACAACTGTTCACTACAGAACCTCCGAATCAGAGCAAAAAAGACCACACATTCCTCAAATACAGAGATCCCAGTCAAACTGCCACACCAATGCACTTCAAGCAATAGCTTCTGAGCTCCAAGAAGAATTAATGAGTTAATTCTCTTTAGTGTAACCTCTTAACCACTGTTCACAAGCTACTACCGAACATGGGGCTAACCAGTCCCCTTTTCAAATTATGAGCCACCAACCATTAACTGAAGTATACACATTTACCTCAACCCCTTAACTGATAGCACACACCATAGCTTGCATTTCTAAAAATTGTTTTTTTTTTTAATATGTGAACACTATTAACGGTTCACACCCCCTTCATCTCCACCAGTCAGGTCTCCTAGCTGCGCCCAGCCATTATAAACACCTACCTTAGAATTGTGCCAGTGCATCCCTGCAATGCCCTTCAACAATTCTAACATTGGTCTTACAAACTTATAAAGGTGATAGACAACAGGTTGTGCATTAGTATGAATTTTCTGAAGGATATGAAGTCTAACCAAATGTCTGTCATTATTTTCTACCTTCCATCTTATGTATTTCTCTAAATTGCCAGAAAATACCAATTTTATGAAAATGGATCAAAGTATCTGAGGCAAAATCCGGGCCTTCCCAAAAATTTGTACTGTTGAGAGGTATACCCCAAAAACTCCCATTACTCGGGGGGCAGTACGTGCCTACAGAAGCCTCTCAATCTCAAAGCAAAATCTGACCTCGCACAAAACAAACAAAAAAATTTAAATATACTCTTCCCTACTTGGAAAGTTAATGGCGTTAGAACGTTTGCCATTATTTCCTGATTAAATCTTGAACCATTTGGCAGCAAAACTCAATTTTATGACGGAGAGACCTAAAATACAAAGCAAGTCTGAACATTCTGCGAAGATCTGTATCATTTTAGAGGTATGAAAGAACCAACGAGTCGATGCGAAACTTGATTGAGCATACG
The DNA here is from genome assembly GCF_019279795.1 of Protopterus annectens. Lineage (NCBI taxonomy): Eukaryota > Metazoa > Chordata > Ceratodontiformes > Protopteridae > Protopterus > Protopterus annectens. The sequence goes on from NC_056726.1 coordinate 1,199,294,013, forward strand.
CCGCCATGAACAGCCTTACCTAAGCCCGCAAACCAACGTTCACCATCCATACTACATTACAGGGCTGTAGGCATGCCATTACATGCCAGAATTGCCAGCACTCACTAATGCTAAGGAAACCAGGGTCCACTCCACTAAGGTAACTATAGAAAAAAAAAAAAACAAAGACTGTTTATAGCCCGCAGCTAGCCCCTTGTGGCTGAAGTAGTCCCTCATGGCTGAAATGACCCCCCCCCCCCACAGTCTACCTCAAAGAAAATCCCACACTCTTATAAACTTAGAAAGCTGCTAAACAACCGGACTTCTCATTGCATGCCCCTTGCTGAAGGATACGAAGTCTGAAGAACCAGTATATCACCAGTTAGCGACCCCACCCCTCAGCTTAGCCTAATGATCTGCCAGAGAACCGCAGCCACAATTTATAGAGACTGAAAACAAGAGTATAACATGATAGCTTCTCCAGAGCACTAGCAAACTTACAGTCCTCACTTCAGCGGCAACCATGGTTGCATGATGTAGCCATTAAACAACAAACCAGACCAAGCTCAGTATTACTGTATGAGCCCTCCCCAAATAAATGGAAATACTAGGGAACATTAAGACTATACTGGGAAACACTAAGGCTGTGCTACCACCTAATAGTACCACCAACTGCATAACTCAAGTAGCCATGTAGTAAGGGAACAAAAAAAAAAAAAACTATAATGTAACTTCACCATACTTTCCCCTGTTCCCCCACAACCTACCTGTACCCTGAAGTACCTAAAGGTCATCACGTACATAGTACTTGCTATAGCAAGTTCACACCAACATGTGATTCCTTACCCAGTTACACTTGCATAAGCCCCCTTAAGCCCCTCCCCAACCATACCTCATTTCCTCCCAATCATCCCTCCTTCCCTATTTAACCCTTTCCTAACCCCCTACCCTCTTTACTCCTACTAATGTATTTATCTAACCCCACTCTGAAGATGTCCCTGGACAAATTGGTTTGTTACCAAACCTCATTTGATAAATGGCAACTTTCTCTCAGTATATACATGTTCTTGTTTAATTTTAACTCCTTCCTGTACTCTTGCCTTCTTTCACTCATAGGGCATTTTTCTTCTAATACAGTTCTTCCTTCTCAAAAATGTTATTTAAATTAATGTCTGCTGCTCCATATACCTCTGTTATAGAGCTGCTACATGACTGCCTAAACAAAACTATGCCATTGCTGTGCTGGGAATTGTATAACAGATATTTTGCATTGTACAGGCATTTATATAAATATCCAGTCATTCTTTTTGTATATTGCTACTATAAGTTTATGTCCAGTTTGAAACTTGACTAAACAGCCATCTTAATCCATTAATTCCCCCTGTGCAAGTACCTTCCAAGTATTTAGAGTAGCTCACTGTGTTTATAGAATGTTCTCCATCTTTTTCTAAATAGCATCTACTCACCCAATCTCTGTAAAGAACAATTTGCATTATTTGTATGTCTCATGGACAATAACTCTCTACAATGTACTGTAATTAGCACAGATATGAGTAATAATGCCTATATTTATAATCTATTGTTTGTGCTGTTATCCAGAACATATGCTCATTTAAATGTTTTGTCAATTTGTGGCACACTTCATTGCTGGAAAGGGCCATGTTGAATTGGTACACCTACTCACTTAATCACGTAAAATAAAATGACATGGCATGAAATGGAATAAATAAATAGATACATACATACATACATACATACATACATACATACTTGCATACATGTCTTTTCACCAAGGGTATACATGCATGTCCTTTCACCAAGGGTAGCAGCACATGGATATTTCTAGAAACAGTGACTGCTGAAACCATTAAATTAATGCTTTAATTCATATTCTGATCTGTGCAGCATGTTGAGTAGACAGCCCTTTTCTATAGATATTTCAGAAAGTGATTGCCTTCAGCATTTCATTAATAACTGGATCTATTTCCTATCTTGCAAGTTCAAATTTAAGATCTTCACTGGAGTTTACCAAAAAATGGATTTGCTGTTCTACAGAGTTGATAGTTTCTGATAGTGACTCTGTCAAATCACACAGTATAAGCATTTGTTACCTACAGCATATCTGTAACTCCTCTATTAGTGTAGTGAGGACAACTCTTGCAACTGTGAATTTTATGTTTCATGTAGTCCATGTGTTAACCTGGAATCTTTAGTGTTGAACAACTCTGTCTGTGACCCTCACATTTTTCCTGCCACCAATATAGCCCTTCAAAAAAAAAAAAAAAAAAAAAATTGAAAAAACAAAAAAACAACAACAACAAAAAAAACTGCTACTGCATTTGGCGGGTCAAATGGTTTTCCCAGAGACCTAACAATTCCTACTTCTGGTAAAAAATGCCCATATTATGTTTAGATGTCCCCTGCAGGACTACAACCAATACCATGCTGCCTGCTGGCTCTTTGTCCATTTAAAACTCGGCAAAGTGCCATTATATATAGTTTTGATGTGTGTACGGCTAAACACCAGTGAAAGTCCCATTATGTATAGTTCTGACGTGTGTATGGCTAAAAACCAATGGACATTTTAACGTAACTTATTCCAATGGAAAAAACATTGCCCACAATGAAGGAAGTGCTAAAAATACAGAAACCAACGCCATGCACACCTACATCTCTACAGTGCTAAATGTACTAACTGTGGGATTGCAAAACAGTGGGGGTAAGGAGAAACCTGCTTAATCCAACTGTTCTTTTGTCTCACTGTTAACAAAGGTCAGGTTTCCACAAAATAACATTTCAATAAAACAAGACAGCCAATTCCCATTTCAATGAAATCCCAATTGACGAATAGTTTATATCCTGTTCCAACCAGAAGATTAATTTGCTCTTTCTGTTTTCTAAAGATCTTTCCTCCAATTCTTTTATAGCCTTTACAATATTTAATACTTAATTTATAATTCATTTAGATTTCATATTCATTTTCTAGAAAGTGCTTTTTTTGCCATCCCGCAGAATTAAACTTAGCAAGGCCTTACTATGTGAAGGAAATCCCAATCTTATATCCCAGCTCATCTGGCTAGCTGTTATCCTTTTAAACAGTTCCTTATTTCTTTTCAGATTCAAATGCAACAAACAAACAAACAAACAAAACAAATTAGAAGAACATTTACCAAGACAAATAATACATTTGAAAATGCATTATCAAATAATACATTCTTCTCATACTGTCTTTCATAGCAGAGCAATTCATTTTTCTAACTGGTGCTCACTTTGACACTTCCCAATAACAGCACACTTTGTCACTAAAAAAGAAATAGTAAACAACCATCTAAGAAGGCAATCGGTAAGAGGAATGGAAAGAGTTGTGAGATTACTTGGACAAAGAGGGAAAGGAACAGTATAAATATATAAAAAATATGAAAGGGGCTTTAGATATGAGAAGGTGAGTCTTTCTTGCTGTACAATGAGTGGTCAGATTGATAGTACAGGAAAAGAAGGTGTCATGTACTGAAGATGGATTGGAATGGGTGTGAGAGAAAGGGTGGGAGTGAGAGTGGGTAGGAATAGAGAAAGGAAGGATATAGTGAATATATCAGGATTTGGAAGACAAAGAGAGAGAACTGGTTTTGGTAAATGTTAGGAGGGAAGTATTAAGCAAAGTGAGATGTGGAAGAGTCTTGAGAAGTGGAAATGGCAAAGGCATTAAAAGTACCAGAGTTTATGAAGGACCAAAATATAAAGTTATTATATAGGTACTGTAGGACTTCAAAGGATCAGTGGTGGAAGTTTGATGGTAGAAACTAGAGACTTGAAGATATGGTGAAATGAGGTAGATACTATGTGCATATGGTTGGGTGTAAAACAGTATAAAAATTGGCCGGGTCTAAAAGAAATATGGAATAAGTGGAGGTTATGGAAGAATGGTTATTATGCGTATTTGGAGTATATGTAGGGCAGAGGGTTTGGGGGAGGTGAAAGAAGAAAATATTGTTACTAGCGGGTAGGGTGAAAAGAGAAATTGATAAGACATGGAAGTCAGGGAAAATCAGTTGAGTACAGATGGAAAAGATAAGATAATGTATAAGATAGGAAGGAGGGAGTGATGGTAGCCGGAGCAGGGTGAAAAGGTTAAAATAGAAATAGAACAGAGAGTGGAAATGAAGACAGCAGGGAGTATGGAAGGCTTAGTTTACAAAAGTGAGGTGAGATGGGCAACTGTTATGTGAGAATAGGGTACATAGGGAGCAGAAATGGAGAAACTTTTGTAATATGGCAGTTTTAAAGGATGTGACAGATATGGTATCAAAGTATAAACATTTCTTTATGTGTAATGAGTCTGTATGTGATATTTTTGATGAAAAATGTTTAATACACAGCATAAACTCAATATGTATAAATTTGGTGACCCCTAAAAGCCGAAAGACACAACAAAAGACTTTGGCTAGAAAAGGAATTTTGAGATTATTCCATATATTGCAGTCTTGTATAATCATATTCCAGTTATCCTGTATATTATTTTGATAAGAGTCTCTTTTGTTTTGAAAGAACATAATTCCAAGATATTTGGTTAAATCTTTTATCTTAATTGTGTCTAAAATGGGAATAATGATAGTAGTTTGGGGGGACGTAGAAGAAAGATGTTGGTTTTGTTTCAATTAAGTTTATAGTTAGATATAACTGAGAAACTTTCAATTTCTTTTAGCAATTTAGGAATGTCAAAACAAGGGGTAGTAAAGTAAATGTTTAAATCATCGGCAAAGGCAGTGTAAAAGATTTTAGAGTTAAAGACAGAAGGTGGGTTATGATATGTCTTCTGTTTGATGTACAAGAATAGCAGTTTGAGATACAGACTGAATAAGAAAGGGATAGAGGGCAGCATTGCCTTGTGCCATTTTTGATCTTGATTCTGTTTGATAGGGTTCTGTTTACATATAGGTTGGTGTAAGGGTTTTCTTATAATATTTTAATTATTTGAATAAATTTGTCAGGGAATTCAAAATAGGGTAACAGCTGAAGTAGGAAAGAGATGTTAACTCTATCAAACGCTTTGTGTGGATCTACCACCATTCCATATATGGGAATTTTTTTTTTATGTTTGCAAAGGACATCATGGCTTCAAGAGTTAAGGTGTTATCACTGGTCTGTCTTAGTGGGGTGAATCCTGATTGTTGTGGTGATATGATATTAGTTATAATGTTCTTTAATCTGTTGGTGAGAATTGAAGCGAGAATCTTGGCATCTATATTAAGTAGTGAAATTGGTCTATAACTATTGGGGTTTTTAGGATCTGAATGTTCTTTCAATATAAATATGGTTTTTGAGGCACTAAAGTGTAGATAGTTTATTTTATTGTTTATTATATAGTTTAGTACCTAATGTAGTATTTTAACAATAGGTATAATGATACCCTTGTAAAATTCTGAAGTGAGACCGTCCGGGCCTGGAGCTTTGTTTATTTTTATTTTTTTAATTGCGTCAATTATTTCATTTAATGAAATTGGGTTTGTTAGAATATTTTGTTGTTTAGAATCTAATTTAGGGAAGGCTATATCCTGTAAGAAAGCTTTTCTGTCCGTTTCTGGCAGTGATGAGATTTGATCTCCATAGATTTGAATGTAAAGCTGTTCAAAAAGGTTTAGTATTGCTTGATTGTATATGCTTTGTTCTCATAATAGATTTCTGTTATAATGGGTGAGGATTTAATAGAGAAATTAGTCTCGCTAAAGCCCTGGATGGCATTTGAATAGTCTCAGCATAATTAGCGAAGGTTCTCATATCACAGAATGATATATTTCTTGCTTCCTTTAGATATAGCTCTTTTTGTGTTTTTCTTAATAGGTCTTCTGTGCTTTTGTCAGGGTTTGACATTAGCTTCAATTCCAGTTTATTTATTTTCTTTTTTAATCTTGAATCTTCTTTGGATAATAGTTTTTTATAGTATGTTGCTTTGTTAATCAGAAATCCTCTAATTTGAACTTTCATCGAAGCCGATTCAGTGACTAAATGTGTATGTGTGTTGGCTAGATTTGAAATTAGAGAGTTTAAGAGAGAATTAATGCCTTCTATCATGTCATTTTTTTGTTAAGAGATTGAAATTCAGTGACCAATTGTAGCCTCTGTTAGGTTGCTGTTTTTTATTATCCCATTTAATTGATAATGGTATTTTAGAGTGATCAGAGGAGAATCTGGCATGCATATGAGTCCATCTTTAATTTTAAGTCTTGCAATAACCCTCTGTTCCCTTTGTTGGTACTATCTTATTGTCAGTGTCTTTTGAAAAGCTGAGGAATTGTATGCACTTGTTTTTTATGATTGATAAATATATATTATTATTTCTTCTCTACATGAAACATTCCAGTTCCTGCTTCACCTTCTTCATTTCATCCCTCAGTATTTTTCCACTGATTTTAGACTGAGAGGTTATGAAGAAGAGATGCTACATAAAAGAAGAAATCCCATTAAAACAGAATACTCAGTGTGCCAAACTATTTTTCAGACAGCACTATTCCTAATGTATATAAATCATTATACAGTTGTAACAAGGAATCTGTATTAGCTATTTTCTTCTTCTTCTTCTTTCGGCTGCTCCCGTCAGGGATCGCCACAGCAGATCAACTGTTTCTATTTCTTCCTGTCCTCTGCATCTTGCCCTGTCACACCAACCACCTGCATGTCCTCTCTCATCACATCCATAAACCTTATCTTAGGCCTTCCTTTTTTCCTGTTACCTGGCAGCTTCATCCTTAGCATCGTTTTCCCAATATACTCTGCATCCCTCCTCAACACATGTCCAAACCAATGTACTCTTGCCTCTCTGGCTTTGTCTCCAAACCTTCCAACCTGGGCTGACCCTCTAATATACTTATTCCTATTCTGTCCATCCTCGTCACACCCAGTGCAAATCTTAACATCTTCAACTCTGCCACGTCAAGCTCTGACTCCTGCCTTTTTGTCAATGCCACTGTCTCCAACCCATATAACATAGCTAGTCTCAATACCCCCTTGTAGACCTTCCCTTTCACTCTTACTGGTACTTGTATGTCACAAATCACTCCTGACACTCTTATCCACCCACTCCATCCTGCCTGTACTCTGTTCTTTACCTCTCTTCCACACTCACCATTACTCTGAACTGTTGATCCCAATTATTTAAACTCATCCACCTTTGCCACCTCTAATCCCTTCATCCTCACCATTCCTCTATCCTCCCTCTCATTCACACACATATATTCTGTCTTAGTCCTGCTTACCTTTATTCCTCTTCTCTCTAGAGCATATCTCCACCTCTCTAGGGTCTCCTCCACCTGTTCCCTACTCTCAATATAGATCACAATGTGTATTACCTATAATTGATATAATATGGAACTACAAAATATAATAAGGAAATAGTGGCACATTTTACATTCAATTGAGGGTCTGGAAAATTTCATATTATACTACATTCAGTTATAAATACAATACTAACGTTAAACAAAAATAATCTTAAAATTAGTCAAGAAAAATGGCAATGTTCCCCATATTAAATGCTAACAGTGCATTTTTCTTTATAAATAAAATGTTATTAGTACATCTAAAAACTAACAGAAAAATGCTGCTATCAGCATATGAAAACTGTGATTTTAATTACAATATTTATTTAGCAGCATGTGTAACTTGCAATGAATTTTATGTTAACATGTCAAGCGGGAAATTAAAGGGGCATATATATGTGAACATCTGTCAGAGATAAAAAGAAAAGTACATAGAAACAATCTTTTTTAAACATGCAGAAAAAATTGGCAATATTTAAATTTTTTTTGTGGGAATAAAAGAGGTTGAAACTTAGTAAAAGTGTCAGAAATGTTTGAGCATAAATGAACAAATTTGTTAGGGACAGATGTATTCCCCTGACCTGAACGGTCATGTCAGTGATAAACCAATGTTAAACACTGAGAGCTTCTTATATAACTTTTACAATATTTGTGGTTATTAATTACATGATTAGCAGAAAGTTGTTTTCCTATTTATACAACTTAAATGTGTTTTGTTTTGCTCCCCTAAGGAAGCACCTTGATTATGTGTAAAAGCTTGGGTACAGATAAATGTTATTTATTTAATAAAAAGAGTTTTCCATGGTCTCTTTGACCTAGCTTTCATTTTTGTTTATCTGTTCAATATTTTAACTTGTTCAGGATTTATCTCCTACAACTACTCACGTTGACTGTATTTTGAATGTTGCCCCATTGTCCCCTGCCCAGCTCCTCCAGTACCTAGAACCACTATTTGAGCCCAGCCCCTCTGGATCAGAGTTAGGAGTTCATCCCCGAGCATCACAGAACCAGGTAGACAACCATAGGTCATGTAGACTATGAAGTTAGATGGGGGCTTGAGTGAATTTAAAACAGCTTCCCCAAAAAAACTTCCTAATAAAAAGGTGATACATATATTTATTCATTTATTGACAATGGATTATTGGGAAAGTTGGACTGAGTCGAAGCCCATTTTCAGCAGGGGCCCAGGGCCCAGGGAGAAAAGCTTCAAATTAATACAAAAATAATTATACAATCATCAAAAATAAAACAAAACATCTGCAGTTTAAATAATTATAGCAAATTAGACATAATATGAAAACACTGGTTAATAATCAATACAAGGGTTTTATTATACCTATTGCTAAAATACTACACCAGGTACTAAACTATCAAATAAACAATAAAATAAAAATCAATATAATTTTGATAAGATAAGATTTGAGAAATATGTGTAATTCTCCCTTAAATGCAGATGCAAGTATGGTTTATGGATGATCATGGTGTTAACTGCTTCTTTTAAAATAGCTATAAACATCACCTTTCCAAAAATGGAAAACATAATGGAAAAAAAGCTAGATTCGAGGAGTCAGGGGAGGAAACATGCTGCCATGAAGGTTCTGGGCCTAACAAATAGGGAGCCAGACATAATATGGACATGATTTCATGGTCCCTTATAGCTGACCACCATCAGTTCTGGTAAGACACTCTCTAAAAGAACTACAAAAGACCGCCATCAATCCTTTGGATTCATTAATGGGAAGACCTTGCCTGATAAGGTTAAGATCAATAGCAAAGAACCATGCCTCCATCTCACATTCAGAGACAGAAATATCCTTAAAACATTCAATGCATGTGAAACCATACAGTCTGCTTATAATTTCTCACTGCATGGTTGGATGACTGATTGCTGCAAAAATCTTGTGAGGAAAAATATCATCTTCTTTTGAGAGTTTTACTTGGTAAACAGCAGAATGTTCAGCCAGTCAAGCAGTATAAGAACTTCTCCGCATATGCATCATTTACCAATTGCATCTGCAGAACTCATGGCATTCAAGATCATGCCTAGGCTTTTGGGCTACAGACAGAAAATATGAAACAACCTTACTATGGTCCAGGAATTTAGTCCTCTGCAGAAGCAAGGGTGGGGCAAATGGGGCACCTGCCTTATTTGCCAAATTGTAATGGGTGCCAAACATTTCAAAAATGTTATACAGCTGTCTGTCATTTAGGTAATCGCAGTCTCTCACTAAGCAACCTGTAAATCATCCGTCACACTATCTTTTTTTAGATGTAATTAAACTACCTCTGAAAAATAGAACAGGCAGGCAAATTGACAATTTTAGCTGCCTGTAAACAATTACAGTAATGACAGATTGAATTTGTCAAACTACTTTAAAAATGTTTGACAGCTTACAAACTGTCATTAAGTGATATGTATAAGTGGTGATGGACTACCAAATAAGAGGTCTCCTCTAGAATTTTGACATTTCAGAATTTTGATCTGCATGTAGTCAAGAAGCTATGATCATCATTTTGAAATGTCAGACTGTACTGAGATCGTGATACAGTAGGGATCAGGGAATTTGCCCTTTTCCCACTGTAGTGCTATCTTAGAGTTAGTATATATAATTAGTAGGGAGTGTGGAGGTGCAGAAAAATTTGCACTTGTGCAAAAGCACAGTTTTTTGTATTTTTGTAGTTTTTGACATTTTGTAATATCAGTCGTGGGTTGACGTTATGTTGTTCGAAAGTATGAAGAATCAATGTTATACAGTACATACACCAAATAGGTATGCTTCCCAGGGTACCAAATCCACTTGCTAAAGCTCTGACCACATTTTTCAATTGTTTATGCTATGCTGTGTTTGGCAATGATCTGGCACTCAGTTCGGGTTACTCATAGGTGCCAGAACCATAGAGCGAGGGGGAGGGACCACCCCCGCCGCTTTTACCAGAACTCCATGGTAGAGGTTTTCTTTAAGGAGGGCCCGATGCACGTTAACATGGATTTAAGCACAAGTGCGTGTGGAAGTTAAAGTACCATGTGGTCAAGAGTCATACTCCCCAGTCATGGTTCCTTAAGATAAAAAGAGTTAGTTTTTTGAGGAGAGTTTTTCTGCAGGGGATTAGTTTTCGAGGAGAGTTTTTCTGCACTCCGCTATGTGATGTAGAGTTTTTCCTTGCAGTACTGCTGCTCCGTGATGTTTCTGCTCCCCAGTGTATTGTTTCCAGGTACAGCTTCTTTTTTAAAGTCATTGCTACCCAGTGTGTGTGTGTGTGTGTGTGTGTGTGTGTGTGTGTGTGTGTGTGTGTGTATGTGCACACAAGTGTGTGTGCGTGTGTGCGTGCATGTGTGTGCGTGCATGTGTGTGTGTGTGTGTGTGTGTGTGTGTGTGTGTGTGTGTGTGTGTGCGAGTGTGTGTGCGTGTGTAGAGCAAGTGAAAGAGAGAGAGAGAGAGAGAATTATCCTGTCTGCATCATGCCTGCTTGTTACACAGACTAATGGAGTGATGACAACTGTGTTATAATATTTAAAACAAGAATATACAGAAGTATATATATATATATATATATATATATATATATATATATATATATATATATACAGTAAAGATGCTCACTGTTCACTCACACAACACAGCTACCATTACTACAGGTGTAGAAAACTCTATCCCTCCCCACTTACAAGCTTTTATGCAGCATTTATGGAACAGAGCTAATTTACCCCCAAATCATCTCAATACCTAAAACTTAAAAAATGAAACAGCAACACCTATGCACCAGGAACTTGAATGCGTTCTATATGACCTGTATGACCTTGAATGCATACTATATGGCCTGTACAGTAAGCTATACAAAACAGATATAAACCCTCAGACAACAGTGACACAAGAGAGTACTTTAAAATACTGTATTATATCAATGGTCACATATGGGCACCACACACACACACGGTTGCACAACATTAGAAAAATATGGATGCAAACACATTAATATGAAAGAGTACATAAAACCTAACATGTCCCAGAGGACTGTAGTCACAAATGTTTACCAAGTTGCCACCACTGGACAAATTTGTGCTTGAAGCAATACAGTGATTATTGCCTCATATTAGGCACCAACAATTATTGGGCATCCCTCAACATCATCCTAGATCTTATGTTGTACCATGCTTCAGTACAAATTCTATGTGAACAACCACTTTTAAAAGTGATCTTGTACTCTAACACTCCTGTATGGATATAATATAGTCTCACAGTACCTTATGTATGACATGGGCTTGTGCCAAGAGTGAATACCTTTCAACTTTTTTGCGTGAGAATTCTGGACAAATTCAGAAATGATGGGGAGATAAAGCCAAGATCAGGGCTATTTTGTATATACTTTACTTTAATTCACTTAAAAGAACTTGCTGCTTATCCTAAGTTGTTTGCATTGTTAGTAGCACAACAGGTAATATACTTGCTTTTGATGCAGAATGTTGAGGTTCTACTCCCACAGTATGCAGATGGATCACTGATACTGTACTGTGTTGTACTATAAAGGGAGTGGATGCTGCTGTTCTGTGAATGTGCTCCTCTGGAGGAGTTACCTAGTAACTATGACCTGTTATCAGTTTGCCATCCATTCCCTGTTGTAATATTACTAGCCATTAATTGCCATTTTTTTTAACACAGGCAATTTATTCTTCAAGGGCAACAGGCACTTTATTTGTAGATGAAACAATGAAATATAAAGTTGCTTGCTAGCAGCAACCTCTTCATTAGTTACAGATCATTTTAATGTGGAATTATTTATAGGACTCACTTTAGCAGAGATTTTGCATATTTACTAATAATCTTCTTCTCTTTCGGCTGTTCCAGTTAGGGTTCGCCACAGCGGATCATCTGTTTCCATTTCTTCCTGTCCTCTGCATATTGCTCTGTCACACCAACCATCTACATGTCTCACCACATCCATAAACCTTATCTTAGGCCTTCATCTTTTCCTGTTACCGGGCAGCTTCATCCTTAGCATACTTTTCCCAATATACCCGGCATCCCTCCTCAGCACATGTCCAAACAAATGCAATCTCGCCTCTCTGACTTTGTCTCCAAACTGTTCAACCTGAGCTGACCCTCTAACATACTTATTCCTAACCCTGTCCATCCTTGTCACACCCAGTGCAAATCTTAACATCTTTAACTCTGCCACTTGCAACTCTGACTCCTGCCTTTTTGTCAATGCCACCGTCTCCAGCCCATATAACATAGCTGGTCTCACCCTCTTGTAGATCTTCCCTTTCACTCTTATTATAGGTTCATAGGTTCATAGGTTCATACTAGGCTATCTGCCCGAGGGCATTTACAAGCCTAGCCCATCGTTTTGTGTCTTACGCCACCCCTTTAGTATGGGGAACTATACCCATTATTTTGCTGTGCCTCTGTCGAGCAGTGACACTGAGGTAATCCCTGGGGTATATCTGCGATCTCCCATCCATTGGTCAAGATTTCTCTTGAACAAGGCCAGCGAGGTGCTCTGCCTCACATGTACCGGGATTTTGTTCCACAGCATAGGGAGTCTTTGGGTGATGAATCTATCCCTCCAGCATGTCCTATTAATAGCCGTGTCGAGGTTTAAGTCTCCCGCCCTTGTGGCTCTGATGGATCTAGATTTTTTGAGGTGAAGCATATTCATCAAATCTGGGTTTGACATGGCCTTGTATGTTAGGCAAAGGTCACCTCTGAGCAAGCGTGGCGACTGAATAGAGCTGGAGTTCTTTCAGTCGGGCAGCATAGGACAGATTTTTGAGACCCTTTATCCTTTTGGTGAGGAACTTTTGTGGCCTCTCCAGCTGCTGCAAGTGTCGGGTCAGATACATTCGAATGGGGCATTGTACTCAATCATTGGTCTGATGAGTGATGAGTATAGGGAGACTATGACCTCCCTTGATCTAGATGAGAATCCCTTCATGATAAGGTGGGCAATGTAGAAGGTCTTCCTAACTACTTTAGCTACATGGGTGTCGAATGACAGACTACTATCAACCTGGGTCCCCAGGTCCCTGATAACTTCTTCTGTGCTCAGTGGATTGCCACCTATTTGGTAGCTAGGGGTAACCTTGTTTTTCCCAAAGGGTATGACTATGCATTTTTTGGCATTTAACTTTAGGCCGTGGCTGTTGCCCATCTGTCATAAATGACTCCTGACACTCTTCTCCACCCATTCCACCTCTCTTATTCACCTCTCTTCCACACTCATCATTACTCTGAACTGTTGATCTCAAGTACTTAAACTCATCCACCTTCACCAAGTCTACACCCTACATCCTCACCATTCCTCTATCCTCTCTCGCATTCACACACACATATTCTTAGTCCTGCTGACCTTCATTCCTCTCCTCTCTAAAGCATATCTCCACCTCTCCAGGATCTCCTCAACCTGGTCCCTACTCTCACTACAGATCACAATGTCACCTGCAAACATCATAGTCCATGGGGCCTCCTGTCTGATCTCATCTGTCAACCTGTCCATCACCATTGCCAATAAGAAAGGGCTCAGAGCTGATCCTTGATGTAATCCCACCTCTACCTTAAACGCATCTTTCACTCCCACTGCAGACTTCACCACTGTCACACTACCCTTGTACATATCCTGCACCACTCTTACATACTTCTCTGCTACTCCTGACTTCCTCATACAATACCACAACTCCTCTCTGGGCACCCTATCATATGCGTTCTCCAAGTTCACAAAGACACAATGCAGCTCCTTCTGATCTTCTCTATATTTCTCCATCAACAATCTCAGAGCAAACATTGCATCTGTAGTGCTCTTTCCCAGCATGAAACCATACTGCTGATCACTAATCATCACCTTCCTTCTTAACCTAGCTTCCACTACTCTTTCCCATAACTTCAATCTGTGGGTAATCAGTTTTATCCCTCTATAGTTACTACAGCTCTGCGCATCATCCTTATTCTTAATAATAAGTACCAAAACACTTTTTCTCAACTCCTCAGGCATCCGCTGACATTCCAAGATTTCATTAAACAATCTGGTTAAAAACTCCACTGCCATTTCTCCTAAACACCTCCATGCTTCCACTGGTATGCCATCTGGACCAACAGCCTTTCCATTCTGCATCCTCTTCATAGCTGTCCATACTTCCTCCTTGGTAATCTGTTTCACTTCCTGATTCACTATCCCTACATCATCCAATCTTCACTCTCTCTCTCATTCTCTTCATTCATCAGCCTCTCAACGTGCTCTTTCCATCTGCTCAACACACTCTCCTCGCTTGTGAGTACATTTCCCTCACTATCCTTTATCACCCTTACCTGCTGCACATCTTTCCCAGCTTGGTCCCTCTGTCTAGCCAATTGGTACAGGTCCTTTTCTCCCTCTTTAGTGGATTCTAATGACGGAAGTTTGAGTGGCCTTTTATGGTTGACATTTTCTGAAATGGGTAGTTTTGTCATTATTGGTTCATACATTTAAAAAAAAGAAAAAGTTTACTAGAAGACTGTTCAAAACTACAAATTTAAAGCACATTCTAAAAATTGGTGCTGTATTATACAAAGAATATAATTTAATACAATCAGGAAGGTGAATCAAAGAATGTATGCATGTCTAAAAATCTGTAAGGAGCCTATTGTTTGAGAACAGCCCAGAGGTAAGCTTAGTCCTCCACTGGCCAGATGCAAAATGTGGGTTTTCATGCCATTTCAAGGAATGTGAGTTTCAAGGGCAGAGAAGTTTACTACTTGTGCTAAGTCAGTTTTTCATTGCGAGACTGTATTGTTTCTTTAGCAAATGGCTCAGTGTTTGTCTGAAACTCAAGTATCTATCATTATTTAAGTTTTGCAGTCCTCATAAATTTGCCAGAAAATCACACATATAAGCAACAGACAATATAAGACACAAAATCAGGGGCAGTCAAACCTATGCTCTGATCTCTCAACCTCTTAGGGCAAGAATCTGGAGAAATTGTGAAAGGCTCAAAATCATGGGCAATTTTAAGCTTTACTCTTGCCACCAAAGTAATGCATGAAGGTAAAAAAAAAAAAAAAGTGGAAGGAAATACCAAAGGGCTTTGGCTGACTAAGTTTGAGATGATTGGAAGCTAGGAGCAGTTATTGAATCCCCAAATGACTTAACCATCATGCGGGGAGATTTGTCCCAAACAATAACTGGTGCCAGAATCATGAATTGAAACTAAACTCCAAAAAAGTACATTATTGTATCCTTTGGGAAATCATCTACTTCAGGGAACTGCTAAATTGACAATGCCCAGTGAGAACTGACCCAGTTGTTTGGAATTTGGGAACTTGTGTGTACAGTGACTTACCTTTTGACCAACATGTGCCCAGAGTCATAAGAAAGTCTTTGTATATTGCAGATTATAAACAAATTGATTCTGACTAGATCTACAGATGTTATTGCCCCCCTTTACAAAGCCCACATTAAGTCAATTATTTTGTATAATGCTCACTTTTGCATGTATCTGTCCAGACCCATGAAACAATTGGAATACCCACAGATACCTTACTAAAAGGATACAAGTCTTAAGCAATAGGTCTTGCATGGACCACCTCAAAGATTTATCACTATACTCAGTAGTCTACAGCGTGCTTAGAGGTGACGTGTCTGGCATACAAGGCATCCCCTGACCCATTACAGATGGACCTACTGAACATCAGCAAGTCAAATGGCATCAGAAATACTCAGTCCAGGTATCTAATCTGAATGTTGTAGAGAGATGGATATATATCACAGAGGCTACCACTGTTCCAGAACAAAGTATCCATTAAAGAAAAACAAAACTCATCCCTATCCATATTCAAATGCAACTTGGATCTAAGGATGGGTAATAGAAAATGTACTCCAGGCAGACCTCTCTACTGTACCAAATTTCTCATTGTTTTCCGATTTTGGGGTCAAAATAATGGGGTGCCACGAACTTCAGATCGCTCCCTTTAATTCCTGCTTTTTTCAATTTTTTTTTTTTTTTTGAATTGTTGCTGATGTCATCACATGCAAGGTGTGCATGACGTCAGCTTAGCGAGGGAGACTGTCAGCCAGTCAGTACTCGGAATAATGTCAGGGCACCAAAAAGAAACATGCACAGAGATGCGGCTTAGGAGGCTAATGATATAAATGCTGATGCCAATGCTGAGGGCAATTATGTTTTCACTCCCCAAGTCGGACTTAGAGTCCCAGTCATGGGTAAACAGGTTAGCTAAACAAATGTAATTGTAATGTATTATGTATATATATTTATTATTTCTTTAAATTAAGAGCAACTTGCTCAGTGTCGAGTCGAGTTTGCGGCTGCTGCATACTTTTTAGTGCTGTGTGTGTAGTTGTGGCTCCAGATGAAAAGATAAGCTTGCTTTTGTTATTGTTGATGAATTACAGCTACCTGAATGTAGAGCACTTTTGGATATGGATTGATAATTAACAGGAAGTTGCTATTGGCAACTATGTGCATGTGTACAAATACTTAAAACTGCATTTTTTTATATGTTAGCAGATAATTTAATACACAGAACCATCCCATTTCTGAGTGCCTCTTTATTTTTTTTGTTATTAATCTTACACCATTTGTTTTCATTTTAATACTTTTTGTTAAAGATGGTTTACAAATTAAACTGTTGTCTAAAGAAATGTTTCGGACAGGTCTCCATGAGGTTTGATGTTTATTTATATAGCAACATTATTCTCAGTTAGGCAAATTAACGCTGCAGTATATTTGTTCAGAACCCTGACAGAACTATATCCAGTTTTAATGGGGCATCCTTTTACTGCTGTAACCACCAAAGCATTTTCAGTTGCATATCTGATCCTAACTGTGTGCTGCCATTTCGTCATATAGCTGTAAAATGTTACTTACGACATTCTCTCTTTAATTGTCTCAGCTACATTCATGGGGGTTTCTGTCCAGGGTGGGATTCATCTGTCACATTTCTTAATTAAGTCATAAATGCAAACGTAGTAGAGTATGGAGTAGCAAGGACACATTCCTGTGTGCGAAGAAATGGTTGTGAAACATACAGAAGTGAAAACAGTTGCATATTTGTTTTGTGCAGTCTAGGCAGAATATTTTGAATCCCATGTTACTTTCATAACTTTTAATTGTCCAGATTCTCACATAACTTCCTGATTTTTCCCTGATATGTTTGGTGGCTTTGGGCTATTTCTCATAAAATGTTTGGCTTTCTGTCAGATCATTGAGTATTAACATTAGAAAAAAAAATTAACTGTGTGAATGTCAGACTGTATATACTGTTTAGAAGATTCATGCTAATGCAAAATCTGTGATCAACTTTCTAAGTTTATAAAAACTATATCTTAAAATTGTTCCTATTTTTGGGGCCTTTTTCCCCTCGTTATTTATGGTTTTGTCTATATATCTTGAGTTAAGAGGCTGAGAGCTATAGTTCAGGTATGACTTTTTTTTTGTGGTGCATTTTTGTGTGTGCGGCAGTTAACCTTTCATGAATGAGCAAAACAGCCCACCTCTAGCTTACAAATTGGAGACCTACTTTACTGAGGGCATTGAGAGGTTGGTTGTCATAAATAAGACAAACCAAACTGGTGTGGTTTGTTAACAAGATGATTTGCACCCTAGTGAGTAAATATGGGAGCAGTCTGCAACATGCATGTTGGGGAAATTGCTGAAAATTATTTTCAATGAAAATGTAGGATGTGGTGGGAGTGGGACTTTGCCCTTCACAGAAAGTTATGCGTATTTGTTTGATGGGCTGGATGTGAATTCTTGTTCTCATTTATTAGACTATTAGCCATCCGTTGTGAAGAAATATTGCTTAGGGAGGGATGAAGAAACAGCGGGTGCATCTATGTATGTATTAAGAAAACAACACCTTTTTCTCTGTTAGGATTAGACAGCTGTCTTTTTCCGATTTTATGATAACTTTCTTAAGGCAAAAAATACTCCATTATTAAACATATGAAACTGAATGTTCTAAAAAGTTTAACAAGATGTTATGCACTTTATGTTTCTAATGCCATGCAGGGTCAATGAGCAAAGATCAAGGGTTTAACCCAGAAGTCCAGCATACAGGTTCTTTGTAAAATATCATGAAACATGCATCACAAATGTAGTATTATGATTTATTGTTACTGGAAAAATGTTTGAGTCCATGTTTTTTTTTTACTCAGAACTCAACAGTAGTCTTTTTCCAGATGTGTTAAAAATATATATATTTAAAATTTCTTTGTGTGATGTTCTGCATTTTTTAAAAATCTTTTCTTAGGATATTAACAAAAGCTGCAAATGCTGACATTCTGTTTTACTGATGTCAACTGCCTGAGTAGGAGAGAAAATGCAATAATGCTTCTGATGCAAGCAGTACAGCATAATGACATGATTCAAATATCTAATTTATACTTTTACTTTTATGCCACCTGAAACTACTGGAAGGAATGGATTGCTGGGGTGGGGTTGGGGATATGTTTCATTTTGTTGGTTGCACATACTTGAAACCACTGAGGGAATGGATTGGTTGGGGAAATGTTTAATTTTGGTGCTTGTACATACTTGGAGACATACTGCTGAAGGGATTGGGGGGATCTGGGGCCATATTTTGGTTGTCTGTTCTTCAGTTTGTGTTTGAAAGTTGGTATCCCACAATCCTATTGGAGTGGGTAGGCTTATATAATTATGTATGAAAATGTTATGTTAATTTGCATAGAGATTTGTATCTTTTTTCATGGGCTTTTGTCCAGATTTCTGATGTTTCCAGGTTGAGAGGTATGACTCCAGGATTGCACCTCATGCCACTAATGGATAGAGGCAGTTCCTAAATGCTGCATCCCTTACATGGGTCCCCTCAAATTATCTATGGTATGATCACAGTTATTCTCACTAGGGCTAATATACAATTATCAGGCATGGCTAGGTAAGACCAATCAGGAAATGTTAATTCAAGCACCAAAAGGGAATTGGCTAAGCTTAAAATGTCCTCCAAGTGAACCTACTGTATGGTGTGGTAGTAAATAATTTTAAAAAATTGCCCTTTTTAGATCACTAAGTGCCCCTCTTACTGTCCCCTCTCCCCCCTCAGTCTTCAACAGCTTCCAGCACCTATGGGGTTACTGCAGGTTATATCCTTTACATTTGTAAAATGCATCTGCTCATTACTTGTGATCATATTGGCAGAATCCATATTCTGAATTGTATCAAGCAGCCATCTCACAGTGACACTGATTGCCATGCCAGACTGGGTATAACAACTGCAGGCTGGAATGTAATTCCAAAGTACGTTACACCTTAATGCGTTCACACCAACACTGGCACTTCAGTAATCGCTTAAACAGTGACTGCAATGCTGGTCAAGCCATATGATCCCCTAAGCCACTCCCATACAATAACCTCTTAAATAGTGACTATAATGCTGGTCAAACCACATGATCCCTTAAGCCACTCCCATAGATCATGTTAGTGCTTCTGTGAATGTAAAGCTTGTCTTATTTCTGGAATTACAGATTCACTAAGTGCTATGAATGTGCCTTTTCAATTGCATCTAAGTAAATTATGTGGTCCCCAAAGGAAAAAATTGAATAGTTAGTTATTTTTGCTATTCAAATGTTCTCTTTTATCATTTGGACCACTATGGCCTCCCAAACTACATGGTATGTTCTGTTCCCTATTATGTGATTGTAACCTTAGGTTATCAAATACCTAAAAGCCGATCACTGAATGTTGAAGTCTGAAAATTGCGAACCCCGTTTCCACACAGGTAAATGAGTAATTTGGCCATTACACAGATTTTGTTCTTTCTCCGCTGTAGCGCAATCTCAAAGTTGGTATATTTAGTTAGGGGAGTGTGGAGGGCAAAGCTCCCCATTTAATTTCTATTTAAAACTTTTTTTTTTTAATTTGGCCAATGGCATTGTTTCCCTATGTGGAAATGGCCATTTTTGATGTTAAGGGTTCAATATTTCGTGATCGAGCTTTAGGTGTTCGATAATTTAAAGTTTTGATCTCATAATATAGACCTGGTATGTTCAGTTATATGTATTGTCCAATGGTCAGTGTGTACCCTGTTTGCTGTTTTTGTTTGTATGAGGCTGCTAAACTAAAAATTGTTGATATCACCTTTTCATAAATGACACTGTTCTTCAACTGT
Organism: Protopterus annectens; assembly: GCF_019279795.1. NCBI lineage: Eukaryota > Metazoa > Chordata > Ceratodontiformes > Protopteridae > Protopterus > Protopterus annectens. Next base: position 1,199,314,417 of record NC_056726.1, read on the forward strand.
TTACTGCTTTTGTGAGCTGTTTCTTCTGAATTCATATTGAGCTGTACAGGACCTTGACATCACCACTGTACAGCTGACAAGGAGTTTGTGCAGCTCCAGAAGCAACTGGCTGAATTCTTCAAAATGGCAGAAATTTAGGCTGTTTATACATTTATACATTTATAGAACTTTTATTTTTTCTCACCTATATACCAGTAATATCTTTGTAATGGAAGGAGTAAGATGGGATTAAGGCAGCAATGGCCAGACACAAGCCACGAGTAGTATACCAGAGGAAGACATGTCAAATGATTCTCACAAACAACTTCAAGAAAAGGTAATGCACATTTTGCTGTCAGGCTTCCAAAAAGAGGCAGATATAGTGAATTTACCAGGTTAATACAAGATTATATAAGGAAAACTCCTATCAGTTTTACAGACATCTTGTGTTTTTTAATAATCCATCAAAAGACATTGATCTGCAAGTGAGAAAGCTGTTTTAAGAAATGCAGGAAGGATATTTATAGCTGTGATGTTCTCAGCCTTAAATCAGCAATAGGACCTATAAATGTTAGAAAGGAAACAAATAGATTCTTTCGGGTTCCCTTGTATCTGTGATGCTCTGCTCTTCACACAAAAGTGAAAATTATGTATATTAAAGCATTGTTTGATGTATATTTGTGTGTGTGTGTGTGTGTGTGTGTATGTGTGGTTGTGTGTGAGAGTGTATATATGTGTATATTTGTTAGTATATGTGTATGGGCTATGTGTGTGTATTTCTGTATGGGTGTGGGTTTGTCTGTTTGTATGCTTAGAAGCTTTTACTCTACTGTGTGCTCAAACGTGTGTGTGTGTGTGTGTGTGTGTGTGTGTGTGTGTGTGTGTGTGTGTGTGTGTGTGTGTGTGTGTATATGTGTGGTTGTGTGTGAGAGTGCATATATGTGTATATTTGTTAGTATATGTGTATGGGCTATGTGTGTGTATTTCTGTATGGGTGTGGGTTTGTCTGTTTGTATGCTTAGAAGCTTTTACTCTACTGTGTGCTCAAACGTGTGTGTGTGTATGTGTGTGTGTGTGTGTGTGTGTGTGTGTGTGTGTGTGTCTATGTGAGTGTGTGTGTGTGTGTGTGTGTGTGTGTGTGTGTGTGTGTGTGTGTGTGTGTGTGTGTGTGTGTGTGTGTGGTTGAGTGGGTTTGTGATTTAGAAGTTTTTAGTTTAGTGCATGCTGAAACATTTGTGTGTTTGTGTGTGGGTGGTGTGCGCGACTGTGTCTTTGTGTGTGGGTATGGATATGCGTGTTTGCATACATGAGTATGTGTGTGTGTGTGTGCGTGTGTGCATATGTGTGTTGGGGGGTGAGTGGGTATGTGTGTAGGTATGTCTTTGTGTGTGTTTGCAGATTTAGAAGTTTTAAGTTTAGTCCGTGCTCAAACATGTGTGTGTTTGTGTGCATGCATGTCTTTGTGTGTGGGTATGGGTATGCGTGTTTGCAGGTTTAGAAGCTTTTACTTTAGTCTGTGCTGAAATGTGTGTGTGTGTGTGTGTGTGTGTGTGTGTGCACATAAATTGTAGTTTTTCAGAGAGAACTATAGGGATTTAACTGCTCCTTGTGCACTAACATGTTCAAAATGACAGCCCTGTTAGTAATGTGCAAGGATGATTTTTTTATGTGAAATTCATAGACTCTTACGAAGTTAACTGCCCTTGTGAGCCATTTTAAGTTTATCCAATTATCCCTTGTGAGACTCAAACCTTGCACCTTGTGTTTGTAAGGCAAACACCTTAACCATTAGGCCACCCTTACTGCTTTCAATAGTAACAGCATATTTCTTATAAAGTATCATATGCTTGTGATCACTCAACCATGTTGGACAATGATACAATTTAGTAAGTGCAATGTGCAATAGACTACCATGGGCTTAGCATATACATATATATATATATATATATATATATATATATATATATATATATATATATAGAGATAGATATATAGATATATAAATGTAATAACATGCATCAAAAAACGCATTCATAGATACTGCAAAATTCCATTTCATTAAAATTTTTTTAGATCTTAAACATTTCATCCATCTACTTGTTTTAAAGTTAACACAAGGGCAATATTTGTTTTATGGATTACAACAGACACCACTATGGCTATCACAGCATATTTCTGTGGTTGAAGGGATCAGTTATCCTTGCCAGGAATCTGACCTGTCTGTAACATTCATTTAAATATTCTGAATAGGGATTGTAAATGCTTTGTTTTGACTTATGAATATATGCGGCAAATGCCACTCTTGGCAGATGCAACATTGTTACACATTCATGCTTACAGAATGTCATATACATAGCACTACCGCATACCACCTAATTTGTAGAATGGAAGAAATACATTGCCTGTGCAAAGGAAGGAGTTTGAGGAGCATACCTCAGATTGTGACTCCCACTACTGCATCTCTGACGTAGATCAGAGATACAGAGGTGTAACAGTGCCCATTTACTTGAGGTAGGGTACCCAAAGGGCCATGTTCACTTCTCTTTTCAAAATGAATGACAGCTTCCTGACACACCTACAGTATCAGCAATACGACCAACAAGTGAATTAAAAACATAGCAGTCACCACTGGATAAAAAGCCTTATTTTATTTGCTGTTAAGCGCTTTTCGTCTACATAAAATAGCACTTAACAGCAAATAAAATAAGGCTTTTCATCCAGTGGTGACGGCTATCCCTACAGTATGCAAAGATATGTCGAAGAGATATAGCCAAGAAGAAAATCCCTTGATGACTGTATAAAATTGGAATAATTGATAAGGTGTTTATCTTGCAGACTCAAGATAAAGGATTTAAGTCTCACCTTTAGGAAGCATGCCTAGACAAAAAAGGCCCCTGTTGGTTATTAGCCTAATAATTGCCTTTGTACCAATATAACAATTATGTTACAGCTATCTCTTGTCCAGTTGGGAACGAATGTTCAAAGTCACAGTAAAGAGCCAGGAGTATCCATTAATACATGATTTAGATTCTTCTTCTTTCAGCTTTTCCTGGTTAGCGGTCACCACAGTGGATCACCTGTCTGCTCATGATTGGCAGTGGAGTCTTATGGTGTTGAGTTGCCAACCTGGTGCCCAACCTTCTACAGAAGGCGCACACATGCATGCACTCACACCTAGGGCCAATTTAGAGTGTCCAACCACCTAAAGTATGCCTTTGGGATGAAACCAGGGTACCTGGAGGAAACCCACACGGCCACAGGGAGGACATGCAGACTCTGCACAGAAGGCACCCCAGCCTCGAACTGGAGAACCTCTTGTTGTGAGGTGGCAACGCTAACCACTGCACCACTGCAGCCACCCTAATGCATGATTTAGATGATTTGATTTATTTCAGTACTTTGACAATAAGAAGAGGGGATGGTTGTCGCAATCTGACTTTTAATGCTGACCTGCTTTTTTTTTTTTCCTGTTTCATCCTTTTCAGTTATTTTACCATTAGACATACAAAAATGCATGTCCCTGGAGGTTCTGTAGGAAATAACTGTTACAATGACATTTTATTTTAGTACTTTCTTTTACTGTTCTGTCTATTAGCTGGATGTTGTGAATGGATCACATATTTGTTTGTATGTCAACAGGGGAATAATTAGCATTTACTTGATAATTTTGGACTCTCTGGGATTAACTGTAGTATAATATTAGCCTCTTACATTTCCAGAATGTAGTCCATGGTTTGCAGTATGCATCCAGTGGAGTTTAGACATTAGCTGTGATGCAGCATCATTCCAGGTTCTATTCCAGCTGTCTCTATGACACGCATGAATAAAGCCCCACTGGTGACCACACAATCTTTTATGGACTAGTAACCTGGGCTCTGGAAAATGCATCAGCTGAGGTATGTAAGTGAGCAGTTAACGTTTGCTTATCTATCCTATGGCTAAGGAGGTGGTACAATCCTTAGTTGGAACCCACTGTTGAATAGGGTTATAGCATGCATCATATGAGCAGGGAACATGGCCTTGCCTATACAGAGATAATGCCTTAGTTCCTCCCTTTAATACTGACAAAGGAAACAGATGTTTAAATGCAGACATTATAATATGTTAGAAGACTCATTTGTTAATTTGCAGATTTTGTATGAGGTAATGCTGATCACAAGGCATTTCATGTGCGATACAGAAGGCTTAGTTTATATTACAATATGTTATGACTGTTCACTATTTTACATTGTAATGTCAACCAGGAAATCAAGTAAAAAGGACAAGTGAACATTATTAAGCAATAAAGAAAAATATTAAAAATTCTTTATATAAACGTTTACATAATAATTCAAAATGTAGATGTTTTCTTTCAGTGACCAAGTACAAGTTTTACATGATAAAGGAGAAAGGAATTATAAAAATATGGTTGAAATTTTGCAGTTAAGACTGAATGCAGATAAAATATCTGATTTAAATGAGATAATTAAGTGTTTTTTAACCAACTGTGGCTTGAGAATTAGATAATTTATTGTCATTTTAAATTTGAATTAATTGGAGCAACATTTTCTGTTATTTAAGTGAAATTGATATATAAAGGTATTTGTAACTACTGAGTTTTGTTCTGACAAATTCTAAGTTTTTTAAGGACAAAAGCGCTAAATAAATTCAAGTCTCGTTTAGCTGTTTCTGGTTTGTTTGATTTTTTTATGGTGTTGGCTCTGCCTAGCTGAACATGCAGAGCAGCCCTCTGTAGTGCATTTATGGGAGCTCACAAGACCTAGCAAGCCCTCACTGCAGATAACATGAGTGCTAGCTGCCACTGGAAGTAAGGCAGAGGGACACAAATCCCTTTTGTCACTGCCTGGATAATGCAGTGATCAACTTCACCAGAAGAATGAATGGGCATGGCCAGTTGTATTAGGGCCATATGGTTTTCAGGTATTCCATTCGGGAAGCATTGCTGAATTGCTTGACTAAGTGCCAGATGGTATTCATCTAAGGTCTTCATACAGTCCATACTGGAAGAGCAGGAGCATCAATTGTACTTTCTGTTTGGTCAGCAATGTATATGTGTTATATAGCCATTTTTATGCTAAAGACTTGAAACTAACATACTTCATGAGGTACTGAGGGCATCAGATTCATGCATTTTTGGTAGCAGATGCCTTATCACTGCAAACTAATATAAAGCTGTAGAGAGATGTATTTTATAAAGGTATCACATTCATGAGTTCTTAGTGTCTGATGGCTTAACACTGCAAACTGCTGCTGCTGGGAGTTGTAGATCTGTAGAGAGCTACATTTTATTATATAAACTGTGAAAGCTTTCTTACTATATTTGCATAGCAAAATGGCCTGAGCAATGAAGTTCTAGTAATGTGATTGCCCCCAAGAGATAATTCACCTTTCTTTTGCAAATATCCTATAATTATGAATTGTTGCAAATGAGTGAGCATGCATGTCCACTTGGAAGCATTGTGGAACAGGATTTCGCCGGCAGGAATGGTCAGCATATAGTTCACGAAGACTCCATGACATAAATGTAATGGTCATTAAGTAATTTACTAGGATTTGTTTTCATGTAAATTCATGAGTATGCACAATATGTTAATATTTGTTTTAATAACATAAACCAGGAAAAGTTTCTGTTTTACTTTACAGTTTGTTTGTGTCTTTCAGCTTTTTCCCAGTTAGGGGTCTCCACAGCAGAACTCTGATCCGCTAATGATTGGCAGTTAATTTTTATGTACTGGCTTGTTAGGCCTGATGCACAATCTTCAACGAAGGTACGCCCATTCACGCAGATGAAGCTCTAGCCGAGAATCGAACTGGACAGCATCTTACTGTGGGGTGACAATGCTACCGCAGCACCACCACCGCGGTTCATTTTACAGTAGTAAATGAAATCTCACATAATGCTAGCAAAACTTCTCAAGGATTCCTGTTATAAACACTGCCACTTTCCAGACATTCATCCTTGTTTATCAATGAAATATGCAAACACATAGAAATATTGTATTCCTGTAAATATGTCAACCAGTGTCCACTTAGAAGCTATGTGGAACAGCATTTCACAGGACAAGTCATCACACAGTCAGGAATGGCCAGTAAGTGAGATACCAAGATGCATTTTCAAGCAAAATAATAAAAATGTTGCCATATGTTAAGGTTTCTATTACTAACTTTATCCATACGTTTATATGGTATTATTGAAATGAAAGTTATATAGCACTGGGAAATGTTAATTTGGTGTCAAACAATCATCACTTTGCAGATATTTATATTATTGCTATAATAAAATATACAAATATGCATAAATATCATTAAAAATAATCTCAGGTAGTGTCCCCTAGGAGGTATTGTAGAACAGCTTGTCACAGATATAGTGCATATGCATATGCAGCTCAAGAATGCCTCATGCCTCAAACGTGGTGTTTAGTAACTAAGAAAAGATAAAATATTTTCAAGCCAAATTATCAGTATATGCCATACTAATATTTCTGTTAATAACTTGACACAGTAAGAGTATATATGGTACTATTTCAAAATACCAAATGAAAGCTTATATAATACTGGAAAAGTTCTCACTGATACAATAATTTTGCAGAAATGTAAACTCCTATAGCAATAACATATGCAAATATGCATAGATGTATTTATGCAGGTGTCTCAAACAGTATCCATTTAGTAGTATTACTTCATAGGCCAAGTCAGCATTATAAAATGAATTTAAAATCAGTAAGCAAGTCTCTCAAACTTAGCATTAGGAAATGTATGGCCAGCTATGAATTTAGGATTACAACTAATACAAATGATAACTGTAACACTTTCTTGAGCTTTCTTAAGAAGATAAGCTGTAACTCACAATATTGTACTTAACTTATCTCAAATGGTACCTCCATCTCTGACCCCAAGGACATTGCTAATATTCTTGGGGACAAATTCTCTTCCAACTTCACTCTCACTACCCTCCCCGCCATTCCCCCTTTTGTACTCCGCTCCTGAGATTAATTTGGACCAAGTCAACATTAAAAATACTTTGTCCATGGCCTGATTTTGTAGTGTGAAATAAATCTTACAAAATTCTTTTTTTTATTGGTTTACATTAACTACGTTTAATATCTCTATAACCACAGTTGGGAGACCCCTACTATCATTTTGTTCATGCAGATGTGATACCCTGCTGAGAAGTGAAAAATCCCAGTTTACAAACCCTCCAGCAAATGTTCATCCAGAGTCTCTTCACTGGTTATGTCCCTAAGGCATGGAGAATGGTAGTTATAGCGCCCTTGCATTAAGGTGGTCCACCTAATGAACCTGAGAATTACAAGCCTATTACTTTCACTAGTATTATTTGCAAGACTTTGGAACATATTATAGCTGAAAAAATGAACAATGATATAAGTAAATGTATGTCCCTGAATACACAGCCATTCGGCTTTGTAAAAGGCAGATCAAGCCTGCTCAACCTGGTTGATATCTTTGAAAGGGTTACTGAGACAAGGGGCATTCAGTCCACACTGATTATCTTGACCTTGTCAAGGCATTTTGCACTATCTTTCTTGCTGAGATTACTGACCCATACATATATCTCTGGATTGGAAATTGTCTGCCTGGCAGAACTCATACAGGTAAGGTTGTGGGTAAACTGTCACTAGTGGTGTCTATCAAGGCACTGTCCTTGGACCCCCCTCTTTGGTATATACTTCTGTGATGTAAAAACTAATATCATGGGATTTTTGTCTAATGAACTTTGCTGATGATTCCAAACTGGGGGAATTATTAAATTCCATTATGACAGTCGAATTCCCCGAGGGCTGGACCAAACAAATGCTTGATCTATTAATTATGGGCATACCCTTAACACCAAGAAATACAGCACAGTTTCCTTCAGTAAATCTAGCATCACTGCTGCTTACTGTTAGATAACAGTCCATTTAAATTTGACAGAGTCATTAGGGACTTGGGACATAGATTGATAAGACTGTTATGACCACCATGTCGCTGTGAAAGTTAGAAAATTCCCCTCCCTTCTAGCTTGACATTTATCCTTCATGGCATCTCCTGAATGTACAAAGAAGTTATAGTTCCATTTTATTCATCCCTTATTAGGGCCATCATTAATTATAATGTACATTTTGGCATATATCTCACCAAACACCTAAACCAGCTGAAAAGCCCTCAAAGGGTGGGAGGATGACATAATGGTTAAGGTGTTTAACTTAAAGACACAAGGTGCAAGATTTGATTCTCACATGGGGTAACTACCTAGGCTTCAAATGACCCAAAAGGGCAGTTAGCCTAGTACTAATCTATGAACCTAATGTTTCATCACCAAAAAGCTCACAGGCCTTAGTACATTTAGATTCTCTGATGCTGTACTCTGTGTCATAAGAGATTCCTCATGAGGTAATCAAGGCTTACCCAACACTCTTTGAACTCCTTCACCTAAACAGCACATGTGGTACAACAAACATCCATTCTAGAGACCTAAACCAGCAGTACCACATTACCAAGACCAGGTGATTTGACATACCTAACCCAATGTATACCCCCTTTCCGGAATAGGCTTCTCTTATCTATCAAGCCGAGCACTTCTCTGAAATCCAGTCTGGATTATTGGTTGGAGGATCACAACATTTCACCAGGAATATGAAGTGGGCACTGCTAGTTTCCCACCAGTATTGGCTGAGCTCCTTGATGACCTCTTTTTTTCCATAAGCTTAGTAATGACCTATGACCTTATGAATAAACCTCAGTGGTAAACCTTTATGATATCAGCTGGCTAGTGCTTTCACGTATATCTCCTGAGCTGCTTTACTGACCATAAAGTCCTGTAAATGTGAGCGATAACAATAACAGGAAGCATACAAGGAGCCATCATTAGAAACTGAGTATGTCACGTGAAAAACATTGCTCAGTCCTCTCTGAGGGATATTTTAAACCACTCTAGTTTTTTAGCTAAATCAAAACTAAGCCTTAATGAAGATCTAGAGTGATATTTATACTAACTAGAATGAATTTAGTCAGAACTCTGAGGAAATAATTTATTGGCATAAGTTATAGGATCCTTAAAACTATGTGAGTAAGCATCAGGTCAGACAGATGACATAGGTTAACCTATGTGGATAACCATTAGCTCAGGCAGATGACATAGGTTAGCCTATGTGAATAACCATTAGCTCAGACAGATGACATAGGTTAACCTATGTGGATAACCATTAGCTCAGACAGATGACATAGGTTAACCTATGTGGATAACCATTAGCTCAGACAGATGACATAGGTTAACCTATGTGAATAACCATTAGCTCAGACAGATGACATAGGTTAACCTATGTGAATAACCATTAGCTCAGACAGATGACATAGGTTAACCTATGTGGATAACCATTAGCTCAGACAGATGACATAGGTTAGCCTATGTGAATAACCATTAGCTCAGACAGATGACATAGGTTAACCTATGTGGATAACCATTAGCTCAGACAGATGACATAGGTTAACCTATGTGGATAACCATTAGCTCAGACAGATGACATAGGTTAACCTATGTGGATAACCATTAGCTCAGACAGATGACATAGGTTAACCTATGTGGATAACCATTAGCTCAGACAGATGACATAGGTTAGCCTATGTGAATAACCATTAGCTCAGACAGATGACATAGGTTAACTTATGTGAATAACCATTAGCTCAGACAGATGACATAGGTTAACGTATGTGGATAACCATTAGCTCAGACAGATGACATAGGTTAACCTATGTGAATAACCATTAGCTCAGACAGATGACATAGGTTAACCTATGTGGATAACCATTAGCTCAGACAGATGACATAGGTTAACCTATGTGGATAACCATTAGCTCAGACAGATGACATAGGTTAACCTATGTGGATAACCATTAGCTCAGACAGATGACATAGGTTAACCTATGTGGATAACCATTAGCTCAGACAGATGACATAGGTTAGCCTATGTGGATAACCATTAGCTCAGACAGATGACATAGGCTAGCCTATGTGGATAACCATTAGCTCAGACAGATGACATAGGTTAGCCTATGCGAATAAGCATCAGCTCCGACAGATTACACAGGTTAACCTATGTGCATGACCATCAGCTCAGACAGATGACATAGGTTGACCTATGTGAATAAGCATCAGCTCAGACAGATGACATAGGTTAACCAATGTGAATAACCATCAGCTCAGACAGATGACATAGGTTAACCATTGTGAATAACCCTCAGCTCAGACAGATGACAGGTTAACCTATGTGGATAACCATCAGCTCAGACAGATTACACAGGTTAACCTATGCAAATGACCATCAGCTCAGACAGATTACACAGATTAACCTATGTGAATGACCATCAGCTCAGACAGATAACATAGGTTAACCTATGTGACTAACCATCAGCTCAGACAGATGACATAGGTTAACCTATGTAAATAACCATCAGCTCAGACAGATTACACAGGTTAACCAATGTGAATGACCATCACCTCAGACAGATGACATAGGTTAACCTATGTGAGTAAGCATCAGCTCAGAGAGGTGACGTAGCTTAACCTATGTGAATAACCATCAGTTCAGATGGATGACATAGGTTAACCTATGTGAATAATCATCAATCAGACAGATGACACAGGTTAACCAATGTGAATAACCATAAGCTCAGACAGATGACACAGGTTAACCAATGTGAATAAGCATCAGCTCAGACAGATGACATAGGTTAAGCTATGTGAATAACCAACACCTCAGACAGATGACACAGGTTAACCTATGTGAATAAGCATCAGCTCCGACAGATGACACAGGTTAACCTATGTGGATAACTATCCGCTCAGACAAATGAAACAGGTTAACCTTTGTGAATAAGCATCAGCTCAGACAGATGACTGGTTAACTTATGTGGGTAACCATCAGCTCAGACAGATGACATAGGTTAACCTATGTGAATAACCAGGTTACATTTACATTATCGAAGGTTCAAATGTTCGACAGTCATATGGTCGAAACCATATCATCGAACAGTCAAATGTTCGACAATGTAAAGGTAACAAAAAAAACAAAACAAAATAAATCAAAATAAAACATGTCTAGAAGGGGGCAAGCCTCCCCGGACCCCCCACACCTCCGCTACTTAAATATACGAACTCCAAGATCGCATTACATTGCAGTAACGGGATATATTCCTGTTCCGCATTGTATGGAGATCTCCATTCAGTCATTTCCCATTACCACAATGTAGTGCGATCTTGCAGTTGGTATATTTTGGTAACACAGGTGTGTGGGGTGCATGGGGCTTGCTATACACACTTTATTTTCTTTTTTTTCTCTCATCTTTTCTTACCTTTTCATTGTCAAACTTTCACATGTTCGATGATATGGTCTCTGCCATATCATTGTCGAACAACTGAACGTTCAATAATGTAAGGGTAACCCGAATAACCATCAGATAAGACAGATGACATAGGTTAACCAATGTGAATAAGCATCAGCTCAGACAGATGACATAGGTTAACCTATGTGAGTAAGCATCAGCTCAGACAGGTGACGTAGCTTAATCTATGTGAGTAACCATCAGTTCAGACGGATGACATAGGTTAACCTATGTGAGTAAGCATCAGTTCAGACAGATGACAGGTTAACCTATTAGATTAACCATCAGTTCAGACAGATGGCATAGGTTAACCTATGTGAGTAAGCATCAGCTCAGACAGATGACATAAGTTAACCTATTTGAATAAGCATCAGCTCAGAGAGATGATATAGGTTAATCTATGTGAATAACCATCAGCTCAGACAGATGACATAGGTTAACCTATGTGAATAAGCATCAACTCCGACAGATGACACAGGTTAACCTATGTGAATAACCATCAGCTCAGACAGATTACAAAGGTTAACCTATGTGACTAACCATCAGTTCAGACAGATTACACAGGTTAACCTATGTGAATGACCATCAGCTCAGACAGATGACATAGGTAAACCTATATGAATAAGCATCAGCTCAGACAGATGACATAGGTTAACCCATGTGAATAACCATCAGCTCAGACAGATGACATAGGTTAACTAATGCGAATAACCCTCAGCTCAGACAGATGACAGGTTAACCTATGTGGATAACCATCAGCTCAGACAGATTACACAGGTTAACCTATGCAAATAATCATCAACTCAGACAGATTACACAGATTAACCTATGTGAATGACCATCAACTCAGAAAGATGGCATAGGTTAACCTATGTGAATAACCATAAGCTCAGACAGATGACATAGGTTAACCTATGTAAATAACCATCAGCTCAGACAGATTACACAGGTTAACCAATGTGAATGACCATCAGCTCAGACAGATGACATAGGTTAAGCTATGTGAATAACCATCAGCTCAGATAGATGACATAGGTTAACCAATGTGAATAAGCATCAGCTCTGACAGATGACACAGGTTAACCTATGTGGATAACTATCCGCTCAGACAGATTACACAGGTTAACCTATGTGAATGACCATCAGCTTAGACAGATGACATAGGTTAACCTATGTGAATAACCAGGTTACATTTACATTATCGAAGGTTCAAATGTTCGACAGTCATATGGTCGAAACCATATCGTCGAACAGTCAAATGTTCGACAATGTAAAGGTAACAAAAAAAACAAAACAAAATAAATCAAAATAAAACATGTATAGCAGGGGGCAACCCCCCCCCGGACCCCCCACACCTTCGCTACTTAAATATACGAACTCCAAGATCGCACTACATTGCAGTAACAGGAAATATTCCTGTTTTGCATTGTATGGAGATCTCCATTCAGTCATTTCCCATTACCACAATGTAGTGCGATCTCGCAGTTGGTATATTTCGGTAACAGGGGTGTGTGGGGTGCATGGGGCTTGCTATACACACTTTATTTTCTTTTCTTTCTCCCATGTTTTCTTACCTTTCATTGTCGAACATTCATATGTTCGATGATATGGTCTCTGCCATATCATTGTCGAACAACTGAACGTTCGATAATGTAAGGGTAACCCGAATAACCATCAGCTCAGACAGATGACATAGGTTAACCGATGTGAGTAAGCATCAGCTCAGACAGGTGACATAGGTTAACCTATGTGGATAACCATCAGCTCAGACAGATGACATAGGTTAACCTATGTGAGTAACCTTCAGTTCAGACGGATGACATAGGTTAACCTATGTGAGTAAGCATCAGTTCAGACAGATGACAGGTTAACCTATGTGAGTAACCATCTGTTCAGACAGATGACATAGGTTAACCTATGTGAGTAAACATCAGCTCAGACAGATGACATAAGTTAACCTATTTGAATAAGCATCAGCTCAGAGAGGTGATATAGGTTAACCTAAGTGAATAACCATCAGCTCAGACAGATTACATGGGTTAACCTATGTGAGTAAGCATCAACTCAGACAGATGACATAGGTTAACCTATGTGAATATCCATCACATCAGACAGGTGACACAGGTTAACCAATGTGAATAACCATCAGCTCAGCCAGATGACATAGGTTAACCTATGTGAATAACCATCAGCTCAGACAGATGACACAGGTTAACCTATGTGAATAACCATCAGATCAGACAGATGACACAGGTTAACCAATGTGAATAACCATCGGCTCAGACAGATGACATAGGTTAACCTATGTGAATAACCATCAGATCAGACAGATGACACAGGTTAACCAATGTAAATAACCATCAGCTCATACAGATGACATGGGTTACCTGTATGAGTAAGCATCGGCTCCGACAGATGACAAAGGTTCAGAGTTGATTACTAAGGTAATAGCACAAGAGCATTTACAAGCCTAGCCAATAATACCCTGGATATGGTAATATTATATCTTAATTACCCAGATATGGGATGGGGTAATATCAGGTAGCGGGTCTTTGGGTGGTGGAGTCCAGAGATAATTTACAGGCTGACTGTGTCCAAAAGGGACATGTGCAGTGCCCCAGGAGTGATTTTATGGTTCTCCATCCATTTATTCAAATTATTTTTAAAGAGAGTGAGGGACAGGCTTTGTTTTATGATGATGGGAAGTTTATTCCATAGACGAGGTAGCCTTTATTCCATAGACGAGGTATCCTTTGGGATACTAATCTGTCATTCCAGCAAGTTCTGTTAGAATCACAAATAAGGTTCATGTCCATGGAATGTGTAACGCTTGTATAATTTTTCTTGCGAATATGTAACAGTTTCATCATGGCTGGATCAGAGAATGCCTTGTAGGACAGGCATAAGTCCCCTCTCAATAAATGATATGAGATGGAGTAAAAGAATAGGGCCTTTAGTTTGTCTGCATGAGACATGTGTCATATGCTTTGTATTTGTTAATGAGAAACCTCTGGCGCTGCTCCAGTTGGTATAACTGCCTGGTTAGGTACATACAGAAGGGAGCATTGTACTCAGTTATGGGCCTGATGCGAGCCAAGTACAATGGCACTATGGCTTCATTTGAACTTCATGCCATGCCTTTACTTACAAGATGAGCCACACAGAATGATTTCTTCACTACTGTAGCTACCTGGTGGTCAAAGTTTACTTTACTATCTATCTGGGCTACTAGGTCACTCAGCACTGGTTCTACTTTTAGGGAGTGCTGTCAGTAGTATAATTTATGGGGTTATCTAATTTACTGAAGCTATGATTATGTATATTTTAGCATTTAGTCACAGACAATGGTTTTGGCACCAGTTGTTTGTCATTTTTAGGCCTGTTTGTAGGTTGCAAACATCATTTGGGGATTCAGTGATTGTTTCAAGCTTACATTAATCGTAAAACTTGGTGAGCCAGAGATCCCCAACATTGGAGTTCACTTCAGAGAAGTATATACCAAAGAGAATGGGATCTAATACTGAGTTCTGTGGGACACCACTAGTAACAGTTTTTTTTTTAGAAGTGGATTCACCTATCCTGACAACTTGTGTCCTGTCAGTGAGCCAGTTGGCTATCCATCTGACAATGTAGGGTTTTTTCCTAATTTAATACGTTTATCTATGATCCCTGAGTGGAGGATTGTGTTGAATGCTTCAGCCAGGTCTAGATAAGCAGTGTGTACCATTTTACTCTCATCCATGTCTCTGGTGACTTTCTTGAAGAAGTCAACCAGATTACGTAGGCAAGACATCCCTTTGACAAAGCTAAATTTGGTCTGGTCCAACTTTTGTTGTTATTGATGAAGTTCATGATAATTCTCTCCATGACTTTGAAGATAAGACTGGTCAAGCTTACGGTTCTGTAGTTCCCTGGGTCAGTTGATGGAAGTACAATATTAAGCTCCTGTGTGATTCAAAGGGCCTCTCACTGGTTAGAACCTACAATTTTCATAAAATTCAACATCAAAAGCTGGTGCACAACATGCCAAGACATCATCACTGATACATCCAATAATATTAGATTCCTTTCCTCATTTAGATCCAGGTATTACTTCTATATCATTACTCCAAGGTCATCTTTTTTGTAGTGAAATGCCATTTACACTTTTTCTCTACACCTCAGGAATGGAATTGTATCTGGAACTGTACAAAGTACTTCCTCTAGGTGTTTGCTTACACCTGACAGATTTCACTTTTTTAAATGAGATGCTGGATTTTAGCCTCCCTTGTTGCATTTTTCTGTGCACCTTTTCTACCAGGTATTCTTGTCATGGGATGTATTGCTGGAACTTAAAACAGAACACAGCTGTATTTCCATGTCTCCCCTTTCCATGTTTTTAATTAAAATGTTTAATTCATTTTATGTATATGCCTGTCACACTTTCCGTGATAATTTATTTATATCACTCAGAGCACTAAATCTTTTTAGTTTTATTTGGAACCTTCCACAGTGTCCCTGAAAATAACTAGGAACGTTATCTACTGAGAAGACCTAATTACAGAAAAGTAACAAGTAAATGATGCAGTTAATGTGTCGTTAATTCATCTGGTCTAATTTAACTTTTCCCAGTGAGGGAAATGCCAAAACAGTTATTGATACCAACTGTATACAGAGTTTGTTACCTTGTACATTCCTTGCTGTTTCCATAAACTATCAAGGAAATAGATATCTTCATAACTTTTTACATGCCGAGATTTTAAACTAGTCCAGCCCATCATACTAAAAGCAAAAAAAAAAAAAAAAAAAAAAGGTTTATAGTTTATTTACGAAGAGAAGAAGGAATTTAAGTAAATTATTCAGGGTACATCTGGATTGGGTACAGTATACAAGGTGGTGGTGAATGGGTGCATACTGAGGCTTGCACGTTTGAAACCCAATATCTTTAATGCCGTCCTGTGCTGTCTATTACAGTGCCAAAGATACCTCATGGTAAGATTAGTTACACTTTGTGAGAATGGATTACTGCAGCATGAATGTATATTTGGAGCTCCTGTAAAACAATGCTGTAAGGGCCTATCAGTCAGACTAAGCCTATTACATACTGAGTGCATCGGCATCAGTGAAACAGCGGAGATTTGTCAGATTCAGTTAACATGATTTACATGACTAGCATGTGACTACTAATTAAAAAAAATGTGCTTGCTCATAACTGCAGTAAATAGAGTAAAGATCCGAGAGCTGTAGACTATTTTCAAGTTAAATATTTCAGGCTTATGTCACAGTAACGTGCTAATGTGAGCCCCATCAAAAGAAAACATATGAAATGCAGATAGTCACAAGACAGAAAATGAAAGGCAGAGACACAAAATACCATTTGAATTTAGGATCATTTACCAGCTGTAATATTAATGTTTCTTATACTTGTAGCTACCTTCAAGTAAGAATATTATAGAATATTATAGCTGGAAAAGGTATGAAAATATGCTAATGTATCTAACTGCGGTAATAGATTTTTACTTGGAGCGCTGATATGGGGAACTGATTGGAAAATAGAAACTGAGAGGTGTAGAGTGGAAATATTTAGCATATGCTTTTTATATAGTATCTGCTCGTGTTACCTTCATGTATTACACTGCACATATCAATGAAATTAAGAAGTAGATGACAAATAGAAATAATTTTCAAAACTCCAGAGATGCTCTAGCATATCTGGATGGAGTCCAGCAGGAAATTTCCAGGTAGCCAGAGGCACCATCAGACTTTGATGAGTTTCTATACATGAGTTGCACACCTCTGCCATTTATTTTCAGTCTCCTAAGATCATCCTTCTTTTCAGAGGGAAGCTGAAGTTCATAGGTTCATACTGGGCTAACTGCCTTTGTGAGCTATTTGAAGCCTACCGAATTATTCCTTGTGAGACTCAAATCCTACACCTTGTGTTTGTAAGCCAAACACCTTAACCATTAGGTCACCCTCCCAACACCTGCTATTTTGGTCTTGTAAGCATGCAGTACTATGCAACCACTATGTGTTGACCACCATTAATCATGTCTCGCATAGTCTATACATGAAAAATCATGACTAAATAAGATTACACTGTAAAACAATCAAAGAAACACATTTTCAAATGCTATAAAATGATCTTTTTTTTTTCTTTTTTTGCAGGGGAAAGCCCACCTTGCACTCCCAATGTAGGTGCAACCCTCCGGATCCAAGATCCCTCTATATATTATTAACTCTGTGGTTGCACTTACTCAGATAAAAATGCAAAAGTGTAAAACAAACTCAAAACTCACTTTTCCTTATTTTCTAACTCTGTGAGCCTAACATATTTGTAGTATATCAAGTTCCAATATACTAAACATCAACAACAGAATGTGTATTTTTTTCCTGCAATACTTTGTGCGCCCTTAAAATGGAGCATAATAACCTTTAGTGCTCCTGTCAAATACACTTTTCAACAGAAGAATGTTTTCTTATGTCACTCTTTGCCCTGTGTGTGAATTGCATTTTGAATCCCAATAAACAGGGATAGCTCTCTTCCTCCCAACTTTACTCCAAGGGCAGTTTATACTTGTTAACAGAACCCAGCCCTAACGTCACTCATTAACAGAAATATGTGATCTGCAAAGTGTGTATTGTCTATGAGTGTTCTACAGGTGCTTTCCCTTGTTCAGTATTAGAGCATTAAAAGTAGCTGCTTGCTTTGTTTATTTCCGTCGCATAACTACTTTATTGCTACATAAGGCATCTTTCCTTTAAAAATACTAGGCACCATAATGCATAATTCATATTCCACTCAAGACATAAACTACTAGTCCTGCATGTGGTATTCTCATAGGTGCCGGAAGCTGTTAAAGACTAGGGGGGGGAGGGTAACAGGGGCATTTAGTGAACTAAAAAGGGAACTTTTTTTTATAACTGTTTGCTACCACAACATAGGTTCACTTGGAGGACATTTTAAGCTTAGCCAATTCCCTTTTGGTGCTTGAATTAACATTTTCTGATTGGTCTTAGCTATCCCCATGGCTGATAATTGTATATTAGCCCTAGTGAGAACAACTGTGATCATACCATAAATAATTTGAGGGGGCCATGTAACGAATGCAGTTAGGAACTGCCTCTCTCCATTAGTGGCATGAGGGGAAATCCGGGAGTACATTTTCTATTACCAATTCTTAGGTCCAAGTTGCATTTGAATATGGATGGATAAGCTTTGCTTTATTTTTATGGATAGTCTATTCTGGAACAGTGGTAGCCTCTGTGATATATATCAATCTCTCCACAACATTCAGTTTCGACACCTGGACTGAGTATTTCTGATGCCATTTGACTTGCTGATGTTCAGTAGGTCCATCTGTATTATATTGGAGGATGGTTTGTATGCCAGACATGTCACCTCTAAGCACTCTGTAGGATACTGAGTATTGTAATAAATCTTTGAGGTGGTCCATGCAAGATCTATTGTTTAGGACTTGTAACCTTTTAGTAAGGTATCTCTGAAGGTATTCCAATTGTTGCATGGGGCTGGACAGATACATGCCAAAGTGTCATTATACAAAATGATTGACATAATGAGAGCTTTGTAAAGGGGGACAACGACATCTCTAGATCTAGTCACAATCAATTTGTTTATAAGCTGTACGATATAGAAAGGCTTTCTTATGACTCTGGGCACATGTTGGGCAAACGTTAGGTCACTGTACACACAAGTTGCCAAATGCCAAACAATTGGATCAGTTCTCAGAGGGCATTGTCATGATTTTGACACCAGTTATTATTTGGAACAATCCTTCCTGCATGATGGTTAAGTCATTTGGGGATTCAATAACTTTTCCTAGCTTGCAGTCATCTTAAACGTAGCTGGCAAATGCTCTTTGGTATTTCCTTTCACTTTTGAGATGTATATGCCAAACAGAAAAAGTCTCAGCACCATACCCTGGCAGACTCCATTGGTGACTGGTCTCTTCCCCTGTTTTGATCTCCTGCATCCTGTGAGCAAGTTGGCAATGCAGCTGGTGATGTAAGTGTTTGCTCCTACATTATTCATCTTTTGTACTACAGCTGAGTAGGGGATTGTGTCAAAAGGCATGGCCAGGTCATGGTAATGTGGTGTGAACTGTTTTACCTTCATCCATTGCTTTGGTAACAAGAGTAAAGCTTAAATTTGCCCATGATTTTGAGCCTTTCACACTTCCCACTGGGCTGTTTTCAAACACATTTTTAGGGCCATGCATACAGGTATGCATTCCTTGATTCACCTTTCTGATTGTATAAAAGTATATTCCTTGTATAATACAGCACACTTGTTAGACTTAAGTTAGAGCGCATTTTAAATTTATTGTTTAAACATTTTTCCAGTAGGCAATGAAACAAAAATGCATTAAACAATAATGACAAAACTGCCCTAGTCAGAACATTTCCATCATAAAGGTCTACTTCCACACACAACTGCATTTTAAATTTATTGTTTGAACATTTTCCAGTAGGCAATGAAGCAAAATGCATGCACCAATAATGACAAAACTGCCCTATTCAGAACATTTCCATGATAACAGTCTACTTCCACACACAATTGCATTTTAAATTTGTTTGAACATTTTTCCAGTAGACAATTAAACAAAATGCATGCACCAATAATGAC
This sequence comes from Protopterus annectens, assembly GCF_019279795.1. NCBI lineage: Eukaryota > Metazoa > Chordata > Ceratodontiformes > Protopteridae > Protopterus > Protopterus annectens. The sequence goes on from NC_056726.1 coordinate 1,199,334,401, forward strand.
ATAACTGCCCTATTCAGAACATTTCCATGACAACAGTCTACTTCTACACACAATATATAAATACCGAATCACAGCAGAGTGTAAAATATAGGCATGTTGCACAGCTTCTTGAACTTATTTTCAATTGCGGGGGGGGGGGGGGGGGCAAAAGACCAAAAACCAAAGACACATTTTAAACATTGCGTGTATAATTTTGGAAAATTGCTTGCATAAAGTGTTGTTACCACCATACATTTCACTGCCAAGTCGTGAACCCAAAACATTATGCACTACAGGCAGATCAACATACCACTAAGCTAAACCAGCAGTTTCTTGAAAAACAGGAAGACATACTTAAATGGCTATCATATCATTTAATGAATTCAGTTCTCACTTCTCTCCATAGCTCTCAACCTCTTAGCACAAAAATACAGAACAAAGCCAATAATGGGGGAATACAGCCCCAAAATAGGGACACATTTCAAATACTGATTTTGTAACCTTAGAAAATTGCTAGAATAAAAGGATTTCTTTTACTAGTTCTTCACAAGTGATGGTGGCTAGGGACTTTAGACTCTTTTTTCCTGTACCCAAGATACAGGATTTGAGCCTGAATATCTCTAGCCACCAGATGTATCCTGCTGGTGACATTTTCATGCACACACACACCCCCCCCCGCAACAATATACAGTGCATACTCACTCTACAACAGACTCCATTCCCGCTCCACTCTGCAATTAAATCAGTCCAGACGCAGACTCTGTTCCTGCTCCACTCTGCAATTAAACCAGTCCAGATGCTAACCCGCTCCATCTCAGGCTTCTGAGACTAAATCAGGCAATCAGCAAAGCTTGAATAAATCCATTTCTGCAGGCAGCACAGCTTGACCGCTCACAAAACAAGGCTTCTGAGACTATCCATTTCTGCAGGCGGCACAGCTTGAATAAATCTGTGTTCCCGCTCACACAACAACCAGAAATACATGTGCTGACATCATCGCGGCAGTTGGAGGCACAGAAAACGAAAGAGCAGAAGTATGGATGATCTGCAAAAGTGGGGGGGCTCCCCTCCCCCTGTGCTCTATGGTTCCGGCGCCCATGGGTATTCTGATGCAAAAATGTCTCACAGGATTATAAGAACCAGGAAGAGTTGATATTAAAGAGACTTGCTTTTGTGTTGCTTTCTATAATATGTATTTGTAGCCGATGAAAAAAGTAAATATGAAGACTTGTAAAAAAGTGGACTAACTCAACCAACTGTATACAAATTACTGCACAAATCTGTTGACCTTGTTAGAATTTTAAACCATTATAGAAAATCACCCTGTTAGTTTAGTCTAAGCAGAGTGAGAGAGAAGAATATTAAAATGCTATTATGCAGATTGTTTCAGAAAGTGCAGGTTACTGCAGGTTCCTTTGATGTTTAAGCACACAAGGCTATGAGTTTGGCAAATTTTATTCTAAAATGATATCCTTTTTTATCATTTGTGTACAGTAGATGAGCAGTAGGTAGTGAAAGCTTGGAAAATTACTGCTTTTGTTGGACTATATGACAGTGACAAGTAAAATGCCAGGTTAGCACCATTCATTAATGTGCTGTGCAGTTTGTTTTTATGTTACGCTTTTCGAAACAAGTTTCTTAAAACTCTGTCAGCCCCCCACATTAGGGGGTGTAGGTGGCACAGCCCTCCACATAGTTTGGGTATATATTATTTTCTGGAAATAGTTACTCATTTGACTTGTATGATCCATGTCTATGGTTTACAACATTTAAAATAGGTGAGAGGCTATGCCCCCCCACAACCCCCAATGTGGCTCCCCACACCCCCTAACTATACATATATATATATATATATATATATATATATATATATATATATATATATATATATATATAATGACTCCAGGATCGCACTACAGCGGGGAACAGGGCATATACCTGTTTAGACTAAATGAGTTTTCGGCGAAGTGAGCTTTCAGTGAATTCTGCCCAGGCAATTCATTTTCAGTGAAAAGAGGCTTCAATGAAATGAGTTTCAGTAAAATGTGTTTTCTATTAAACAAAGTAGACCCATATATATATATATATATATATATATATATATATATATATATATATATATATACATAGTTCCCCTTTATAATCTCGAAGGACTGAAATCTTGAATTTCTGTATCTCAAGACCATAAAAAATTCGAATATCTCGAAATTGTGGTTATGGCCTTATGCTACGTTGTATGCAGTGGTTTGTCTGGATGGTGTCCAGTGTCATGTGTGGATTTAGGTGCAATTTAAGTTGTGTGAGTGTTTTGTAAGTGTTTTGGGTGGGAGTTTGGGATGTATGTGAGTGCGTTTCTAAGTTGTACATGGGGTTTAGGGTAGGCAGATGAAAGTATGAGTGTGTAAGTGCTGGATGAATTGGTGTTTGTATATGTGTGGTGTGTGTGTGTGTGTGTGTGTGTGTGTGTGTGTGTGTGTGTGTGTGTGTGTGTGTGTGTGTCGGCGAGGGACTGTAGAATGTCTGGGTGTGAGTTTGCTGTCTTTTCCTGTTTGTGTGATCTCGGAGTTAGTATATATATATATATATATATATATATATATATATATATATATATATGTGTGTGTGTGTGTGTGTGGGGGGGAGTGTGCGGTGTGCTGCTTATATGTAGTTTAGGTGTGTTGATGTGTGTTATTATGTTTGTGTATGTTTTATTGTTTGATTTGTTGTAGTATGGGTAGGATGGTGTATGTGCTGTGTGGTGTATGGTGTGTTAACGTTTGCGATTTTGTGTTTAGCAGTTTTAGGGTTTTGAGATTTTGAGCATTCGCCTTTATGGTCTCGAGATACTGAAATTCGAGATTTCAGTATTTCGAGATTATAAAGGGGCACTCTATAGATATATATATATATGTATATATATATATATATATATATATATATATATATATATATAGACGTCTATATATATACATATATATATATATATATATATATATTTATATATATAAATATATATAGACGTCTATATATATATATATATATATATATATATATATATATATATATATATATATACAGATATGAGTTACAGACAGCTGCTTGATGATTTAAGTTGTCAAATAGAAAAAAAAAATCGTATTACCTTGTTTTGTTTTTTTGTTTTTTTTCCACTTGTTTGTTATCAGCATGTTGTGCTTGATCACTTGTTTGATGTCTTACTTTTACAATATATGAGCATGCATCCATATATTTATATATATATATATATATATGTGTGTGTGTGTGTGTGTATACATATATATATATATATATATATATATATATATACATATTTATATATATATATATATATATATATATATATACACATAAATATATATTTATATATGTATATCTATATATATAAATATATATATGGATCCACTTCGTAATGTCGAGATTTCATCACCTTGAAGCTCTGAATACCGATGCTCAGAACTTCAAAATTGTGTAATCTCGAAAACTGTCAGTGGAGTTTGCCATACAGTGCGGAACGGGAACTGTACCATTCTCTTCACTGTAGTGTGATCTCGGAGTTGGTATATTTAAGTTGCAGGGGGTGTGGGGGTGCAGCGGGGCTTGCACCCTGCAAAAACATGATTCCTGATGTTTTGCTGTTTTAGTTTTAGTTTTTTTCCATTTTGAGATTCTGCAATCTCTAAGTTCTGAGCATCGGTATTCAGAGCTTCGAGACTGTGAAATCTTGACATTACAAAGTGGACCCAAATAAAATTGCCAAAGATTCCAAAGACAGCCACAAGGCATTCTATAGCTATGTCAAGAATCTAAATGGCAATGCTCAGATCTCCTTTGAGCTAAAACAGAATGGTATTAAATATACTGATCCCAAGGATATTCCCAGTATCCTGGCAGATTGATTCAGTGCCAACTTAACCTCCATCTCAACCCCTAAAGGGCCCATCTCAATACCAAAAGATTGCCAAAGTCTGGTAGTAATGGCCACACAGGTAAAAAATGCACTCTCTAATGCTAAGAATACAGCCTCCATGGGACCAGATGACATCCCGGGCTGTATACTACATGGACTACAAAATAAACTGGCAACTCACCTAAGTGTCATGTTTAATCATAGCCTTACCTCAAGCTTCGTGCCCACTGAGTGGTGCACAGCTACAGTTATCTCACTCCACAAGGGGGAAATCCATCTTGGATCTTGGGAACTACTGCCCCATCAGTCTGACGAGCCTGATCTGCAAGACCATGGAATATATTATCATGGAACTTATAAACAAAGACATTGGCAACCTTCAAACACTGGACCTCACCCAGTTTGGGTTCGTGAAGGGCTGATCTTGTCTGCTGAACCTGATTGACTTCTTTGAATCAGTCTCCAGAGTTGTGGACAAGGGTAAGGCGGTCCACACAGCCTATCTGGACCTTGCCAAAGCCTTTGACACCATCTCCCACTCTGGAATCATAGATAAACTTACTAAGCTGGGCATTAATCCCTATGTCACTCGATGGGTTACCAACTGGCTTACTGACAGAACCCACACTGTAAAAGTAGCTGACTCCAAATCCAGCTCCAGACAAGGGACAAGTGGAGTATCTCAGGGTTCAGTCCTGGGACCGGTCTTGTTTAGCATCTACTTCTCTGAAGTACAGGCCAACATTAAGGAACTCTGGCTAAAAAAGTTTGCAGATGACTGCAAACTGGGAGCCATTATTGAATCCTCAAATGATGTGGATATTCTACAAAAGGGCCTTACAGAAACAAATGCTTGGTGCCAGAGCCATGGGCTCAAGCTCATTGTCAAGAAATGTATAGTTATCCTCTTTGAGAAAAAACATGTACCTGTGAATTGCCACGTAGGTGACAGTACACTAAACACCGAAAGTGTGATAAGAGACTTTGGGACACAGGTGGACAGTGGTCTTGCCTTCGATAACCACATCGCCACAATAGTCAGGAAAACCTTGTATGTGGCACACCTCATCTCTAAGGGCTTTTCATCCAGAAAAAAGGAGGTCATTGTCCCACTGTACTCATCCCTCATTAGACCCATTATAGAATACAATGCTCCATTTGGTATGTACCTCTCAAGAAATCTGCAACAACTGGAAAGGCCGCAGAAATACCTCACTAAAAGAATCACAGGCCTAAAGCAGATGCCCTATGTTGACCATCTAAAAAAACTCTAGCTATACTCTGTCACATATCGTCTACTCAGAGGTGATCTCTGCTTAACATACAAGGCCATGTCAAATCCAGAGCTGTTCGACATGCTACATTTAAAGAAATCCCAATCCCTCAGAATCACATGCTCCAGGGATCTAAACCTTGTCATCACAATGAACAAAACATGCTGGAGGGATAGGTTCCTGACCCAGAGACTCCCCAGCCTCTGGAATAGACTTCCCATACATGTCAAGCAGAATGCCTCTTTGACCCTCTTCAAAAGGAACCTTGACCATTGGATGGGAGATAGGAAATTCACCCCGGGGATCATGTCAGTCACCCTGCTAGACAGGGTTCCAGAGAAGTAAATATTTTGTTTGTGTCTTTTGGCTTTTCACGGTTAGGGGTTGCCACAGTGGAACTCCGGTCCGCTAATGATTGGTAGTTGATTTTTATGTGCTGAGTTACCAGCCCTGACACACAACCTTCAACGAAGGTACGCCCATTCACGCATGTCTCCACGCAGAAGAAGCTCTAGCTGAGAATCGAACCGGACAGCGTCTTACTGTGAGGCGACAAATAGCCAGGGAATTGTTACGGCTAGGCTTGTATAGGCCCTAGGGCCGATAGCTTAGTGCCAACCTATGAACCAATGAACCTACACACACACACACACACACACACACACACACACACACACACACATGTGTGTGTGTGTGTGTGTGTGTGTGTGTGTGTGTGTGTGTGTGTGTGTGTGTCTATATCAAAATAAACTTTCACATCATCGAATGTTAAAACATTAAGACAGGAATGCCAAACATTCAAAATAATGAAACTTAAGAAAATGCAGTACAGCTGCATTTCTAGTCATGCCTACTAAAAAAAGCAGTATTTTTATAATCACCTCATATAAGCATATTATAAGTAACAGTTATTTTACCAGTGATTCCTCTGGTATTATTTATATTGCAATCTCCACTAGCTGCCAGTCTTTTTATATAGGTATATCTAGAAGAAAATTAAAAGTGAGAATAAGGGAATATCTATATAGTATTAAACACTATGAAATCAACAATACTCTTTATAAACATTCTGCTGTATGTGTAGATTTCAAACAGTTTAATTTTTTTGTGTTAGACTCCATCCCTAGGGATATAAGGGAAGGTGATTTAAAAAAAAATTCTTTTCAGGAGAGAAATTTTGGCAGCTTTGGCTACAAGCATATAAACATTATGTAATCATTGATAATATTTGTATTACATGTGTTTTAGAAGTATATGGATTATATTGTGTAATGCTGCTTTAAAATTTGTCTTGTGCCTTCTATGTATATTATTTTGTGGATTTTTGTTTATACATCCTTTGGGTTTGGTATTTTCCCAAATGTTAATGTTGACCAAACAGCCAGGGATTCAGGAGTGGCCACAGTACCACCACCACCAATAGATATAAGTACTCTCAAAGGTTATGAACCAGCAACAATAAAACATTTAAACATATTGAATAATAAATAATAAAATAACATGAAAATACTACATATCTGTTTACAATAAACACCAGAATTTCAGACACAGGAAATGTTAAAAATACCACAGGTAAACAGATTCACACAGTTACAGAAATAACAATACTTAACTAATCTCACTATATTTTCTTGACTGATCTAAATAATTATTATTCCCTGGTTACTTACTAGGCAAGATGAAGAAGATGAGAGATCCTTCTTTGTCAGTTACAAAACAGAGTGCTCTGAGACTTCAGTCTCACCTAGTATTAAACATTATTTTAGTGATGGAATACAGAATGATATCACATACATCTGGTCATCTGACTTCTGGTTCCCATGCAACTCCCTGTGGCTAGAAGCTGTCACGATTTAGCATATACATTTCATTAATACGCACACACAGAACCTTGCTAAGATGTGCTGCAGCTCCTGGAAGTCATAAAACAGTTTCAAACCTCCTTCCTTCTAGAGTAGCAATTAGTTCACCACAAAAGACAATGCAGAAAGCTTTCTATTGCACACTTTTTGTCTCTGGCTGCATTGAGAACTGTAAGATACAAACTTTATGACCTACCCCCAGTAATTTAATTTCAGAACAGTTTTCAAAGTCAGCTGCAGCTGGACTGTGATTAACCTTTTCTCTTCCAGTATCCTCTGTTCAAACCTAAACATTTAAACAGTTGCAATAATACATGTATATTTTTTCCTGTCCAGCAGGGCACACTTTTGGTACATTTTTTATCAGAAGTAACTTTACAAATACATTTTCAGTGCAAACATCTGTATAAATCATTTTGATATTCAAATAGCATATAATTAGTTACTAAATTCCAGCTACCTGTGCTGGCATATGTTACACATCCACTGCCCTTCTTCTGCTGGCGTAGCTGGCAATACCTTACATAATCACAGTGGTAATATTGCAAAATAATATTGGGTTGGGAGGGGAGCCTAATGGTTAAGGCGTTTGCCTTACAAATGCAAGGTACAGGGTTTGAGTCTCACAAGGGATTATTGACTAGGCTTAAAATGGCTCGCAAGGGCAGTTATCCTAGTACTAACCTATGAACCTATACGTAGCACAAACCAAACACTCCAGCACTCAGAAGTGAAATGCTGTTTAATCCATAAGTCCATCAAAGCATTCTTTTAAAATACAGCCTCTAGCAAACATGAAAAAACACAGACCAGTTTCGCAATCGCATCATCAGTGTAATCAAGTGTGCAGACCCCCTAGTCCAAAAAATACACTAAATTCCTACATACATAAAGTATATATAATATAAAAATTCATATAAATATATATTTATTGCCTAAAATGAGAAATGTCTATAATAATACTCACACTTATAGACCTAAATATGTAGATACACTCTGATATATGCATATAAATATACACATGTACACATATTAATTTGTACACAAACATAAATACTCTTGTACAAAAAAATACACATATTATATATCTGTGAGTACATATCAAAATACAAATATAAATATAACATTAATACAAATCAGGACAAGATGAAACAAACCATTCTATCCATGAATATATTGAAATCAATCCGCACATGTATATATATATATATATATATATATATATATATATATATATATATATATTTATATATATATATATTTATATACTCATGCCTATATGTTTCTGTTCATAATCAAATGCACACTTGGAAATGCATATGTGCATGCATAGACACATAAACACACATATAATACATACATATGCATACACACGCATATACACATATATATATATATATATATATATATATATATATATATATACACATACATACATTTATGTATGTGTGTGTGTGTGTGTGTGTGTGTGTGTGTGTGTGTGTGTGTGTGTGTGTGTGTGTGTGTATATATATATATATATATGTTTATATATATCTATATATATATATATATATATATATATATATATATATATATATATATATATATACATACACACACATACATACACATACATATTCATACAGACACACTTAAACATACACACCCGCATATACACATATACTCAACCAGCACTGCTACCAATTATTTAAACCTAGCTTATACATAGCTCCAAGGTTCACAAGTCGCAGTTTCTCCTTGTGATCCCTCAAATTATATTTATAAGAATTAGTGAAACCCATTCCAAAAACACATTCAAGTCCTACAAAAATAAAATGAGCAGAAGGATGTGACAATTTATGCTTATATAGAGCACTTCTAGGGCATTTGCAATTAATATCACTTAAATGCACTGCAATTCTGTTCTTAAATGCCCTAGAAGTTTGACCAACATAAAAGGTCCCACACTGGCAAATAACCATGCAAATAACCCATTCAGTATTACATGGGATAAGTGGCCTAATAGAAAAGACCTTAGAGGTGTTAACTGATGTGAAGGATTTAGTGCATGAAACCACATTGCAATAAACACAGTTGCCACACACAACACTCCCCACAACTGTATTGCTAACTAAACCTTGTTTGTTCATTTCCATTTTTTAAACCATGAAAGGTGCTTCCCAATATTCCTACCCCTTTGATAGCCAAATTCACAATGGACTCCTAAATATTGGTCCAAAAAATCATCCATCTTAAGTATGTACCAATAGTTATTCAAAACATCTCTAATCTTAAAACTGTTACTCCCATAAGTAGTAATAAATCTAATATTACCAGAGTAGTAGTATATATATATATATATATATATATATATATATATATATATATATATATATATATTCACACACACACACACACACACACACACACACACACACACACACACACACACACACACACACACACACACACACACACACACACACACACACACACACACACACACACACACACACACACACACACACACACACACACACACACATATATATTTATATATATATATATATACACATACACATACACACACAAATACAGATGCATAGACACACACACACACACACACACACACACACACACACACACACACACATATATGTTTAGGCAAATAATAATAATATAGATAGAGCTATAATTTATATAAGCAGTTACAATACCTTGGACGTGAACTAAAATACCAACATGACAGGAGTATTGCACTGATACCTGACTATCATCTTAATGATACCATATATATCATGTTGGCATTTCATGTACAATATATACATTCCAGTTAGGCTTACTCTGGTTTAGTGCAAAATAACACTCCATGATACAATAAGATAAGTCACGAACTAGCAGTGAAGTATTGTATGCAGATTTTCTGATATTGGACATGTAACTGAAGAGGAATATAGGTCTGAAGAAAATGCACTAAAATCTTGATTTGGGAGCCAGAAAAAAGGAAGGAATAAATAAAACAGAACTAAATAATACTCATAGTAACAGCAAATGTAGTAGACACAAACCTTCACATTGATAACTCTTTTTGTTTTCTAGTATGGAAACAGTCATTGTGGAGTTATACCCCTCTAAGAAAGAAGTTGATTGATTACTTAATTAGCAGGAACCTATTCTAAAAGCATTCTTTCATCCAGAATTCATTTGACTTATGCTCTTTTTTTTTCCAAAAGTATGGCAATTCCAAAAATATCGCAATGAAGTTATAACACTGGAGCATGTGAAAAAAGTAAAGAACAACACATCATTTTTACACTTAGCTTAAATTTAAAAATTCTGCACTAAATTCCACAAACAGATAATGTTCATCTGATATACTAGTGCATTTCTGTGACATTAGAAGAAAAGTGCAAGTAACTTAACTAGCATTGCTTATTTTAAACAATGGTGACAAACATGGCATTTCTTTTAGGGTTAAGGTTATTAAATGTATAGGGGGTTGTGACCTGGTAACTCCAATGGAGTTATGGGAATACTATTTGGTTTCCCTACTCAGAGCTGTTAAAAATCTCCATCTTAATAATAATGTCAACATAATAGAAAACTGACCCTAAAACACAGTCAAAATGGATGTTGCTTCACTCTGCTCTCAAGGTGAATTTCTTGGTTTCCATTTCTTAACAAATTACAGCTTAGTTTTGATCAGAGACTCAGTCATTATCTTCAGTAATGGCTTTGAATGATTAATTTGTCACAGAATATGTAATAAACATGGATCGAAAGTGTCCATTTGAGTACACTGAACAAATTCTTGCAACCTTTCTAAAGATGTTGGTAAGCAAAGCACAGCGGACATCACTGTTAAGTCATAACCTAATAGCTCATTGCTATATTCTTATTTAATTTATTCTATTTATTATGTATTTATTTATTCGTTTATTTATTATTTGGTAACCATGTAGGTGGATTTCTCCAGGGATATTTTTCCACCATGACCCATGTATCTCTTAACCAGAATTATATGTAACTATTAAGTGAAAACAGCTGTAAAGACAATGCATTCTATGTAAGGATAATTGTGCTTTATTCTGAGATTAACAAAAACTGCTTTGTAGTGGTTTGATTTTTTTAGACAAACCAGTCTAGACAGATCCAGTCATAGAACTTGTCACATCAGTAAATAGTAGTCAAAAACTTTTTCTGTATTTAAGCAACTTTCATCTCTGAATCAGACAGTGCTATGGACCCATAAACCAGAGCCATAACTAGGGCAGGGGAAAAGGGGAGGAGCTGCCCTGGGTGCAAGCTGTCAGGGATATAACCAGCAGGTGACAATGGGAAGTAACTAATGAACTGGTATTCATATAAGAAGCCATGGGTGATATTATGGCTTTCTTAATGAATACCTTGAGTTGCTTAGTGTGTCAGTATTATAGCAAGGAATGTGCTACAGTATATTAGCAACTGAGGCTCTTGAGCATTTTCTTTCTTTCTTTCTTCTTTTTTTCTGTGTATGTCATTAATTTTTGGAAGATTTTTTCTTTTCCCTTTTGTCTTCAACTTTTGCAACTTCAGGAAGGCCTCTTTGTCCCCTCAGATTTGCATTATGGGGATACCACACTGGGGGCTGGCCAGGGTGCATGCATATAACCGAGCTACAGTTCTGACAGATTCATAGATTGATCTTGTTGCAGTAACAATGCTCCATTTCCCGATTGACTCGCACTAATTAGCAACACAGCTGGTTTGGCTACATCATACATCAGGGTAGAAGACAGTAGTATATGACCATTACATCTCTCTTTAAGGATGAGAAACATATTTTCCTTCTGCTAGTTGCAAATGATTTAACATATTCTTTCCAAGTAACATCTTCAATGACACAGACACTCTGAATGATTAACAGCAGAAACAAAGCAAAGCTTGTCCACTACAAAGAAGTTTAAAACTATTTAATACTAAAAATCAACAAGTACAAGCAAAATAAACACAGTCAAATGTGAAGTCAACTTAAAATAACTGAATGAGCGCTTTCAGCAAGAGTGCCTTCATCAGATCATTATCCAGTTATTTTAAGTGGACTTCAAATTTTGCTGTGTTTATTTTGCTTATACCTGTTGATTTTTAGTATTAAATAGTTTTAAATTTCTCCTTGGTGGACAAGCTTTGCTTTGTTTCTGCTGTTAAGTTTTAAATCAGCAAGTTGCATTTAACTGTCTGTGGTGCGTTTTTACCTGGATCTCTGAGTGATTAGGTATGGAATGGGATGTTGACCACACTATACCTAAAGACCCCAAAACTGCACTCACCATTTCAGAATCAGATCTGATACTTTGAATCTCTAGAACATATCCCATTTCAGAATCAAATTGTATGTCTTGAATCTTTAGAATATATCCCATTTCAGAATCAGATTGGATGCTCTGAATCTTTAGAACCTTTCCCATATAACTGATAGTTGACATTCACTTTAGGCTTTCATCTTCACTCATCTTTAGGTTACTTTATCTCATAGGTTCATAGGTTCATGGGTAGGTACTAGGCTATCAGCCCTAGGGCCTATATAAGCCTAGCCAAAAGGTACCCTGGCTTTTGCCACCCAAGAAAGTTATTTTCCTGTGCTACTGTTGAGTAGAGCCACAGAAGTGATCCCTGGGGTGAATTTCCTATCTCCCATCCAATCATCAAGATTTTTCTTGAAGAGTGCTGAGGAGCTTTGTTTGATATTGATAGGTAGTTTGTTCCAGAGTATGGGAAGTCTCTGGGACAGGAATTTATCCCTCCAGCATGTTCTGTTTATTGTGGTGACAAGGTTTAGGTCCTTAGAGCATGTAGCTCGTAGGGATTGGGATTTCTTTAAGTGGAGCATGTCTAAAAGCTCTGGGTTTGACATAGCTTTGGATGTCTTGAATCTCAAATGATCAACTATGCTTTTTGTTTCAATTCTTGCTATTCTTTGCATTTGTCCTAAACTAGTAAGTCATTGGTTATATTCAGTAATGATAGGAGAGATATCTTCTTAAAAAAATGTATCACTTAAGAGATTTCAAATGGCATTTCCAGGAATCTGTGTCTATCAAGTAGACTGTTAAAGGTGCATGTTTTGAAATGTCTAGATAAAGTCTGATTTCTTAGTAGCCCTGGTTAACATCACTAACTGTAAAAAGCTACAGTCAACCATTTTGAAATATAGGGAAAAAGGGCAGCTGAAAATTTAACTTAGCACTACCAGCACCAACAGTAGTTTTCAACCATTATCTTTAAGGCAATAGCAAGCATCGTTTTTAGGAGATGGTCTCTTACTGTAGACTTAAACTCATCCAATGTATTTTGTTTTCTGATTTCTTTAGGGAGATGATGCCAGATTGCAGGTCCACGTTTTGAGAAAGCCCTTTCAACTATGGCTGTTTTGAAGCAAGGCCTAGAGAGTTTTAGAGAATCAATTTGATCATTCCTGAAATTATATGTGTGGTACATGAATAATAATTAGTATTTTTTAAAGGAGAGCATTGTCCAAGCTTGATGTCTTGAGCAACTGTACACTGAGTAGTAGACCAGCTCTGGTGTTTGCTGGTAGCCAGTTGATGTGACCCAACAGGACACAATGATGGGCATAGTTGTCACCAAAAAGGACAAATCTGCAGAATGTGTTTATTATACTGTGACTTGTATTTTTATTTGTGCTTAAATGAAAAGTGATTAAAGGGAGAGCATATTTGATTTTAATATGAGGGCCTTTCTTGCCAAGGACTGTAGGACTGGGAGAAAGTAGATGTGAGATTTTATACCATAGTTTTAGTGGAGCAAATATTTTGCACCCTACATTGTCAGTATGTTATGCAACAGTTAGGGCAGGGTGTAATGTAATTTCTGGGTATCTTTGTTCTTGGACATGAGGCAAGGTGCAGCCACTGTTGTCCTTGACTATAAAGACAGTGTATATGCTCTGGGATATGAAGGAGCAAGTGTAGTGTAACTGGAGAGGGAGACAAAGAAGGATGACAAGAAAAAGGGGGGGGAAGGAGAGATCGGTGTAGATGAAGGGTGGGATGATAGGATCATAGGAAGTTACTAGGCTATTGGCCCTGAGGTCTTTATAAGCCTAGCCAAGAATTTAGCCCATGTTATAACAAGTCAGCACTTGATGCCCCTGTCCAGCAGAGACACAGGTTGAATCCCAGGGGTGTATTTAATTTTCCCCATCCAGTTATACAAGTTATACTTAAAAAAGGTTAATGAGGTACTCTGCTTGACATGAGGAGGGAGACTATCCCATAGAAGGAGGTGTCTCTTGAACACAAATCTGTCCCACCAACAAGTCCTATGGATGTCACAGACCAGGTTGAGGTCACCCATGTGGGTTCCTCAATTGGAGCTTGACTTGCGCATAAGCAGCAGTCCCATCATGGCGGGGTCTGAGATTTCTTTGTATGCCAAACAGAAGTCACATATGAGGAGTCTATATGACACTGAGTAGAAGGACAGGGCTTTTACCCTATCTGTGCAGGGTAGATGTTTGAGTCACTGGATTCTCCTGGTGAGGAACCTTTGTGGTCTTTCCAGCTGCTGCATGGGCTTTGTGAGGTATATGCCTAAAGGGACATTGTACTCAATAATGGGTCTTATAAGGGAAGAATACAGGGATGTTATGACTTCCTTGTCCCTGGATGAGATACCTTTACTAATGAGGTGGGCCATCTACAAAGCCTTCCTTACAACGGAAGCAATATGGTGATCAAAAGTGAGTTTGCTATCAACTTGGGTGCCTGAGTCCCTCACGACTGGTTGTGTGCTTAGGACCTTGTTATTAATGTGATAATTTGTGGGGATGTCACTCCCCCCAAAGGGGATGATAATTCATTTTTTGGTATTCAGTTTCAGGCCAGGTTTCTGGTACTAGTCATTTGTTTGGGTGAGACCCACTTGGTGGATGTCCACATCACTACAGGAATTGATGGCCACACCCAACTTGCAGTCATCTGCAAACATAGTCAGCCATAGCCCACAGGTTTTGGCCTGCACCTCAGAAAAGTATATCCCAAACAACAGAGGCCCCAAGACTGATCCCTGCAGTACACCACTCATTACTGCTCTACTGTTTGAGGTGGCTTCTCCTATTTTGACTAGGTGGGGGTCTATCAGTGAGCCATCTGGTAACATATGGATTGATGCCTAGTTGAGAGAGCTTATCTGTTATTTCTGAGTGGAGAATAGTATCAAAGGCTTTAGCCAGGTCAAGATAGGCAATGTGCACCATCTTCCCCTCATCTACGGCTTTAGTAACTGTCTGAAAGAAGTTGACCAAATTTAACAGGCATGACCTCCCCTTGATGAAACCAAACTGTGTGAGATTGGGTTTTTGGAGGTTGCCAATGTCCTTGTTAATGAGGTCCATGATAATCCATTTAATGGGCTAGAATAAGAAAAGAAAAAGACAAGAGGGAGTTAGGGTAAAAAAGAAAGAAAGAAGGAAGGAAAGAAAGAAAGGAAGAAATAAAGAAGGAAAGAAAGTAAAAAGAAAGAAAGAAAGAAAAAAGAAAAGAAAAAAAGAAAGGAAGGAAGGAAGAAGGAAAGGAAGAAAGAAAGGAAGAAAGAAGGAAAGAAAGAAAGAAGGAAAGAAAGGAAGAAAGAAGAAAAGAAAGAAAGAAAGGAAGAAATAAGGAAAGAAAGGAAGAAAGAAGAAAAGAAAGGAAGAAAGAAGGAAAGAAAGAAAGAAGGAAAGAAAGAAGGAAAGAAAGAGGGAGGAAGAGAAGAAGAAAGAAAGAAAGGAAGGAAGAAAAAAGGAAGGAAGAAGGAAAGAAAAAGAAAGAAAGAAAGAAAGGAATAGGAAAGGAAGAAAGAAAGGAAGAAAGAAGGAAAGAAAGAAAGAATGAAAGAAAGGAAGAAAGAAGAAAAGAAAGAAAGAAAGGAAGAAAGAAGAAAAGAAAGAAAGAAAGAAGGAAAGAAAGAAAGAAGGATAGAAAGAAGGAAAGAAAGAGGGAGGAAGGAAGAAAGGAAGGAAGAAGGAAAGAAAGAAAGGAAGGAAGAAGGAAAGAAAGAAGGATAGAAAGAAGGAAAGAAAGAGGGAGGAAGGAAGAAAGGAAGGAAGAAGGAAAGAAAGAAAGGAAGGAAGAAGGAAGGAAAGAAAGAAAGAAAGAAAGAAAGGAAGAAAGAAAGGAAGAAAGAAGGAAAGAAAGAAAGGAAGAAAGAAGGAAAGAAAGAAGGAAAGAAAGAAAGAAGGAAATAAAGAAATAAAGAAAAAATGAAAATGGAGAGGTGAGTGGGGAGGGGTTATAACAAATGAGTACATCTGGGTGAAGGTGTAATATGTTGAATGACTACCTTGGTTTGTATTATGGAATAATTCTTCCATGTTGTCCTGCATAACTACATCCTCACATCTCTTGGAATAGAAAAACTGATCAACTGAAACTGTGCAGTGCAGTGCAATAAAGATTTGGCTCAAAAACCTCACAAATGGTTAATACTGAAATAGAAGCCTGTACTTCATGATATACTATATTTTAAGTTCATCTTCACTATTTACATTTGAAGCCATTTAAATAGTTCAAATCACTGACTAATATGACAGCAGCACTTATTAATGCAATATGGTTATACAGCAATAAAGATTTGCAACCTCACAGCTCCATTATCGGTTGTTTAATCCTGACCTCTGTTGTGTACATACATTGTGCATTTTCTCTTCAAATATATGTATACTATTTTTCTGAATCCCCTGTCCTCCCCTAAATTTGTCCATCATTGCATTTACCCTTGCTTGTAACCCAGTTTCTGGCTGAAGAGGTTTTGTAAATGGTTGGTTCACATTCACCAAAACAATAAATTAAATTCTATAGTGTTTACTGTATGTGCACCAAAATGTACAGCTGCTGTACACTGTTAGGCTACCTAGTACACAACTATAAAATCATCTGCAACTGAAAGAATAATACAGTGCAAGCAAGATGAAATGTTGCAAGCTGTGAAAGACAGCTTGCTAAGTTTGGGAATACCATGGTCTGTTCTATGTACCTCTCACATAATAAAGCATGATCCCTCAGGGTAATACAACAGTATCTTCATCATAGATTCCCTTGTACTTGCCTGAGCAAAACATGTTCTTGAATGGCACAAGAATTAATTATTCATGACACTAATGATATCTCCTAAGTCTATAACAACACAGCTTATCTTTCTGAAGAGATATCATCTAGGGCATGAGTCAGTAGAATTTTGGCCCCAAACATTTTCAACTCCTAAAATATGTATTTTAATCCCAAAAAGAAACGTTGGCTAACATGTTCTCAGTTAACATTAGGTAGGATAAGGATCTTTGCACTTCCCGTGGGTTAGTGAAAAAGACCGTGACATTGTTTCATTTTTGATAAGAAAGGACTCTGTAGCCAGGCTGTTGTCTCTATTTGGTGACTGGAGCAACAAAAGAACTATTGGAAGTTGTTTTCTCACTAAAACAATGCAAAATATCCAGGTAGTAAAAGCCCTGTTGTAAATAATCAAGTTTCAGCCTAAAACAACACAATTTAAATCTCAAACTAAAAACACAACGTCCAGCTTGCAGAACTCAAAAACTAAATAAATTGAATTAATTTTGCTTTTTGCAAAGTTCTTTTCTCCTGAAACAATTTTAGCCTGCTCACAGTTTCAGTTGGGTTATACAGTTTAAATCTCAAAAAATGTAACAAAATAGTTAAATAATGCACTATTAAAGAGGATCACCTGCTGCTTAAATTAATGTCTGCAAAGGACCAATTTGCTTCCTTAGTTAGTAAGTAAACAAATAATTAATTACTATCAACAATGAGAATCATTACAGTGTTCATCTCTTGCAATGATACAGCCTTTTTTATTTCAATACTTTCAGAGTTTGTCCTTCTCTTCACTAGGTCATCTGAATAAAGATTGAAATATAGCCTTTCACACCTTGGAATGATATGCAGAAATTTTACTGTACATAACATATGTCAACTCAGAGTATATTCATCCATGCAGTGAGCCAAGATCACGGCGAAGCAAGCTTTAATAAAACTGCGTGAGCTCACTCTTCTGTAGTAAACCTGGACATTTATCTGTATAATGAAATGTACGCTAATAAGAGGAGTAGAGCAAGACTTCACTGGGTCTATCCCTGATATTCAGTGTTCTAGAACACTCTGTACAAGAAGTTGTTGTAAGGAGCAGCACCTCCAACTTGTGAAAAACTGTAGCATACACTTTGATTCTGTGCATCTTCCAGGATCAAAAACAGATGTTTTGGAAGACCGGTCAACGTTTGAGTAATGCAGCATCACTAGTTTAATTGTCCCCAAGGCCATGGATATATGAATTTATGTATTCCATTTCAACATTGCACCATCCTCTTTGCTTAGCAGAGCATGTTGCCAAGATATAATGTACATTTATATGTGTGTGTGTGTGTGTGTGTGTGTGTGTGTGTGTGTGTGTGTGTGTGTGTTTGTGTGTGTGTGTGTGTGTGTGTGTGTGTGTGTGTGTGTGTGTGTGTGTGTGTGTGTGTGTGTGTGCGTGTGTAGATATAGATACATAGAGATATTTTTTGAGCTATACGGCCATATAACATACCTGAACAAAGAAACAGTAGCAATTTCACTACACATTCTTGAAAGAAAAGTAAAACTTGTGATATCCTATACTTTCTTATCAGCACCAGCAAAACCATTATTTATGATATCTAAATAGACAATGGTTTAATGGACCATTTATCATCCTGGCTTTTTCTGATAGCAGGTAGAGTTATAATCTATGGAATGGATACACATGAAGTAGAAAATGTCAGTGTAAATGCTGCTGAAATAAAGAGATTACCTGCTGTGGCTGTGAAAAATATGAATTAGATTTACTGACAGAAACAATTTTGTGAAAACTGTAAAATAAACACAGTAGTGGGTCCAAGATAGTAGCAGAGATGGGAACAGAAACTAAAATACACTTAACCTCCCAAAATCTATACAAGTGGGCCTACTGTGATTAAATAGTGCTAGAATATTTTTGAAAACTTCTTCATATTTCAAGGAATCAGGCCTAAACCAAATGCACAGCTAAGTATAAAGTGTCTTTCCATTGCAAAAGATGGAAGTATGCCACAAATGTTTTGCTAAATGAAATGCAAAATGAAATATGTACATGTGGTTAAGGCGAACAGGGAATCCTCACAAAGAAATCTGAATGTTTTGCAAAGAAAGAAAGAAAGAGCATAGCCATTCCCAGCTGTTCATAAGAATGAGTTGTAAAGAATGAAATATCACCATTTTCAGTTATGGACTGTGGTGGGTAACAACATCTGCAAAAGTAAGATCTAGCGACCACAGACTATGTAAAATGATGATACGTGTCTGGAATTCTTTAGAATATATATATATATATATATATATATATATATATATATATATATGTATATATATATATATATATATATTTTTTTTTTTTTTAGGGTGCAAATTATTCTAGAATATAAGTTTAAAGTCAAAGCTAAATAGAATTAAAATATGGATACCTCTGTACTGGTACATATTGCACATATTCTGGGACTTGCACAAGTGGGTCCCAACATTTCAAATGGTTTCCCTTTTGTGGCTTCAAGCTGCATTTATCCGTACATAGTACTTGATTCTTCTACATTTATACAATTTACATTAATGCTTATTTTACTGCTTTAGTGCAACTCAACCAGGCCTTTACATCACAACAGAAATGTATTTCTCAGTAATAACTTATATGGGTATTCATCAAAATTTCAGCACATACATAATTTGTTTAAGTTGACAACAGGCAGAAGTGCCATAATACCTGTCGTGGATTTCTTTTTCTGTATTTTAATCTTTAAGTTTCAGGTAACCAGCAGAAGCATAAGAGATAAATAACTGTGTATACTGCTTATTAGGTCTGTGAAAAGCTTAGATGTTTGTTTTGCTGATGGTGCTAAACTGTGAAACAAATTAAACATTTTCCTCTGATTATATTTTACACAGTAAACATGCTTTTATTACATAAGCATTTGCAACAAAATATTGTTCTAAGCACTGAATATGTCATTCATCTGTAAAGCACTTTAATCAAATCACTTCTTTTTTTCCAATATTCCCAGCATCCTTTCAAGGGTTGTTTGAAGCTTACTTACAATCATTTTATTTTTTCTCTTTTCCAGCAATCATTCTAGATTTTTTTAGTATTAAATATATTAATGAGACAATGTTGCAAGGAAGACTTTGAATTATAACTATACCATTGCCATGTGGCATGTGCTGTCTAATTTATGGGTTCTGGGATGTTTACAAGAATCAGAAACAGTTAGCAGACATATGCACCCTGCTCACAATGCACTGATAATAATGTTTTCTAAAACACAAGGACATTTTCTTACAAAAAGACATGGATAAAAGGGATGAGGTGATACAGTCCTACAAACACTCCACACAACATCTGCATTCACAAAGCCTTACTGTTTCATATATAGATTCATAGGTAGGCTCATAGGTATGTACTAGGCTATTGGCCCTAGGGCCTATACAAGCCTAGCCAAAAAGGTACCTTTGCTTTTGCCACCTAAGAAAATTATTTTCCTGTGCCCTTGTCGAGCAAAGCCAGAGAGGTGATCCCTGGGGTGAATTTCCTATTTCCCATCCAGTCTTCAAGATTTTTCTTGAAGAGTGCTAATGAGGAGCTTTGTTTGATATAGATAGGTAGTTTGTTCCAGAGCATGGGAAGTCTCTGGGACAGGAATCTGTCTCTCCAGCATGTTCTGTTTATTGTAGTGACAAGATTTAGGTCCCTAGAGTGGAGGGAATGTGATTTCTGTAAGTGGAGCATGTCCAACAGCTCTGGGTTTGACATAGCTTTGTATGTTAGGCAGAGATCGCCTCTGAGTAGGCGATATGTGACGGAGTAAAGCTGGACTTTTTTGAGATGGTCTGCATAGGGCATCTGTTTGAGGCCACTAATCCCCTTTGTGAGGTATTTCTACGCCCTTTCCAGTTGTTGTAGATGTCTTGTGAGATACATACCAGAAAGGGCATTGTACTTTATAATAGGTCTAATGAGTGACGAGTAGAGGGGAACAGTGACCTCTTTTTTTCTGGATGAGAAACCTTTTGTGATGAGGTGTGCCATGTAGAAGGATTTCCTGACTACAGTGGTGATGTGATTATCAAAGGAGAGACTACTGTCCACCAGTGTCCCAAGGTCTCATCACATTTTCGGTGTTAAGTAGACTACCACCTATGTGGTAGCTCATGGGTCCAGAGTTTCTACCAAAGGGGATGACAATGCACTTTTTGGCATTGAGCTTGAGGCCATGGCTTTGACACCAAGCATCTTTCTCAGAGAGGCCCTTTTGTAGGATGTCCACATCGTAAGGAGTTTCAGTTATGGCTCCTAGTTTGCAGTCATCTGCGAACTTCATTAGCCAAAGACCTTCTGTGTTAGCATGTACTTCAGAAAAGTAGATACCAAACAGGAGAGGACCCAGGACTGAACCTGGTACCCCACTTGTCACTGATCTGAAGTTGGATTTGGAGTCTGCTACTTTCACAGTGTGGGTTCTTTCAGTGAGCCAATTGGCAACCCATCTTGTGACATAGGGATTTATACCTAGTTTAGTGAGTTTATCTATAATTCCAGAGTGGGGGGGTGGTGTCAAAAGCCTTGGCGAGATCTAGATAGGGTGTGTGAACCACCTTACCCTTGTATACAGCTTTGGTGACTGCTTCAAAGAAGTCAATCAGGTTTAGGAGACATAATCTGCCTTTTACAAACCCGAACTGGATAGGGTCCAGAGTTTGGAGATTACCAATGTCATTGTTTATATGTTCCATGATGCTACATTCCATGGCCTTGCAGACCAGGCTCATTAGGGTGGTAGTTCCCGGGGTCTGTGGTGACTCCCCCTTTGTGGAGTTGGATAACCGTCATTGTGCGCCATTCAGTGGACACAAAGCCTGAGGTGAGGCTATGATTGAACATGATGCTTAGGTGGGATGCCACTTCATTCTGTAGCTCAAGTAGAATGCAGCCTGGGATGTTGTCAGGCCCCATGGACTGTGTTCTTTGAAGAGGCTTTGGAGAGTGTGATTTTTACCTGTGCAGCCATGATTACAGGAACTTTGTATTCTTCTGGTATAGAGATGGGCCCTTTGGGGGGGGGGGGTAGCACTGAACCTATCTTCCAGGATGTTGGCAATATCAGTTGGTTCTGTATATTTAGTGCCATTGTGCTATAACTCAGAACAGATCTGAGTGTTGCTATTGAGATTCTTGACATAGCTATAGAATGCTTTGTGGTTGTCTTCAGAATCTTTGGAGGATTTTATGAGAGATCTCAGCTTCTTACTGTGGCTGACCAGGGAGTTCTTCCAGTCATGGGATTTTACTCTTTTTTAAAAACAGCTTGTTTCTTCTGTTGTTGAGTTTATTTAAGGCAGGGACCACCAGATTGGCTTCGTTTTTATGGAGGAATGCATCTTGGTTCTGTTAGGGATAGCATGATCCATGCACTCGTGTAAGTGCTTATAAAGTGCATTTGTGTAGGATTCAGCAGTCGTACTTCTATTGTCTGTCTGCATGGGTATTGTGAAGTTTGTCACTTCTGTCTTAAGAAGCTTGAAGCTGGCTTTGGAGAAACTTTTTACGGTGGTTTCCCGAATTGGGGTGGGGGCAGGATGTGGATGCCTAGGCTGATTATCTTGTGGTCAGATCTGACCAAAGAGGAATTGACCTCTGGTGTGGAACACCAGTCGCTCATGTTGGTAATGACCAGGTCTAAGATATTTCTGCCCTTGGTGGGGGTGTGGATAAGTTGATCCAAGGCATTGGAATTTATGAATTCCAGAAAACATTGAGCAAAAGAGTTGGTACATGAGTAGTTTTCCCAGTTAATGGTGGGGGTAGTTGAAATCGCCCAATATTAGGGTGTTGGGTTGTACCCTAATATTTTCCAGTGTATCAAGAAATGATGAGAGGGAATCCTGAGGCATGGTGGGGGATCTTTAGCAAGTTACAATTTGGATTGCGGTCTTGCCCAGAGTAAGTTGCACTTTAATAATCTCGGATGCATTATGCCGATCAACTAGCCTGGAGGTGTGGATATCCTTAATGAATATGGACACACCTCCACCTTTAGTGTTTCGATCCAGGTTAGGTGGCTGAAAGGTGTGATATGAATTATAGCCTGGTAATGCAGTGGTGCTCTCTGGAGCCTTGAACCAGGTTTCTGTCACTGCACAGATGTCAGTGTTCTCCATTTTAAAAGAGTGCCTCGAGTGAATGCATTTTGAGTTTTAAACTTCTAGCATTGAGTAGCATTACCCTCAGATTATGCTTGTTTGTACCTGTTATGGTGGTGAATTTGTCATTTGAACCTTCCCACTACAGGGGTGGAAAGATCCTTAACCAGTATTCAGAATCCCAAGGGCTACAGGTGCAGGCCATCTCTGACAAAGCCTCATGGTCTTTTGATCATGTCATCCCAGTCAGACAGATACTGGATCCCCTTAGAATGACACCAGAAGCTTAGGCAATTGTTGAATTCAGTCATTTTGTCCTTGTACTATGGTATCATTCTGGGTGATGGCAGGATGTTACTCAGGGCTAGGGTCATACCTGCCTGGGCTACAAGATCGGAGAGCTCCTCCATGTCTCTTTTCATGTAGTCCAGGGAGGTACATCTCCGGTCATTCACACCAACACGAACAATGACAGAGTGTATATATATATATATATATATATATATATATATATATATATATATATATATATATAAATAAACAAAGAACCTGCGCGATAATCCCAGAAGAATGTAACAGAACACAAAACCCAAACGAAAGGAGCTCGGATACCTCTTGTCAAGTAATGAACACAACAGCTTTCCAATAGCATATGCAATACAATCCAAAGAACTTTTGCTATCCAAAGAATAAACTGGTAAACAAAGCTAAAACCAGAATGCACGTTTAATATAGAAATAAGCGCTTTCGCGGTGTGCACCACCGCTTCATCAGATGATATATACATATATATATATATATATATGTATATATATATATATATATATATATATGTATATGTATGTATATATATATATATATATATATATATATATATATATATATATGTATATATATATATATATACATATATATATGTATATACATATCAAACTGTGCACCCTCAACTAAAGATTCCTCTGCCATAACTGCCAAGCTATGTCCCTTCAAGTCAATGAAATAAAATCAAGTTACATTCTGTTAGGTAAATAACTGACTGTTTTAGTGAAACTGTCTTTTTGTTGTTTTTTGTCAGTAGTGATGATGGACTCTTTAGTTAGGTACTGACTTTTAAGGAACTGTCCTGCTGGACTTAGTTATGCATTTCCCATCAAGTTAATGAAATTATATCAAGTTGCATTCTGTTAGTTAAATAACTAAGTGACTGTTTTAATGAAACTGTCTTAGTTGTTGTTTTTTGTCAGTAGTGATGAGGGGCTCTTTAGTTAGGTACTGACTTTTAGGGTACTGTCTTGCTGACTTATTCATGCATTTAGAAAATATCAACTCTCTTGAATATAATGTTGAGAGGAATGAAGGTCAGCAGGACTAAGACAGAATATGTGTGTGTGAATGTGAGGGAGGATAGATGAGTTTAAGTACTTGGGATCAACAGTTCAGAGTAATGGTGAGTGTGGAAGAGAGGTGAAGACGAGAGTACAGGCAGGATGGAGTGGGTGGAGAAGAGTGTCAGGAGTGATTTGTGACAGACGAGTACCAGAAAGAGTGAAAGGGAAGGTCTACAAAAGGGTAGTGAGACCAGCCATGTTATATGGGTTGGAGACAGTGGCATTGACAAAAAGGCAGGAGTCAGAGCTGGATGTGGCAGAGTTAAAGATGTTAAGATTTGAACTGAGTGTGACAAGGGTGGACAGGATTAGAAATCAGTATATTAGAGGGTCAGCCCAGGTTGGAAGGTTTGGAAACAAAGCCAGATAGGCGAGATTGCATTGTTTTGGACATGTACTGAGGAGTACTGAGGAGGGATGCTGAGTATATTGGGAAAAGGATGCTAAGGATGAAGCTGCCAGGTAAGATGAAAAGAAGAGGAAGAGAAAGTTTATTCATAAATAAATATACACACAAATAACAAAAGGACTCATCTCCTTAGCATAGACTAGATCCAGGCCTGTTGAATCTAGCTTTGTTTATATGCTTGTTGTTTGTTTGCATGTTATTTCCCTGGAACGCTAATTCCACCTAATACGCGGCTTTTCAGCGCTTCTGTGGATCACTAGTGATACCTGCATTGCTTACTGTACTTATTTCCTTGTTTTACTTGAAAGAAAGTTACTGTTTGTCATTTTTGCATTTAAGTTACCTGTAACACATTGCACTTAAGTTACCTGGCACTTGCTCACTAAAGCAATTATATAAGTCAGTACTAAAAATTAAAAGCACTACACCCTCACTCCCCACTGGCCCTTGTTTTCAATTATAAAGGAATTCCCAATATTATTCTAGCATGTCCAAAGGTCAGTTGTCAATCTCCTCTCCGGTCCAGCTGGTGAATCTGGGAATCTTGAGGCAATGTTACAACTGCCTCATGTACACAGACAACCCTCTTCTCCCCCCAACAAATTCCAACACATTTGAGAGATGCAACCATATAGCCAAACTGGAGGCTAAGCTCTCTCAACTCAGTACTGGCATAACCAGTCAGGAGGAGAAGGAAACCACACTCACTACAATTCCAGTCTCAGATAGACCTACCACGACAGCAAACCAAACACATAATCACACAAAAACATACTCGGAGGCTCTAAATAAAGATCTGCCTAAGCAGCAGAGACCTCCAAAGCAGACACCCAAGCAACCACTACCCCAAAACAAAACACGTGCAACACATATCTCACAAAACCAGTGTGCCCAACAGTCACAGCTAAACAACACACCTGATACACATGTAATAGGTGACTCTATCATCAGGCACACTGACGTCCCGCTCACCAGGCTGAACAAGGAGAGGGTCACGCTGAGCAGCCTGTCGGGTGTTAGGATCCGCCACATAACACAAGCACTCAGGTCACTCCAAGGCAAGTACAAATATGACTCAGTCATTGTCCATGCTGGTGTGAATGACCTGAGACGTACCTCCCTGGACTACATGAAAAAAGACATAAAGGAGCTCTCTGAGCATGTAGCCCAGGCCAGTATGACCCTGACCTTGAGTAGCATCTTACCCTCACCAAGAATGATGCCACAATATGAAGACAAGATGATCAATTTCAACAATTTGCTTAAGTACTGGTGTCATTCAAAGGGGATCCAATGCCTGTCAGCTTGGGAAGATATGCTCGACAACCCAGAATGCTTCGCTAGGGAAGGCTTGCACCTGTCACCCCTGGGCTTTCGGATATTGGCAAAGGCTCTTGCTACCCCCATAGTGCCTTTTTTAGGCAAGGCTCAAAAGACAAACCCACCTCCATAGGTATCACAAGGGATAAGAAACTAAGAGTAATGCTACTCAATGCCAGATGTCTAAACCTCAAGATGCATGCACTCGAAACTCTCCTTAGCATGGAGAACACTGATATCTGTGCAGTAACAGAAACCTGGTTCAGGGCTCCCAAGAGCACCCCAGCACTACCAGGTTATACCTCATACCATGATTTTCGGCCGCAAAACTTGGACCAAACCACAAAAGGAAGGGGAGTATCGATATTCATCAAAGATACCCACACCTCCAGGTTGGTGGCAAAGCACAAAGCATCAGAGACTATCCATGTGCAACTAACAGTGGGTAAAACTGCCTTCCAGTTTATAGCCTGCTACAGACCACCCTACCAAACCCAGGAACCCCACTCGGCCTTCCTGAGAACACTAACACCATTATATTGGGCAACTTCAACTACCCAAACATAGACTGGGAGCATTACTATAGCTCCAACACCCTAGCCCAAAGGTTCCTAGAATTTATAAACTCAAATGCTATGGAACAACTTGTTACCACTCCCACAAGAGGGGAAAACATACTGGACCTGATCATCACCAACACGGGGACTCTATGCTCCAGACCAGAAGTGTATCCCTCACTGGTAAGATCAGACCATAAACTAATCTCACTGGATATTCACATCCTGACCCCACTCCCTGCCCAGAAAACCACAGTGAAAAACTTCTCTAAAGCAAATTTCACACTCCTCAAAACCAAGGTGGAATCCTTCAAAGCCCCCGGGTCTGTGGAAAATACGGCCCAGACCGCAGAATCCTTTATAAACGCATTCTATAAACACCTTCAGGAATGCATGGATTATGCGATCCCAAATAAAACCAACACCCAATCCTCCAAAGGCAGACGTCCTGTCTGGTGGACCCCAGCCATAAACAAACTATACAATAGAAGGAGGAAGCTACTAAATGATAGAGCAAAATCCCTAAAAGGGAAGGCATCACTGATCAGTATTAGCAAAAAACTACGGGCACTCGTAAAATTGTCTAAGGCCAGCTTTGAGAGAAAAATTGCGCAGGACACTAAGGATAATCACAAGGCTTTCTTTAGTTATGTTAGGAACCTGGGTGGGAACTCCAAGATATGCTCAGAATTAGTCCAAAATGACAAAAAATACACTGAACCCACAGACATTGCCAACATCCTAGCTGACAGGTTCAGCGCAAACTTCTCCCCCCCTCCCCACCAAAAGGGCAAATATCTATCCCAGCAGAGTGCTGCCCCCCTGACATCTCAGATGCTCAGGTATGAGCCGCCCTCTCCAAAGCAAAAAACACAGCATCAATGGGACGAGACGGTGTCCCGGGCTGCGTCCTACATGAACTGCAAGAAGAGCTAAACCCAAACATAAAACTGCTGTTCAATCTCAGCCTTACTACAGGATATGTGCCCAAAGAGTGGCGTACAGCAACAGTGGTCCCTCTCCATAAAGGTGGTGCCTCAACGGATCCTGGAAACTATCGCCCCATAAGCCTGACTAGCTTGGTCTGCAAAGCTATGGAAAGGATCATCATGGACCTCATAAATAAAGATATTGGGGACCTACAGACACTGGATCCTACCCAGTTCGGCTTTGTTAAGGGCAGATCCTGCCTCTTAAACCTGGTTGATTTCTTTGAAACAGTCACCAAGGCAATTGATAAGGGGAAGGTGGTCCACACAGCCTACCTGGACCTCGCAAAAGCCTTCGATACAATACCCCACTCGGGCATTATAGATAAGCTCACCAGCTTAAATATAAACCCCTATGTCACTAGATGGATTGCAGACTGGCTCAAGGACAGAACCCACATGGTTAGAATTGCTGGAGCCATGTCAGACTCCAAACCAGTTACAAGTGGTGTCCCACAAGGCTCAGTCCTGGGACCTCTCTTGTTCGGTATATATTTCTCGGAGGTACAGGCCAACACGGAAGGACTGTGGCTGACCAAGTTCACAGATGACTAAAAACTGGGCGCCATTATCGACTCTCCAGCTGACACAAGCATCCTCCAAAAGGGCCTCATAGAAACAGACAACTGGTGCCAGAGCCATGGCCTCAAGCTAAATGCCAAAAAGTGTATAGTCATCCCCTCTGGCAAAAACAAAGTGCCCACAAATTACCACATAGGTGGTAATCCATTAAGTACAGAAGAAGTAATTAGGGACCTGGGGACCCAAGTTGATAGCAATCTCTCATTTGACAACCACGTGGCCAAAGTGGTTAGAAAAACATTTTATATAGCCCACCTAATCATGAAGGGATTCACATCTAGATCAGGAGAGGTCATCGTGCCTCTTTACTCATCCGTCATCAGGCCCATAATTGAGTGCAATGCCCCTTTTGGGATGTACCTTACCAGACACCTGCAGCAACTGGAAAGACCCCAAAAGTACCTCACCAAGAGGATCAAAGGTCTCAAACAGATGTCATATGCTGCCTGGTTAAAGAAACTCCAGCTCTACTCAGTGGCATACCGCCTGTTCAGAGGCGATCTGTGCCTGACGTATAAAGCCATGTCCAACCCGTAATTAATGGACATGCTGCACCTCAGAAAATCCAAATCCCATCGAGCTACTCGCTCAAGAGACTTGAACCTCAGCACTGAAATAAATAGAACATGCTGGAGGGACAGATTCATAACCCAGAGGCTCCCTTCACTCTGGAATAAAATCCCAGTCCAGGTTAGGCAGAGTCCCTCATTGACTCTCTTCAAGAGGAATCTTGATGAGTGGATGGGAGATCGTAGGTTTACCACGGGTATCACTTCTGTCTCACTGTTAGACAGAGGCACAGTATACTAACCTCAAAAAAGGGCATAGCAAAATAAATTTAAAATGGGTGGCGAAAGCCAAACACATTCTGGCTAGGCTTATAAATGCCCTAGGGAAGATAGCCTTGTATGAGCCTATGAACCTATGAACTTTAAACTCCTTAGTTTTAAAATGCAGGCAATGGAGCACACATCATTGATGCCTGGATATCTACAGGAAACACATCAAAGTTGCCATAAAAGCTCACACCTTTCCAACCATAGTGAGATAGGGCCAGCCCTAATGGATCCATTAACCTGCACTATAGCCCAGAAATTGAAATTAAAACTAAGGAGTTTAAGGAGATGAGTCCTTTTGTGTATATTTATTTATGTATAAACTTGTATGTGGTTTCATTGGCCTATCATAGGGCTTTCACATTTTTAAATATACTCATATAAATGTGTGTAACACTATATTTATTATTTTGATAGAGCATGTTTTTAAACATTACTTTTTAGGACATGCCTACATTTATAATAGATTTTAGGCTTGGTTTTAGTGAAATTCCTGTTAATACATCACCATTCATACCAGTTTTTAAATGAATTTTTAAAAAGAACATTTGTTGGGAGAAGGTATTTAACTGATTTTGTCAATGCGTTTTTTTGTTTGAAGAAGTGCAGGCACTGACCTGCACAATAGCACTAACCTTACTTTATTAAACTGCAGTATCATTACTTTTGATATTGCTTGGAGTGTACATTGTCCATTGCTTTTCTTGTTTTCCTCAGTTTGTCCATTCCTTTTGGTTTGCATGATGTACATAGTAATAATCAATGTATGCATACTTGTAAATAATCATTTGTTTTATTCTTTTAGTGTGATTATACCTGCATACAAAATTTCAATAAAAATATTAAAAAAAATGTGTTGTTATACTCTCAAAGTAGGGCTCATCCTTCAGTTTAATTTTATGCTAGTATAGGGAGGTAAAGAGATGGCTGGATCCCTTAGTAATCAGATTTTTTATGCAATGAACAGTAATTCTGAATTAAATATCTGATGCTGATTATCAAAGCAGTATAAATGCAGCTGTCCAGTTTGTTGTTTAATTATAATTTATTTCTTAAATCCCTATTATTGATTTTTTTTTTAAAAAGGATAATTAGAATCTAGTATGAATGACGTAGTGATAATAGGATATCATCTTGTTGCTTGAGAGCAGTAATATTCTGAAATAAATCAACATTTTCAAGTTCTATAAGGGGGCAATAGAAATTTTAGTAGTAATGAATGCCTATAGAAGCTAGAAACTTTTATCACGTCAATAAAGTTAGATGTAGAATTACCACATATTGAAACTTTTAAAAAATCTATAGGCTTGACCACAGAATACATGAAAGCATGGTTCATGACAAACGGTCTATATTATCATATCGAATGGACTAAATAGCGAAAGCTATTTAGTCAATCCAATACTGTCGAAATGACAAAATAGCGAAGACACGGAACATCAAATTTTTTCCCAGGGAAACATTTGGTGGGCCGACTTCGGGGCTTTGCCATTTCCTCCACTATGATGTGATCTCGGAGTTGGTATATTTAAGTAGGGGGTGTGGGGGGCTTTGCCCCCCACTTATCTTTGTGTTTAAGTGTTTTTATTTATTTATTTATTTATTTTTTGCGGAGCAGCAAATTTTTTCCCTGGGAAAAAATTTGCTGTTCCATGTGTTCAATATTTTGTGGTTTAGACATTATTGGTACGATGAAATAGCGTTCACTGTATTAATCGTATGATAATGTTATATAGACGCCATGACAAACATATCTAATTGTAATTTTTTCCTAAAAACATACTCTCTCTTCGTCAAACCAAAAGTATTATAGCATCCACAAGAAATGCATGTTAAAAGTCTTTCTTTAATGCTTTATTAGATCTTAATATTGATCAAGAGATTGAATAATGCAGTCTGGAGCCTTGAGATAAATGGTTTACTCTAAACACATTAGATCATCATTACTGACCATTAAACAGCTCATTTTAAATATTAACCAATCAATACAGAGCTCTTAAAAGATTCTGTAAAATATTAGCCAGTCATTGCTGAGCCTTGAAAGGACTCATTCTAAATCTTGGTCAGCCATCATAGAGCCATTAATGAGCCTGGTCTCAATCTTAGCCAGTCATTACAGAGTTCTTAACTGAAAAACAATCAGTGGGGATGAACATTTCAGAAATCATAATGCACCAGTGTTAGACAGTTAGCTGTTAAGCTGTTTTACATTTGATTATTATTGATGTATATGTCTTTTTCACGTCTTACTGTAAAACATTTCTTTTGCAAATACTGAATAATAGAGTAAGAAATATAACTTTTGCTGGAGGAAGTATTTTTAGATCAAAAAATGTACAAGATATGTGCTGTGGTGATTAAAAGTAATCCAACAATATATCACTTCAGATGTAGATTTCTCTAATTATTTCTAATCATCATTTGTTTCAAAATGAGCCACATGGCAAGAGCTAAATATACTAGTAAAATAAATACATTTAAACATTTCCATATTTAAGTCTCTGTAAGGCAAGATATTTTGACCTGTCCATAAATTGCAAACTGTGCATATAACAAGTCACCATATCTAGGTAACCTAATAAGAATTTTCCCTTTTCTGTCTCACTTTTGTAAAATTCAGTGTCACATGTTCTTCTTCTCCTCCTCCTCCTCTGATGCTTCTTGCCTTAATATCATTATCATAGTCATCATCATCATCAACCCCCTTTTTCCCATTTTACATGGGGTCAAGGTCTTACATCAACTGTCACCACCTGTATGGATTCAGAGCCACTCTTATGCTTTCATCAGTCACACCTACCAGTCAGATGTCTTCTCTTATGTGGTCCACCCATCACATTGCTGGCCATTCTAATCCTTTTGCCTTCGTCTTGTCTCTTGCAACATTGGTTAACCACACCACCTTTTGCTCTTTTCCACGTGACCAAACCAAGTATTCTAATACATTTTCTTGTCCTTCACACTAACTGGAGGAACATTAGCTAAAACTTTGATATCCTCATTTCTTATCTAACCTCAGTAGTCTATGATACTTTATCTCCATCACCTCAAACCTCCTCAACTGCTCTGTCTTCACTTTGAAACAACTTGCTATAAAATGATTTGTATTTGTTAATATTGCAGGACTATGAATGTATTTTTTCTATCAAGGAGAAAAATGAAAAAAAAATGGCTTTAAGCATAGTTTCTTCATCTTGCAGTTGCAGTCAGGGACTAGGGCAAGCTGTACTTTAACTAAAACTAGATATACATTGGATTATAAGCTTGCAAATTAAGCAAGCTAACTGCTTGATACCTGAAAAGTATGCATACTTCCTCTCTTCTTTATGTATTCACTATATAAAAAACAAATAAGAATGTTTACAGGATATGAGCCATGACAAATAAATATCTTAATAGATAAGAAATGTTACTAAGTTTTGCTTAGCGTCTAATAGGAAATGTGCTTGTTGGCAGATACAGTTTTTTCAAAAGTCATTACCACTTTTCTGTTCGGAAGCATGGAGAAATGTATCAGCCCATATCTGGAACAGTTGATTCAGGGCAGGGAAAAATATTGTGCTATAAAAATATTTATTACTGTATTCCCTTTTACTGGTAAAATACATCTATATAAGGATACAAACATCAAAAAGATTCTTATTTCACTATTGCACATATACTGACATGTATAGCTGATATTTGTCCATGGCATAAAACACATTTTCATTGTAGGGGTCACAGTAAACCATATCACTGTTAATCCACAGGTTACACATGTGCACACCTATTAATGGTTCTATTTGTGTCTACAGAACATTATTGATAAAGTTGCATGAGAGGTATTACAACATAGGAACTGTTCAGTCCAAGCTGTGCATTTTAGTAAACAATTAAAGGCACCAAAGCAATACATGCCTTCATAGTTTTGAAGCTGAGTAGCAAAATCCTCAACATCTTGCAACCTGTTAGATCTTCTTGATTACAATTAAAACCTTTATTTTAGTTACGGCTTTATAATGGTTCTGACATACGGCCGTCACTGTTTTTATCTTTAAAAATCACCTGCAAAATGTATTGACATTGTTGACTTTCTAAGCATTTTAAAACATTAAAATTATTAGGAAACAATACGTTCTATTTCTATTCATACAGTCCACTGTATTTGATGATATCATAAAGCAATAACACTCAATTGCATTTTTTTTAAGTTTTAAAAGACTGAGTTGTATGTAATCTTATGAATCAGATGGTTTAATATAAATGAAATCAGATTACTTTGTCAGTGTTCAAATGCATAGCCAAAAGATATCAGGTTCTTCAGTCTGGATGGGCAAATAGGAGGACTGCAGTCACTATCAGTCCCTGCAATCATCATTTTTTGTGTTGTAGCCCACTTGCAAAAATTAAACACAGCGAGGTGTTATAATTAGCAAATAAGAAACAAATGGTGACATTATGAAATGTCTATTAGAGCAATGAGGTTGCATCTACCTGGCTCATTCTGTGTAATAATGTACTCCCATGAAATTCTTAGTGTTCATTTCAATCATTTCTTAAGCGGAAGGTGTCTAAGCATTGTATTATACTATACTTTACGCGTTAGGGAGTATTACGTTAGCTTACAATATTGTAATTCCTCTCTCACTTTTTTGAAATTTTAATTTCTCTAAATGTTTTGATTTTTTATGCCATGACAGGGATGGACTCCATACCCAAGTCAGGGTACATGTTCAGGAATTAGAATGGCTTCAATCGTTGACGACCGAAATATTGTTCTTTTCATTACCTGCAATTTACCCAGAATTCCCTTCTTCTGACATTCATTCAGAGTTACGTGTATTTGGACACATTTAAGTATGCTTGAAATATCTTCATTATCCCTTTTGTTCCTACTACAGTTGGAGCTTTATCCTACATTATTCTAGTTTCTGCTTGCATATCCTGGTATGTTATAACCTGGCATCTGTCGGCATGCAGGGTAATATAATTGCTGGGTGTAGCTACCTCAATGATTACTGACACTTCTGTCCTTTTTTCCTTTGACTATTAGATTTGGTTTTCTTACATCTGTCGTCTTAACTGTTGCTATTAGATGACTCATGGGATGATAACATCTTCATTTTCTGTAATGCATTGTAGTGCATATATCTAATACTTTTCAGCTCCTTCTATATTGTAGTGTTTGCACAATCCTCAGTGCCTTTCAGTATACAAACCCTTAGCCATGAGTATATTACAGCCAGGGGCAAGATGTGTAACAGTTTCTAGTTCTGTAATACAGAGCCTGCATTTGTCTGTGTCTCCCACATTTTATAAAGATTTTGCAACTGACATGTGCATAGCCCACTCCCTTGAGCTGCCATTATTAACCTTTCACATTTTTACTAAAATTCACTTTTCCATAACCATTCATGTGGCATTTCTGACAAGCATC
Source organism: Protopterus annectens (assembly GCF_019279795.1). Taxonomy (NCBI): domain Eukaryota; kingdom Metazoa; phylum Chordata; order Ceratodontiformes; family Protopteridae; genus Protopterus; species Protopterus annectens. The sequence continues at coordinate 1,199,369,158 of NC_056726.1, forward strand.
CGGCTGCCCCAGGAGTTCTTTATACTTACTGCTATAATTGTGAGCTTTAGAATTGTTTTTTTATTTTTCTTCTGGTTCTGCATTTTATATTTTGCCTTTGTTTTTGGCAGTTTCTGCTGTTGCCTGATTTTCATCTGCTTCTGGTTTGATTTTCCTTCCCACTCATTTCCAAAATGTTTCTGATAACTTGACCAAAATGTCATTTTAGACTTAATTTTATTCATGCTTTAGAACTTTCGCTGCATTTGAGTCTGACAATGTCAACAGATATCCATGTAGCCCCACAATTGTAGACCTACACTGATAATAAGTTTTGAAGTCCATATTTCTTTTATAAAAAAGGATTTATAATCCTGCCATGCCTTTTTTTTATATATCATTTGATAAACATGAAGCATTTTTCTTGCCTTCTTATACGGTTGTTTCAATGCTGTTACGAGTAACTTAGTCACACCAAAGCTGTAAGTTAGAACATGAAGAGCAAACTAATTTATAGCTTAACTTTTTCTTAAATGTCAAGGTAGTTTTTAATATTCATTTTAGTCTTTTGAAGTACTTTATACTAAGATTTTTTCTTATTTGCTGACCCTTCATCTATTCTCAGATTTAATATACAAGTTCTTTTATGTCATATTCTTGTCTCAGGCTAATATTTTCTTTATACTGATGCTTTCTCCACCATAAATGTTGCTTTTGCGTATTTATCAAAGCAATCTGTCATTATTATAACACTTGAGAAAGTTTTAATTAATTTAGCAACCTGAACAAGGGAATAAAAGCAGCAAAAAGGGCATATGGTCAGAAGATTAACAGTCACTTCAGAGACCTCAGAGACTCAAGGCGGATGTGGCAAGGCATGGAATCCATCACAGATTACAGGCCCATGTCTGCACAGTGCATTAGCAATGTTGACTTCTTCAACAAACTAAACACCTTCTTCAACTGGTTTGAGGAAAGAATTACTACAACTGCAATGAAAGCCCCCACCAATCAAAAGGATGAAGTACTGTGTCTCAAACCTACTGGTGTTAGAACAACTCTGTGCAGGGTTAACCCATGGAAGACGGCTGGACCTGATAACATCCTGAGACAGGTGTTTAGAGAATGTGCTGATCAGCTGATACATGTTCTTACAGATATCTACAACGTCTCACTAAGTCAGGCTATTATACCGAAATGCTTTAAAACTGTAACTATAATACCTATCCCAAAGAAGTCCACACCATCGGACCTAAATGACTATCACCCCATAGCACTCACCTCAATAGTAATGAGGTGCTCTGATAGGCTGCTGAAGGACCATATAACATCCAGTCTCCCTGCAGCCTTAGATCCATTCCAGTTTGCTTATTGACCGAATCATTCCACAGAAGATTATATCTCAGTGGCACTTCAGCTATCCATGGCACACCTGGAAAACAAGAATTGTTATGTGCGAATGTTGTTCATAGACCTTAGCTCAGCCCTCATCACAGTGATCCCCCAACACCTGATAAAGAAACTTGACCAAGTGGGAATAAACACACCCCTATGCAATAGGATACTGGACTGCCTCACAGACAGACCTCAGACATTATGCATTGGAAATAGCACCTACGAGTTCATCACTATGAAAAGGGGCATTCCTCAGGGCTCTGTATTGAGTCCTTTGTTATTCACCTTGGTTACTCATGACTGCACAGCCAAGTTCAACTTGAACCACATCATCAAGTTTGCAGACGACACAAGTGTTGTAGGTCTTGTCAGCAACGATGATGAATCAGCCTACAGCGAGGAAGTTAGTCAACTCATCGTCTGGTGCGATGACAAAACCTTGTCACTAAACATGAAGAAGACCAAAGAGATCATTGTTGACTTCAAAAGAAGGCATAAAACACACTCCCCACTAGCAATCTACAATGAAATAGTAGATAGAGTGGAAGGCACAAATTTCATGGGGGGTACATATCACAGATGACCTAACATGGAACATCAATACTACTGCCATTGAAAACAAAGTGCAGCAATGCCTTCATTTCCTGTGAAAGATGAGAAAGGCAAACCTCCACTTTCCAATCCTTACTTTTACAGAGGCACCCTAGAGAGTATACTAACCAACACTCTCACAACCTGGTATGGTAACAGTTCCACCTCAGACAAAAGGGCACTTCAGAAACTGGTTAATGTAGCAGAAAAAAATCATAAGAACCATGCTCCCTGCCATTCAAGAAGTACACCAGTCGTGATATCTCAGTAGGGCCAACAGGATTATCAGAGACATTACCCACCCTGCCTATGGACCGTTCACCTATTTATCTTCTGATAAACGCTACCGCAGTATGAGATGCAAAACAGCCAGATACAACAAGAGTTTTTTTCCACAGGCCATCAGACTACTAAACTCATACTAACTCAACACTGTGCTGAACTCTGAACTCTGACATGGCTGTTGGAATTTTCAGCAGTAGTATCACATATCTTTGTACAATAAATTTGGTGCAATAATCTCACTGGGATTCTCTTAATTCATACTCTTATACAGTCCTAAATGTGCAATAATGATTACAGCAATCCTAAAATGTGCAATGATTACTGTGAAAAGTTCCCCCCTTTCTCTGCAAGTTTTTATGTATAGTTAGTTAAAAGTCTAAGACAATAATGCATGTCATGTCTGTAGTAGCTGGTGTAATACAGATTGTCTCTGTGTGAAAATGCTTCCACTTGAAAAGGAGTAATGAAATTTTATTCATTGATGTGAAAGTTGTATAATCTGAATGACAATAAAGCTGGCTTTGATTTTTTTTACTTTGACTTTAACTGTTTGCAGTTGTGCTTTCAGTTGCTCATCTAATAAACATAACTATTTTGCATCATCTGCAAAAAATAGGTAGATTAGATATCTTCCATCAAGGCTGGTTTCTGAAAGTTACTCTCTAACCATAGTTTAGTCTGTTAAGGGTAAATTAAAACAGCAGCCATGACAAGGAATCAACCTGGAATATGCCCTTCAGGATTTTCATCCATGGAATAATAATTTATCCCTTATAATGGTGCATTTGTAAAGAGGCTTGCCACTATTTCATAGTCACCACAATGTAATTGATCAGTGCAGGGTATACCGTACATACATCAGTAAGCATTCCATAGTCCATGAATGTGGGATGCTGTCAATGATTTTTTATAATCTATCCATACCATACTTAGATTCTGCCCCTTTTTACAGCTCCTATTATGGCTTTGTAACAACAGATATCTCTTTCAATATGTCTTTCTTTTATTGCCTTTCTGTTCTATAGCCATGATTTTTTTGAGTGACTATATACTCTGTCTGCATCGATGTAAGTATATTATTTATATATTGTTAGAGGGCCTACATCATAACATTGAAAGGAACAAATCTCGAACAGCTTAAATCTTGAAATTGCCATTCATTGAAATTGCTTTTTGGGGGGGCTGCGCCCCCCCCCCGTTAATTATATATACCAACTTAGAGGTCGCACTACAGTGAGGAAAGGGCAAAATTCCCGATCTTCACTGTACTGCAGTCTCACAAAAAACATATAGATGAACGGCAATTTCTATATTCAAGGTATTCAAGATTTGCTCCTTTCGATGGTATGATATAGACCCATTGTTAGAAATACGTTATCAGCCTGTGGATCTTAGGATGGCTTGCAGGTGCACTCTTAAGCAGTAGTATATATCTTAATGAGAGTACAAACATCATACAGCAAACATGTAATTATTGCTTTTCTGGGTTATCCTTGGTAGTGTTGTCATGTTTGCATTTTAGCACATACTGTTGTCATTACTCCAGAAATAACTTATTGAGTCTCTGCCTGCAATCATATTTGTTGCAGTAACATATGCTATTTTAAGAAGTAGGAACCTTCACACTTCTTGTAGAATAATGTCTGTCTTGTATACTGCAAATGAGAAGTGTGAACTCTACAGTTGTAATACTCCCTAAACCTTAAACTGACTGCACTGCTTTTGGAGTCACCATGAGTTTAAATGATAATGTTATATGAGTCAGAGTATTAAACAGAATTTGTTTAAATCTGTGTATTCCTCCTAGCTTATTCTGTCTGGCATTTTATGGGCTGATTTTGAGTTAATATAATGTTGCGGTGCTTACTACACAAATAAGGGAAATGTGGAACCTAACATTTATATGCATGGTATACAGCAGTATCTGGAAACATTATAAACAGTGTTATGTCACGCTGGCTAACCCACATGCTTCAGATTTAGTGTAGTCTTACTCATTCTGCAGCTTAAATGAAGCTTTTCTGCAAGGAATGACACTGTACTACTTCTTTGTTTCTACTTATGTATGCTGTCACTGACAAAGGGAATCGGTCTGTTCAATCATTTGCATGTCACACTGTGCAACTATTTCTGCCTTAAGTGTTTTTAATTGTAAATTGTATACAGTGCTATGCTGATATGCGTCATTTGTCCAGACCAAATTCCTAATGCACTCCTGTTAAGTTTTTGAGCTGGATAACAACAAAAGATGAAATCTAATAGAGTGGTTTACAATATTTATAGTACTCGGAATGTTAAGGTATGCTAGCTTACTTTCACTTTTCTAAGTTACAAGCCAAGCTTCTCCTCTTTTCTCTTCTCAGTCACTCTTCCTTGCTTGAACAGCATAATCTCACCTTTCTCTCTCTCTCGCTCTCTGTAACAAACCCTACTGTCTGTTAAAAGTACACTGCATCCAAGAAAATGAGACTGTTGACTGTTACTGCAGGTCAGGTCAAAAAGTGACCTAACTACCAGGAGACATTTCTATCTCAGGGAATTTACATGGAGGTTTGGAAGTCAAAGGCTGTGGTACCATCCCTTAAAAGTCAGTCTTTGACAATGAGGAAACACCTTCGGCTATTAGGCAGCCTAGAAGATAAAACACTATTATCTAGCTTGGAGCTGTTCTTTTTCCCCCTTTTTCCTCACTCCAGTTTAATCCTTAACTTCGTTCGTTGTAATTTTTCGGTGTTGTCACATCCTTTCCTTCCTTCAGGATTTTGCATAGCAATCTTATGTGCAGTCTGATGCACTTACCAGTATTGAGTCTGTTGACAATTTGTCTAACATACCAAACTCTTCCTACACTACCCCAAAATAGTATCCTCCTGTCTATTAAAGATACTTAGCTGACCTACCCAAATGGTATCCTCCTGTCTATTAAGGATACCTAGCTGACCTACCCTAAAACAGCATGCACCTCTCTATTAAAGATACTTAACTGACCTACCCCAAAATAACATGCTCCTCTCTATTAAAGATACTTAGCTGACCTACCCAAAAATAACATGCTCCTCTCTATTAAAGATACTTAGCTGACCCATCCTCCAGTGCTATGACACAAATCAGCTTGCTAGTTATTCTTCATCTCATACTCACTCAGGCTACATCTTATCAACATCAACCATCTTCCACACACTGAGGTACCTCGATAGTCTACTTCAGATAGTTCTCACACAAATAGTCCCTCCTTGTGGGCAGCCCAGGGGTGTAGCAGTTAGAGTTGTTGCCTCACAGCAAGAGTTTCTCCAGTTCGATTCTTGGCTCGGGGGGCCCTCTGTGCAGAGTCTATATGTCCGCCCTGTGTTTGAGTTGGTTTCCTCTGGATAGGCCACATTCCTCCCACATTCCAAAGATGCAGTAGATGGGTAGAACAATCTAAACTGTCACTAAGTATGACTGTGTGTGCTCGAGTGTATGTGGTGCACCCTCTGAGGAGCGTTGGACCTTGGGCGAGCAACCTGAGCCTGTACAATCCATAATTGCTACAGAAACAACGAGTGTTGAAAGGTAATTGTTTCCTGATGTACCACGTGGTGTGTAAATGAGAGAGTCCCTCCTTGTACCACAACTATCACATCTACTATTTCATAATCAACTACCAACTACAAAAGCCACCTCCCCAAACAATAACAGTCAAAAATAAAATCAAATTCAAATGGTTCCAACCCAGATATTTAGCACTATTTTGTCTGCAGCTAAAAGGCGATATTCATCCCAAACTAGGTCTACTGCAGAAACCTCTGACCACAAACTCCCAAACAACTACAAACTGTCCCTCCTTGATCAACAGCACACTAAAAACTGGACTATACCTCTATTATATTAACCTTTGGGGCTTCTGTAACAAAACAACAGAAGTACACCCTTGGCTAGCAACCCACTCTCCTGACATCCTGGTCACTGCAGAAGCCTGGTTAAAGCAAGATTTCAAAAATGAGGACATCCTACCCCATGCTTTTAACATCTTCCAAACAGATAGAATACACAAAATGGCTGACAGGTAGTTATCATCTATAATAAAACTCATAACCTCTCTCCAGTCCTTCTCTGAATTACAACTAAATAGCCATAAGGGTATGGCTATCATAGCACTGTATATTCCCCCAGGAAAAAAATCACTACTGCTGAAAATATCTTTTGCTGGCTATCCCTCCATATTAGATATTCTGTGCGACCTAAATATCAACTGACTGGTAATCAGCTCCAATAATCCCTTACAATATCTAAAACTGTATGGATTTGCCCAACTAATAATAACAGTAACTAGTTATAATCAAAACCCAGACTGTTAATCTTTACTGGAATGGATTCTTACCACTGCTCACAACAAAACAACTTCATCTGGTATACACCCCAACACCTTAAGCTATCATCTCCCAACTTTTGCCATAAGACACCAAAGTCATATTCATAAGCAACTTAAATATAAACAGGTAAGAAACCTTTCTGAATTTCAAGAAGAAAACTTTTTTATGTACTCTAAAACTCTTCAACTTGGATATACTAAAAAGGTTCCTCTGGATGAACCAGGCTATTAATCCAATACTGTATTTCTTATTATACTTAATTCTCCTGTTCCCCTAAAACCAAGAGAGTTCATTCTTACCCTGCTCCATGGCTAACTAGGAAAAGTAAGTCACTTATGAGACAAAAAGATAACACTCGGAAGGATTGGTCCAACAAGAAATCACAAGCTAACCTAATAGATTACAAGAGTCTAAGTAACTAAACTAAATATCAAATTAGACTTGACAAGATGTTGCACTATACCTTCTTCTTCTTCTTTCGGCTGCTTCCATTAGGGGTTGCCACAGCAGATCAACTGTTTCCATTTCTTCCTGTCCTCTGCATCTTGCTCTACCACATAAACCACCTGCATGTCCTCTCTCACACCATCCATAAACCTTATCTTAGACCTCCTTTTTTTCCTGTTACCTGGCAGCTTCATCCTTAGCATCTTTTTCGAAAAATACTCTGCATCCCTCCTCAGCACATGTCTAAACCAACGTAATCTTACCTCTCTGGCTTTGTCTCCAAACCTTCCAACCTGAGGTGACCCTCTAATATACTTATTCCTAATCCTGTCCATCCTCGTCACACCCAGTGCAAATCTTAACATCTTCAGCTCTGCCACGTCAAGCTCTGACTCCTGCCTTTTTTTCAATGCCACCGTTTCCAATCCATATAACATAGCTGGTCTCACTACCCTCTTGTAGACCTTCCCTTTCATTCTTAGAGTATTTGTCTGTCACAAATCACTCCTGACACTCTTCTCCACCCAATCAATCCTGCCTGTACTCTCTTCTTCACCTCTCTTCCACACTCACCATTACTCTGAACTGTTGATCCCAAGTATTTAAACTCATCCACCTTCACCAGCTGTACTCCCTGCTTCCTCACCATTCCTCTATACTCCTTCTCATTCACACACATATATTCTGTCTTAGCCCTGCTGACCTTCATTCCTCTTCTGTCTAGAGCATATCTCCACCTCTCCAGGGTCTCCTCCACCTGTTCCCTAATCTCCTACAAATCACAATGTCATCTGCAAACATCATAGTCCACGGGGATTCCTGTCTGATCTCGTCTGTCAACCTGTCCATCACCATCACAAATAAGAAAGGGCTCAGAGCTGATTCTTGATCTAATCACACCTCCACCTTAAACACATCCGTCACTCCCACCGCAGACCTCACCGCTGTCACACTACCCTCGTACATATCTTGTACCACACTTACATACTTCTCTGACACTTCCGACTTCCTCATACAATACCAAAACTCCTCTCTAGGCACCCTGTCATATGCTTTCTCTAAATCCACAAAGACACAATGAAACTCCTTCTGACCTTCTCTGTACTTCTCCATCAAGACTCTCAGAGCAAACATTGCATCTGTAGTGCTCTTTCCTGGCATGAAACCATGCTGCTGATCAATAATCATCACCTCCCTTCTTAACCTAGCTTCCACTACTCTTTCCCATAATTTCTTGCTGTGACTGATTAGTTTAATCCCTCTGTAGTTACTACAGCTCTGCACATCACCCTTATTCTTAAAAATCGGTACCAAAACACTTTTTCTCCATTACTCAGGCATCCTCTCACTTTCCAAGATTTCATTAAACAATCTAGTTAAAAACTCCACTGTCATTTCACCTAAACACCTCCATGCTTCCACAGGTATGTCATCTGGACCAACAGCCTTTCCGTTCTTCATCCTCTTCATAGCTATTCTTACTTCCTCCTTGCTAATCCACTGCACTTCATGATTCACTATCCGCACATCATCCAACCTTCTCTCCCTCTCATTCTCTTCATTCATCAACCCCTCAAAGTACTCTTTCCATCTGCTCAACACACTCTCCTCGCTTGTGAGTACATTTCCCTCATTATCCTTTATCACCCTTACCTGCTGCACATCTTTACTAGCTCGGTCCCTCTGTCTAGCCAATCAGTACAGGTCTTTTTCTCCCTCCTTAGTGTCCAACCTTTTATACAACTCTTCATACGCCTTATCCTTAGCCTTCGCCACCTCTCTCTTTGCCATGTACCTCATCTCCTTATACTCTTGTCTACTTTCTTCATCTCTTTGACAATCCCATTTCTTCTTCGCCAACCTCTTTCTCTGTATACTCTCTTGTACTTCTTCATTCCACCACCAAGTCTCCTTGTCCTCCTTCCTCTTTCCAGATGTCACACCAAGCACATTTCTAGCCATCTCTCTTACTAGCTCTGCTGTAGTTACCCAGCTATTTGGTAACTCTTCACTGCCACCCAGTGCCTGTCTTAACTCTTCCCTGAACATCACCTCACAATTACCCTTTTTCAATTTCCATCATTTGATCCTTGGTGCTGCCCTCACACTCATCCTCCTCTTCTTGATCACCAATGTCATCCTACAAACCACCATCCTATGCTGCATAACTACACTTTCCCCTGCCACCACTTTACAGTTTCTAATCTCCTTCAGACTGGCCCTTCTACATAAGATATAATCCACCTGTGTGCATCTTCCTCCACTCTTGTATGTCACCCTATGTTCCTCCCTCTTGTTAAAATATGTATTCATCACAACCATGTCCATCCTTTTTGCAAAATCCACTACCACCTGACCTTCTGCATTCCTTTGCTTAACACTATACCTACCCATCACTTCCTCATCCCCTCTGTTCCCTTCACCAACATGCCCATTGAAATATGCTCCAGTCCCCAGTCTTTCACCCTTGGGTACAGTCATCACCACTTCATCCAACTCACTCGAAAATTTTTCTTTCTCATACATCGCACACCCAACTTGTGGAGTATATACACTAACAACATTCATCATTAAACCATCAATTTCCAGCTTCATAAACATTACTCTATCTGACACTCTTTTCACCTCCAAAACACTCTTAGCATACTGTTCCTTCAGGATAATGCCTATGCCATTTCTCTTCCCATCCACACCATGATAACACAATTTGAAACCACCTCAGATACACCTAGCCTTGCTCCCCTTCCATCTGGTCTCTTGCACACACAATATACCAACCTTCCTTCGGTCCATCATATCAGCTAGCTCTCTCCCTATACCAGTCATACTGCCAACATTCAAAGTTCTGACCCTCACTATCACAGTCCTAGCCTTTACCTGCCTTTGGGTATGCCTTCCCCCTCTTCTCCTCCTTTGGCCAACAGTAGCTAATTTTCCGCCAGCACCCTGTTGACCAACAGTACTGGTGGCGGTTGTTGTTAACCTGGGCCTTGACCAATCCAGTATGTATTTCTGTACTGTTGTCTGCATGTATGATTTCAATATACCTAAATTCAAAATACCCATAAACAACATGGTAAACAGTTCTGGATATTAATCAGCATCTTTCTAAATTCTGGACAAACTGCCAACCCACAGCACTAATTTTAAACCAGACTGACAACAGCCCCTCTCAGTTGAATAGCCACATTATCCAATCAGTCTCTTCTTGAATAAAAAATCTTCAATATACGCCCCACTCAAGGTTCCTCCACAGTTTAAATATTTTCATAGTCTACTTAACTTAAAATTAGTTCCAACTCAAACTATAAAAAATACTTTCAAGAGCTTAACCCAACAACTGTAGTACCAGAAAACCTTCCCACCGAGTTCCTAAAAATGGCTGCTGATGCTGTAGTCTATCCCATTTCTATTCTTATTAACTGGTCTATCTCTAAAAGCTAAGTCTCCACACTCTGGAAAAAAATCCTTGAAAGGTGGAAACCTAATATAAATCTGAAACTATAGACCCATCACCATCCTTTCTTGTTTATCCAAATCCCTTGAATGCTGCTTCACCTCCAACTTCTAAAACACCTCTCCCCAAATATCTTTCTATCTCTCCTACTTTTCATGGCTTTCACCCTTTTCACAGCACCACTTCTGCTCTAATAAGCTTCACAAATTATACAAACCAAAACAGAAACACCTGTAATCTAGTTTCCTTGCTCTTAGTTGACCTATCTAAGGCATTCAAACTGGTGTCTCACCAAAAGTTACTCCTTAAACTCTCTCACTGTGGCCTCAATGATTCATTCCCTCCACTTATTCTATTGTTATCTAACAGACAGAGCAAACCAAATTCTTTCCTTTCCTCCCAGTAACTGTTTAGTCTCTCAAGGGGTCCATGCTTGGGTCTCTATCTATCTATCGCCATACCTCTATTAAACATGCCAAGATGGTAGAATATTCAGATGACTCCTCACTTAAATGCACGGCCAAAAACTTAATTGATCTCCAACAGCAAAAGCATGAGGCCTTCTTGTAATTTTGAAATCTGGCTAGAAAACCTCCCAGCTACTCCTAAACTCTAAAAAACCCCATAATTGATGATATCTACCCCACGCCATATACCAGCTTAACATTAACACCACACTAGAAATAGTCCTGCAAATAAAATTACTCAGTGTAATAACTGACAATTACATTTAATTTGAACACCACATACAACAAGCAATAAAAATGATGTCTGTACAGGGTAAAACAATACTTTGCAAATGCTACCAGGAAAACAATTGCCACTACATACTTACTCCTACCCTTCTCTATGCCTCCATAATATTAAGTAATCTGCAAGCTTCTCAAAGAAATAAATTAGAACTGTGCTACAAGAAAACAGTCACATTCACTGCTAATCCATCCTATAAAACATATCACTGCAAAGCCCTAAACATCTAAATTGGTATGCACCTCCTCCTCGTTTATCGGACTGTAAACTGCTAACAATCCACAATGTCATTTACAAACCTCAAAACTGACCTCCACTAAATGCTAACATTTAGCAAAATGTTCATGCTCACTCCTTGTACCCAGCACCTTTTTACCTAAGTAAAGCCAACAACATCACTAGTGAATTGCTGTTCTCCAACTCAGTCTTCAAAAACTGGAACATCATACCAGTCACTCTCAGACAAATGCACACACTAAAATCTTTCAAAAGCAAATTAAAACAGCATCTTCACAACACTTGAATTTGCTTCTGCACAAAAGCTGGCTAGATGAAATTTTTCAAATTTTCTTCCCTGAACACTAAACCCAATAAGTAATAGAACTTATCTCCAACCTAGTACCCAGTAAGTAATAGACCTTATCTCCAACCTAGAACCCAGTAAGTAATAGAACTTATCTCCAACCTAGAACCCAATAAGTAATAGAACTTATCTCCAACCTAGAACCCAATAAGTAATAGAACTTATCTCCAACCTAGAACCCAATAAGTAATAGAACTTATCTCCAACCTAGAACCCAATAAGTAATAGAACTTATCTCCAACCTACAAACTCTCTTTAGTACCATTTTTCCTTATCTAGTTGTAACCCCTCTCCTGTCTCACTCCAGACTCTTAATAGCAGATCCTCCCTCTAACTCCTACTTTTTCTGTATCCTTCTATATCCCTATAACATGTTTATTCACGTACTCTGTACTTCAACTCCTTTTAACTCACTCCAATTAGCCTTTTTGTCACATTCATCCTGATAAAACTGTAATCTATAACTTCTGCAATAAAAAAATAAATGTGCATAAAATGTCACATGTATTTCCTATACATATTGTTCTTGGCTATACTCTGATTTTATTTATTTATTTTACATTTGTTAACCGGGTTAATCTGGCTGAGCTTTTGGCTCATTTTCAGCAGATCAGGACTAGAAAACAATTTATTAAATTTTAGTAACATAGTAACAATCAGCTATAGGATCTTCCGATCCTGATACTGTAATACTGTACTAACATCTCAAGTCATTGTATATCTTACCTTGTCAAAATTCTTTTCAGATATATGTGTAATTCTAAACTGATGCTTTATTGTTATGTCATTTCTGTGCCTTATATGTTGTTAGTGGAGATTTTCTCCCCAGGTCTGTACTGTAAAGGTGCTTCTTGGCTCATTTGGACTTCCCCAATAAACAAAAGCAAATAAAATATTTTTTTTTTCTGTTGCTAACCAGGTTAATACCTCTTTGTACATATGAAAAGTTTGTAAGGATATTAATACCATTAGTCTAGGTTTTTCCATTAAGTAGCCTTTCTTTATTTTGTCTGAATTTCTCTGGCTGTTACTTCATCCCTTTTCATATCTTATATATAAGACTTTTTTTACTGTTTTGTTTAACTCTTGCTACCATTGGTCATCTTTGCTGTGCTCAGTTAAATCTTCATAAATACTTCTCAAAAATGTATTTGTTTCTTCTTTTTTAGGTGGTATTGCAATAGTTTGTCCTTGTTTCCCCTATTCTCCATAAAGTCTTTTTGAGTTATCAAAGAATTGTTTGTTTTCTAGTAATGTCTTTCGACTTTTCCCAGTTAGGGGTCGCAACAGCAGACCTCCCGTCCGCTAATGATTGGCAGTGGATTTTTATGGTGCCAAGTTGCCAGCCTGATGCCCAACCTTCAAAGAAGACACACTCATTCATGCTCGTACCTACCTGCATGTCTTTAACATCACTTGACCATGGGGAGGACATGCAGACTCCACACAGAAGGCGCTCCAGCTGAGAATCGAACAGGAGAACCTCTTGCTGTGAGGTGAAAATGCTAACCGCTGCACCACAGCGGCCCTGGTAAAGAATTGTCTGTTTTCTACTTTTCCGTTATATTTTTATGTATACCTTTTACGTTTTTCTGCTTGTACTCATATGTTTAGTTTATTATTGGAGTTAAGGTATGGTGTCTTCTGATCTGTTATGAGACTGTGTGTTGCTTTTACCACATCTATCTTTGTAACAATGTTTGATATGTTCCTTTTACTGTATTCTTGTAATGTAGGTACTTCTTGTTTTAGCTGTTTTATGTTTTCTATATTCAGTGATTTCATGGTGGCAGTCTGTTTGTTCTCTTGCTTTCCTTTGTTACACTGCATTTTTGTAGTATCACCGTATCTGTTATCAGTGTAGCTGCAGAGTAATATATTCTATCTAGTTCTGTTATATCACATAAATTAACAGTCCATATTACAGTGCTCATCTGTTTCACCAGTCTTCTGACATTTTAGATCCAAGTCACTTTATGTGTAATCTCTTTCTTTCGTCTATCTTAATTTGCCTGTCTGTTTCAATTAAATCAAGCAGGTCTTCCCTTATATCATTCTCTTCCAGACTAACCACATCCCCTTTGTTCACTGTTTCTGCTTATTCCATTCCCATGCAAAATTCTAACTGGACTTTCATGTGAGTCTACTGTGGAAGGTTCCAGAACATCAGCATGTGGCTTTTTTCTTCAGATGCATCCTTCTCCATCTACTGCTCCTAAATCAAGTGAATCATTGACCCATCATGCTGAACCATAGCCTGTATTGGAGTTTCTACAAAAATCCTTCTCTTCTAAGTGATTTTACTACTTTAATTTATATTTGTTTCATTTCTAAAATTGATAAATTTCTGTACTTTTGTTAACTGTTTTTGTATTGTGGAATTTACCATATGCATACGTCTTAGCCTATATATTTCTTTTAATATCTTTGGAGTTACATTTTCATATTAATTAGAATATCTGTCTTCTCATAAATATCACATCATATTAGAACTATTTCTCCAATTCCATGTTTCTTTATTTTTTAATTGTGCTAACCTCTATTTTAGTTTGTTTTCTTATAGCATATAATCTGTCACTTCCTTTTCTAGGCATTCAAGTGTTTCTTCATATATGTAATGTTTTTTCACTCATCTGTTGCATTTAGGATCCTATATTTTTATCTGTAGCTTTTAGCATTTTTTTCTTGTGCAAATTATTTTCCTTTCTTCTAATTTCTTATTCTTGCAACATATTCTCTGTATGGAAATGTTGGATTAGTTGTATAATAGAAGCAATAGAGAATATCTTTTTTATCTTCTGCAGGACATTTTATTGACTGTATGCCTCTTGCTTGGCATAAAAGTTTTTTTTTTTGTAGAGAGCTTCTTCCTTCTACCACAGGTATGTCCAATCACCCACACCCTCAGCATAGTTTAGCCCTATGAAAGGAATGTTTCCATGTTCTGAGGATTCTGTGCTGCCTTTTTCTAGTCCTGGCACCAGGGCATATGCTAGGAGTGGGCAGTTTTTATCCTGGAACCTGTGCACAGCATTCTTTTTTTTACTTTTTGACTTATCTTTTTTCTATGATATATAGAATTCACTCTATATATCAGTGTTGTCTTGGTGAGATTTTGTTAACAACCTGGGTTTAACATATGAAGGTAACTCATCAAGATCTGAAAATTAATTCAGTTCCAGCAGTACTATCATTCGGTTGCTATTTTCATCCCTCTGTTCTTCACATGTCTCATAATGCTAAAGTGAGCTTTTACCTTCATTTCGCAATGTATATATCCACTGGAGAAATATGGTGTACACTGTAGGAGTAACCCACTTCTGGTTATACAAAACTCATTTTGGTATATTTAAGACCACTACTTTCCAGATTACTTCATTTTTTGGCTGGCAATACATTTGTGTGATAGCTACTTCAATACAATCCAAAATATACCTACATGTTTTACATCCTAAACACTAGTATGTAGCAACCACCTTCTGTGTCACCATATTTCTTCTTTCTCCCTTTCCAGAGCTTTCCAATAAATCTTTAGTATCAGCTGGCCTCTTAATGATAAACTTTGGCTGAGGTTCTAAAATCCCGAAATGCCATCTAGTGGAAAGGATCTATGGCAGCAGGAAGGAGTAAAGAAAAAAACAAAATTGGCAAGTGTTATTAAACGCATGTGGGGAAAAGGATTAAACACAAATATTATAAGTGTGATTTAAAAAGAAAATAAAAAAAAAAATCCATGGCGTCACATGTCTAGTTATGTGACTAATGTACTACTATTTAAATGAGATTAAAGGAGTGCTGGACAGAAGTCTGATGAAGTCTTTTATGCATGTGAGAGGTTTTCAAGATGAAAGCACTAACTTCTGGAATATATATATATATATATATATATATATATATATATATATATATTTTTTTTTTTTATTAAAACTAATTGACAATTTCATTTTTGTCTTCCTCATCATTTGCATTGATTACATTTGTGGTTAGATTTTATTTGGCCCTAGAAGAAGCATCCTGTATTTTTTTAAATGAGTGGAAAGCAGAGGACTGTGACACTACTTTACCCTTTACACTGATTAGTATTATTTATTTTAGCCTTATTGGCTGATAATGATAGTTAACTGCTGGGCTTGGAGTTAATTATTTTACCTTCTGTGGTTTTCATTTTCGTTAACTAGCATTTTAGCTGGGCATAATATTCATTTGGATGATGTAAGGACCAACATTCTTCCTCTCTTCTAGAAACTTCTGACTTACAATTTTACCCAGAAGTAGTGAATATGGAAGTATAGGAAGAGAGGAAGGAAATAGTATGTTATAGTCATGTGAGACACCATCCATGACAATAGATGCTGAACTCAGTCCTGTCCCAAAGTAGGCTTCCCATGTGGCATCCTCCATAAATCTACCATGATTGTCTTTTTTTGTTTCATTGTAGATGAATTTGGTGTGTGTGCGTGTGTGTGTGTGTGTGTGTGTGTGTGTGTGTGTGTGTGTGTGTGTGTGTGTGTGTGTGTGTGTGCATTATAGTGAGAGAGAAAGCATGCATATGTGCAAGTCTTCACTATTTTGACTTCAAGATACATATATAATATCATTAACTAGACAATAAACGTCGATGAATGCTTCCTGTTATGAATTAGGGCCATGAAGGTGGGTTCCTACTACTGTCCCTCTGTCATTCTACTAATTTCATCACTGCAATCTTTCCATTTCTTCCTTTCTTTTCTTTGTTTCCTTTTATGTATGTATGTATTTATTTATTTATGTAATTTATTTATTTAAACTGATAAAACCACTAGGCACAAGCATCTTTACATGGATGCCACAGAAGCTCTGTCTGGTTAAGCAACTTGTTCAGAGTCACACTGCAGGCAAATGGAGGTTGAAAGAATCTATCCCTGGACTTCAGTATGAACCTCATTTGCAGCTCAAAGCTATTATATCTGAGGAACACTATTCCAGTAATTTCTACAATACACTGCTCCTAACATGAACAGTGACAATTGTAGCAGGCAGCCTATGATGGGGGGGTCATTACTAGGGTTTTTTTACACCAGGATGAATAATGTGAATGAATAGCTTTACTTAGAAGTTATAGATCCGGACACTCAACAGACATGTAAGATACCTATCTCACACTACTGTTCATTTTTGTTCGAAGTTATGGGCATTATCCTGTTATAATAATAAATTAATCGTGTTTTTGCATACTGCATTTTGCAGTTATTATGCTAACCACGTAAGTTGCTCTGAGTAGACTGGTATGAATACTTTCTTTAGTCTCTTAATATGAACTACCATAAAACAAACACTAAGTGGTGACATTATATGTGGGGTGGGGCAGGGGTGGTTGACATAGTACTGCTGCAGTAATTATTGACGATGTTTAATTATTAACGTCATTTCTTGAGTTAAACATTTGTGTTATAGTGGTATGCTTGCAGCTCGGGCCTCTTGATATATTGTGTAATCTGTTAGGTAGTCATATCAGATCATATTACAGAGCTACTATGACAGAGGCTGCTATATTGCAAAGAGTATGCTAAGTGCTTAGCTTTAATTTAAGTTATGTGATTAAATGGAAAGGATATAGAGACTGGTTTCTGTTAGCCTTGGATTTAAGTGATCATAATAAAATATGGAACTGAAATCATAGCAGCTGTCCTTCAAAAGTCCTCTGGACTGATGTTATAGAGTGGACCCTGAAGCAAACATTGAACTATAAGTAATGTGTTCAAAGCCCTGTGGTCTGTACATAACTGGCTCCAAGAAAAAAGTGACCAATCCTCAGAGAAAAATCAAGCATTTAATGTAAATGTTTTCTCCTTCAGTGAATAAACCATGCAAACAATATACATAATTAGAAAATCTGGAAGCAGAACTACAGGGATGAGTTAAAATGAGAGGTAATTGAACAAAAAGAAACTGCATGTTCTTCCAGATCTTTCAAAAAATGTCAGTAACTGGGCTGTTACCTGAGACATTAGCATTCATGAATCTGCTAACTCTATTTCATTTTCCCTTGGGGGATTTAACAATGTTTTACTTGAATACATAAGCAAAATCAGTATGTTTTCCATAAAGCAATGTACACTTTATAGAACTGTGATTACTGTCCTAATAGCTACTACATATTGGAAAACATTATTGTTTACACACATCAGAACTGTAAGTAAATATTTCAAATGTGATGCATCTGCTCATAAAGGCATAATATTTATTTAAGTGTTAATTGCAGAACATTTTGTTATGACTGATGTGAAATTTAAAGAAGACAACAGTACAATACATGTATAAATGCAATTTTGATTCTTTAAATCAATGAAATATTAATGGGAGAGAACCTTACTGGTTTATCTGTATCCTTTCACAGCAACATTTTGTCTGCTAATAACTCTGCATCTGTAGAGGAAAATGGCTTTATTTTACATGATTGAAGGAATCCATTTTCTGTTTTATTTTGAGGTAGGATGGGATGGATGGGTGTCTATGTGATCTTACTTGCTCAGCGACAAAGGTGAGGATAAAACTTTTCTACTTTAGATGGGAAGAGATGCATCCTTAGAACATTTTGCTTTATGTCCGTGTATGTATGACATTTGAATTGTGTATGAAGATTCTCTATAACTTAATCTGCCCTTCTTTTCAATTGCACATGCATGAGAAATTTACATTTTCTACAAGTATTACCCGTGGTTTATGTGATACTCTCAGTTCAATATATATTGCACAGCCAAGGATTTATATACATGCATCAGAAATATCACAGATATTACTGAATGTTTAACATTTTCCCTCAGTATTTTCAATCTTTAAAATGAATGTTTTTAGCAGAATGTTGAGGACTAAAAACATGGATAAAAATAACTTATGAAACTATAGCACCTTCCTTTAGCATGTAAGGCATTTTGAAGTACACCCCTCCGATTTTCATAGTTTTCGAATTAGAATTACCTGATTTAAAAAAAAAAGCTAGGATTAATGGCAAAGGTACTTACTTTAAAACTGAGTACTTCAATCCATATCTAAAGGTTAATGTAGCTAAAACCAAGACTATAGTATTTGATACAAACAAAAAGAAATCTGAAGCCTAAAGGTGTTTGTCTTGCAAGAGTAAATATCGTTAAGTATGTCAGGGTCTGGTTTGAACAACTCCAGCCCTCTTTGTACACATAAATAAACCTGACATAAGCTTTCTTAGGAATATATCACAGATGGTACAGTCTTCACACAAGCGAAACAAGATTTACTCTCGCAAAAGGATAATCATACCTACTCTCAATTGTTTTCTACCAGTACTAACTGGTATAATTAGCAATTAAGCAGTGTATTGTCTTGCCACTGGTAACCCTTACTGTTTCTGTCAGCAGTTCTCATGCAAACTGATCCAAGTCTTTTCTAGATCTAAACTTCATATGTCTAATTTACATAATAATAAACATGGACTTCTGTAGATCACTATACATTACATTAAAACTAGAAATTTCAGCAGGGAAAACTGGTTTGTTAGCAGCCAGTTAATCAGTAATCAAAAAGCACTTACTGGAATGTTGTCAATATCTTCTAATAGCAATCAGCCTGAGAGAGGAGGGAGAAGGTGGGTGGTGTGTATTCACAACTCGGAGTATGTGGGTTTGCCTACACATTAGGAGTGCATGGGTTAAAAAAACATTTTTGTGTTTTGAGACCTTGGGAATGTTATTGTTTTGTTGTCTTGAGTAGTGACCTCTGGAGGCTTTAGATGCGTTGGAGTACATTAATCATGTGCACACTGAAGGAGATGTGATTATTCATAGTGAACTGATTTTAGCTTGATCACTCAGATTCAGCAGAAAATAATCTCAAAATACCATTTCAATATTCCATGTTAATTTTTTTCTCTATTTTAGGGCAAAAATTGTGAAATCCCTTTCCTGATAAAATTCAGAAATGCTCAACTTTTACCGATATTAAGAAAGAATGCAAGTAGATTTTCACTGGTGAAGCTACACTAAATTACCAAGGTGCAGTCATCTAATAGTCACTGTATTTTCGTACATTGCAATTACAATGTAAACAGTTTCCAGTGCAGTAAGTTATATAAATTATACTTATTTGTTTAGACAATTAAAACATTATTTTGTGAATATTCATGTATATGCTTATTATGTTACTATAAAATGTGACAGTTATTCCCTATTATTTGACCTATGTTTCTTTATATATATATATATATATATATATATATATATATATATGTATGTATGTATGCACGCACACACACACACACACACACACACACACACACACACACACACACAAAAAAAACACAAAAGAATGCATATATGGTATATGATGTTTCATGTAAGATTAATTTAGTCTGTACTAAAAATATCTAAAAACTTGATCTAAGACTCATTTGCCTAAAACACTTTTTATGTAATCGCACGTGATAGAAAATTGTAGTAGTTTATAAAGAAATAATACTGGGGTGCTTAGGGTATTTGTGCATCAGAGGTAATTCATGTGTGTAATGCTTTCTATTTTCTCTGTGGTTGTGGGATTGTGGAGTTAATATATTTAATTAAGGAGGTATGAGGGTGCAGACGGAACATGCTCCTGCAAAAAAGAAGTTTTAGAGGGGTATTATTTATATGCAGGCTGATCTATCTCCTGTAAAAGACCTGTTACTAGTACTGTACCACAGGGTTCAGTTTGTGGACCACACCTCTTTGGCATTTACTTCTCAGAAGTCAAAGCACAGCTAATGTTATGGTTGACCAAGTATGCATATGACTGTAAACTTGGTGCCATTATAAACTCTCAAGAGGATGCCAAGATCCTCCAAGAAGGCCTTTGCTGTACAAATATCTAGTGTCATCAGCATGGACTATAAGTTGCTGCCAAAAACTGTATAATAGTCTCCTTTGGCAAACATGATGTGCCCTGTATTATCACATCAACAAGACACCCCTGAAAAGTGACCTGGTTGTTAGTGACCTGGGAAACAATGTAGACAACAATCTATACTTCAATCACCACATATCCACAATTGTAAGAAAGTACTTTTTCAGTGCATTGTATGGTGCTTAAGGCCAGGGATGGGATCATGTGACTGTATTGAGTACTAATTAGGAAGATCAATTAGTATAATGCCTCCCTATGATATGTACCTGTCCAAACATTTAACACAACTTGAATGACCAAAAAAACTTTCTCAGCAAAAACATCAAGGCCTAAAAACCTCATGGAAATGCAGGGCTAGTCTTCTGAAGTTTCTCATGGACCAATAGCCTAGTAAGTACATATGAACCTATAAAAACTGTGTGTGTGTGTTTGTGTGTGTGTGTCTGTGTATCTGTGTCTGTGTGCATGTGTGTCTGTGTGCATGTGTGCCTTTTCAATGCATTGGTCACAGGAGGAAACTACTGCTAGGAAGTGCTTGTTTGCAAGGCTGGAAAAAGAGAGGGAATCAGACTTGATAAGTAGCCAGTAATGATGTCTTTATAGCTGTAGCTAAAGCTGTTTCTGAATTGCTTTTTCCATGACTCTACACTGAATGAACCTGTGGTATGCAATTTACATGGCTGCAGAGGATTTCTCTGAATCCCAGATTTTATGTCAACTTGTTATTTTATGTGTTTATTAAGAATCCTTTTAAAAACATATTTCGCTAATCTCAAACTCCATCTCAAATCATTGAAAAACGTTTTCGACTACATGTCTTATTCTGAGTCGAAGTATAGCAATGAGTATAGTGCAGTTTTAAAGTTACACTAAACAGTAGTAGGTTAATTTCCTTCATGCTCCTACTTTTACAACAGAATTCTGACATTCTGTTGTTACTTGTAAGCAAGTTTTCAACTCTTTTATAAACAGAGCATGCTGTGCTTAGAAGGACTGATCAAAATGTTGTGCTGCAGACTGCAGAAAATGTAGAGAGGAAATGAATTTTGTCACCTTTTATTTAACACTTTGCTTTTAAACAGATTTTAAACTCTAATGATAAATGTGTGTTCCGCATCCTTCCATTTCCTGAGTATAGCAGATTATCTTCTGAACTATGGCCCTGCAGTTTACAAACAAGTCACCTTTTGGATGATGTTTAGCCTTCTGCTTTGATATTTTTTCAAGGTATAAAAATACAAGTAGACATTTTAGTTTAGAGCGTGATACACCGTAGCAGATAGCTTCTCAATTGGCTTATTCCATGTAATTACAGTTACGGAGCATTCTAGAGAGAAGGGACACAAACAGCATTTAAAAAAAAAGAAAAAGAAAATATATATATATATATATATATATATATATATATATATATATATATATATATATATAAAACTTTTGGACAACAAGTCCATATGCCCTGTGATTGTTTTTGTATTTACCAAAAGATAAATCATACCTTTAAATAAAGCCAAGATTTTCACATCACAGCAATTTTAGTGGCTGATGATTGACAAAGATGGATACATGACTGAGAAGGGTATTATTTGTCCATGTGTGCTCTGTTAAACTGCTTTGCCTAGAAAACTGAGGCACTGACTATAATAATAAAAGGAAATAAGCCTACATATTGCTTTTTCTTGGGCTTGCAAGGGTATTAATTCAAATATCTGTTGCCTTTTAAGAATGCCTTTGGGGAAAAAAAGGTGATGTAAAATGTAACATTGCCACACTTGCATATGAAACATACCGAATGCCTTTATGATTTCTTTATGCATGTCTAAAAGGTAAAGTAAATTAATGCCTGGAGATTCTGTATTGCAACATGCATGGAATTCAAACAGATTCTGTCCACCTGCAGTAATCGTCTAACATGAGTTAGTTAATTAGTACGATAGAAAGAATCTCTGATTTAGAGTCTATAATCTAAAAGAAAATTCTAGCCAAGCTAGAATTTCCACTGTGGCCATTAAAGCCCAAAAATATTGACCTGAATTTGTCCATTAAACAACTTAAAAAGAAAAAAGTCATGGGCATTCAGAATTGCCATATAGCTGAGACACCTGTTGTTCTTAAGGGCAATTTGCACATATCCCATGTAACTCTAATACTGGAGGTTTGAGGAACCACACAGTGGAAATTCTAGCTTGACTACAATTTTCTTTTAGTTTTTACTGATTGCTTTTTCTGTGTGTCCTCTTTACTCATTGTTTTAGTCTGGTTTAGAGACTAGGTAAAGCTGCAGTGATGAACACCTCATTAGTAGTTTATTACCATGTCTCTGAATCGAATATGATACTGTCAGACTTGAGCTACTGTTCTATCTACCAGCCCATGCATTATGATAGAATAGGCATCTCCAGCACACACACACAAACACACACACACACACACACACACACACACACACACACACACACACACACACACACACACACACACACACACACACAAACACATGGAGGTGGATACCTTGGAGTGAGAGGAATACAACATACTCTGTAGTACGGCAGCAGTCAGGGAGGTGGATACCTTGGAGTGACAGGAATAAAACATCTGTAGTACAGCAGCAGCCAGGGGGGTGGATACCTTGGAGTGCCAGGAAATCACATACTCTGTAGTACGGCAGCAGTCAGGGAGGTGGACACCTTGGAGTGACAGGAATAGAGCATACTCTGAAGTACAGCAGCAGCCAGGGGGATGGATACCTTGGAGTGACAGGAAATCAACATACTCTGTAGTACGGCAGCAGTCAGGGAGGTGGACACCTTGGAGTGACAGGAATAGACATACTCTGAAGTACAGCAGCAGCCAGGGGGATGGATACCTTGGCGTGACAGGAATACAACATACTCTGTAGTACAGCATTAGCAAACTCTGCTCTTGCTTTGGAACAGATGTCCAACTTGCAATGCTTTGAGAAAGGGTGGACTGATGACCAAGTAGCTGCTTCCAAAACAGCCAGTGTACTAATCCCCTTAAAGAAGGCCATATGTGCCCCTAATAGTATTCATTTTGTTTTATTTTAGTTTATGTTATTTCATTTATTTTCATTTGTTGACCATAATAGTCTGACTGGGCAAAACCCCTTTTCATGAGCGAACTGGGGAGAAAAGTTTCATGTTTTATATAATAAAACTTAAAATATTAGAAACAAGAGGACATTTGATTAGTTTTTAAATTACACAAAGTGGGTTTGAGAAATGCAAAAAGTTTTCAACAACATCCATAAGCATAAACAAAAGAAAAGAAACAAATGGCATGGGGGGGGGGGGTGGCTATGCTGTGGTGATGCATGGGCTGATAGGTAAAACACTAATGCAGGTGTGACAGTGCCATGTTTGACTTAGCTACATGATAATTAGCCACCAATTAAACATTTCACTGTGCAGTTTTACCTTCTCTCTAAACTGGAGATTCTGTCTGTCTCACTAATTGACTAGTTCATTTAATACAATTGGCCTAGATGGAAATAATCTGTCTGAATTTCATGGTAGGTGCATAAAAGAATCAACAGGTATTAATTTATTTTACCTCTGAGACATGCTACAAGTTCTTACAAATCCTTAAAGTTTCTTTCCCAGGGAGGGAAAACAGGACATGATGGCATGAACTACCAATTAGAAATAAACTATCATGACATGGCCATTTTCTCCTTTCCTCTGCTGAAAGAGATAAACAACTGGTTGGAACTTCTACTATCCTTAGTTCTTTCCAAATAATATTTTGGTTGTTTGTGTATAGGAATATAACAGTACTGAAGCATAATACACAGTAAATTATGGGACCATAATATGCCTAGCCATATACACATTTAAGCAGACAAACTCAAAAGTTCTTGCAACCCCTTTTCAAGTACTTAGTAGCGTTCACTTCCCAAACTGAGTAGAGCCTACATAATAACTCTGGTGTAACTTTGTGTCTACCTATCCAATCATCAAGACTAGCCTTAAAGGTAACCAAATTACTACTTTGTTTGACCTGTAGTGGTAACTTATTCCATATGTTTGGAATACACTGAGTTAGGAACCTGTGTCTTCAGTGAGTCTTGTTCATTTACTGGTATAGATTTAGGTCCTATGCACAGTTGTTTGCAGAGCCACTGGTTTTGCAAAGAAATAGGAGACAAATAGGACTGGGTCTTTCAAGGCTTAAAAGCAATACATAGCTCCCCTCGCAGCAACCTATTGGATACTGATTACAAGTCGAGACATGCTGACATTGTCAGGTTAACTGAAGGATTTAAAACCTTTCATTTTCTTGGTTAGAAATCTTTGGGGGGTCTTTCCAGTTGAGCTTTAAGCTTAGATTTGTATATAGCAAAGGGGACATTGTATTTAATGATGGGTTTGATGAGGGAAGAGTACAGTGGTAAGACGACTTCTTTGAATCTTGGAGATATTCCTGAGAAAATTAACTGGACTAAATAGAAGGATTTCCTAACTTGAGTGGAAACATGATGATTGAATGAGACAAAGTTAGTACCTAGGTCTTAGATCCAGGGAATGTAGTTTCCTTTCTGTCTTGTTTTCTGGATTGCGAAAGAATTCCAGTCATGGGTTGGTTGTTTCTGTAGATTCAGGGAGTGTAGCTTCCTTTCTGTCTTGTTTTCTGGATTGAGGAAGAATTCCAGTCATGGGTTGGTTGTTCATAGGTTCATAGGTTCATAGGTAGGTACTAGGCTATCGACCCAAGGGCCTATGCAAGCCTAGCCAACAAGGTTCCCTGGCTTACGCCACCCAAAAAAGTTATTTTCCTGTGCCACTGATGAGAAGAGACACAGAAGTGATCCCCGGGGTGTATTTCCTATTTCCCATCCACTCATCAAGATTTTTCTTGAAGAGTGCTAATGAAGAAGTTTGCTTGACATAGATGGTAGCCTGTTCCAGAGTATGGGAAGTCTCTGGGATAGGAATCTATCCTTCCAGCATGTCCTGTTTATTGTGGTGACAAATTTTAGGTCCCTAGAGTGTGTAGCTCGGAGGGATTGGGATTTCTTTAGGTGTAGCATGTCCAACAGCTCTGGGTTTGACATAGATTTATATGTTAGGCAGAGATCACCTCTGAGCAGGCGATATGCTACGGAGTAAAGCTGGAGTTTTTTGAGGCGGTCAGTGTAGGGCATTTGTTTGAGTCCAGTAATCCTCTTTGTGAGGTACTTCTGTGGCCTTTCCAGCTGCTGCAGATGTCTTGTGAGGTACACTCCAAAAGGGGCATTGTACTCTATAATGGGCCTAATGAGTGATGAGTAGAGGGTAACGATGACCTCTTTTTTCCTGGACGAGAACCCTTTGATGATGAGGTGTGCCACGTAGAAGGACTTCCTGACTACTGTGGCGATGTGACTATCAAAGGAGAGACTACTGTTCACCTGGGTCCCAAGGTCTCTTATCACGCATTCGGTGTTAAGTAGATTGCTGTCTATGTGGTAGTTCATGGGTACAGAGTTTTTACCAAAGGGGATGACACTGCACTTTTTGGCATTGAGCTTGAGGCCATGGCTCTGACACCAGGCATCTGTCTCAGAGAGGCCCTTCTGTAGGATGTTCACATCAACTGTACACCTCTGGTACCCTCCTTAATGGCCTAAGCGATCACCTTCTCACATATGTAATTAGGCACAAAACCATTAATTCCCAACAACCCTTACTCAGAAAGGTTAGAAACAATAAAAACTTTGACCCTGCCAAATTCTAACAAAAACTAAACTCATGTAATTGGTCTATTCTAAAACACCTCCCCTTAGAGGAAGCAGTAGCATACTTTAACAACAAATTCCTTGAGATCCTTGATTTGCATGCACCTGTTCGTTCAAAGAGAACCAAGGCAAAAACTGCACCATGGCTTTCTATAGAGTCTAAACTCAAAATTACCCTTAGAAACAAAGCATGGGCTTTATGGCGTTCTTCTAAAGACCCTCAAGATCACATTAAATACAGGCAATCCAGGAACAAAACCAAAAAATCAATTTTACAAGACAAAAAAACAATACTACTGAAATTTACAGACAGTAAATCAAAATAACCCTCAGAGGTTTTGGGCAGGTTTAAATAATCTACTACATCCTGGACAAACTTCAACCCCAATCCCTGCTGCCACTATTGATAAAACCCCTGAAGATGTTTCTGATAGTTTTAACCAATTCTTTACTGAGACAATTCAAACCCTAGCTAGCCAACTACCTCCTAGCTCCCCTGGTCCTGAAAGTAGCACCCTTAGAAACCTACTTGCGTTCAGCTTCCAACCAGTCGCCACTTCACTTATCCGTACCTTGATCAAAAAATTCAAACCCACTACACTTTCTGCTGATCAACTCCCTGCCGAGTACCTACAAAAATCAGCTGATGCTATTGCTTACCCCGTCTCAATACTAATCAATCGAACCATAGTAGAAGCTAAAATTCCCACCATCTGGAAAATATCCTATGTAATCGCACTTCACAAAGGAGGCAGCTCTACTGAATTCTCCAATTATAGGCCAATAGCTATACTCTCTCCACTTGCAAAGATTATGGAAAAATGTATTCATAGACAACTCATGCACCACCTAATCCAAAATCGCCTTATGGCAGACACTCAGCATGGCTTCCGTCCTCATCACAGCACTATTTCAGCCCTCCTAGCCTTTACTAACACCATAAACCATAATCACAACAATAATTATATATCCTCAGCCCTCTTTTTGGATCTTTCCAAGGCATTTGATATGGTTGATCACCAACTTTTAATCCACACCCTGCAAACATTCTGTCTAGATACTGGAGCCCTCCAATGGTTTCAATCTTACCTGAATGATCGACAGCAAGCTGTCCTATGGCAGAACAAACTCTCTAACCTTCTACCTAACACCCTCGGAGTACCACAAGGCTCTATACTAGGGCCCTTGCTGTTCTCCATCTTCATTAATGACCTTTATACTGTCATCCCAAAAGTCAACTGTATCCAATATGCTGATGACTCTACTCTGATTTGCTCAGCCACATCTCCAGTAGAGTTATGGTCAGCTACCCAGACCACCTTTAATACAATAGAAAACTGGCTTTCTGAACATTGTCTGATCCTAAATCCCCAAAAAACTAAAATGCTGTTATTTTCACCAACACGTAGGTCTACCGCTTTCACCTTTACCATAAAATCAAATGATGGCACAATAATCTCCCCTGACCCATCTACAAAACTATTAGGTGTCATCATAGACAATAATCTCAAATTTGACCTACATGTTAACCAAACTATCAAAACCATCAATAAAAAACTAGGGTCACTTTACAGAATAAAAGCCTTCCTAACCCCTCCAGCTAAAATTGCCATAGCTCGCTCTCACCTTCTTTCAACCCTTCTGTATGCATCCCCTCTACTCTCGAATTTGAACAAGACTGTCCTTAACAAACTCTCAATTTGCTACAACCACATTGCCAGGTTTGCCACTGGGCTGCCTTTTAGGACACATCATTGCATCAATCTAAATCAGCTTGGTTGGCTTGAACTACCTAGCCTAATCCAGTATAACCAACTGATTATGGCCTATAAAATCCTCTATAATCTGGACAATACTCCTGCACTTAAAAATATTATCACCCCCTATAACAATCCTAGACCGCTTCATCCTCTAACAAACTACTAATTCAGACTAGCAAAATTAATAACACAGCCAGTGATTCTCTCTTTGCAAACTCTGTAAGTAGATCCTGGAACTCTCTTCCAGCTGATATTACCTTATTTTCCACCTTAGGTCAATTTAAAACTAGACTCAAACAACATTTGTCACTTAACTGGCTATGTCAATGTATCAAGCCTGGCTAACTCGAATGTGTAAAAATCTGTTAACCAGTTTACTGTGTAATTTAATTTAATCCTGACTTGTGCTCAGGACTAACTGCAACCTGTGGAACTTGTTTAACTTGCTTACTTATGTAATCTCTGTAAATAGTCTGTTTGTAATATGTAATGCTGGTATTATGTAATGCTGTATCTGCTTACCCTTGGAGCTTTTCTCCCTGGGCCTCCGCTGAAAATGGACATGCATCCAGTCGGACTATCCCGGTCAACAAATGTAAAATAAATAAAAATAAATAAAATAAAAAATTGGGGACTTGACTATGGCTCCTAGTTTGCAGCCATCTGCAAACTTCGTTAGCCAGAGGCCTTCTGTGTTAGCCTATACTTCAGAGAAGTAGATACAAAACAGGAGCGGTCCCAGGATGGAACCCTGTGGTACTCCACTTGTCACTGGTTTGAGGTCAGATTTGGAGTCTGCAACTTTTACAGTGTGGGCTCTGTCAGTGAGCCAGTTGGCAACCCATCTTGTGATGTAGGGATTTATGCCTAGTTTATTGAGTTTAGCTATAATTCCAGAATGGGGGATGGTGTCGAAAGCCTTGGCAAGGTCAAGATAGGCTGTGTGAACCACTTTACCCTTATCTACGGCTTTGATGACTGCCTCAAAGAAGTCGATCAGGTTCAGGAGGCATGATCTGCCTTTCACAAACCTGAACTGGGTGGGATCCAGAGTTTGGAGGTTACCAATGTCTTTGTTTATGAGTTCCATGATGATACGTTCCATGGCTTTGCAGGTCAGGCTCGTCAGGCTAATAGGTCTATAGTTCCTGGGATCAATGGTGGCTCCCCCTTTGTGGAGTGGGATAACTGTTGCTGTACGCCATTCAGTGGGCACAAAGCCTGATGTGAGGCTATTATTGAACATGGTGCTTAAGTGGGAAGCAAGTTCATTCTGAAGTTCGTGTAAAACGCGGCCAGGGATGTTGTCCAGTGTCATGGATGCTGTGTTTTTGGCTTTAGAGAGTGCAGCTTTCACCTGCCTAGTTGTGATTACAGGGGGTCTGCATTCTTCCTGTATAGATATGGGCCCTTTAGGGGGTGAGGGGGGGGGGGTAAAGTTAGCAGTGAACCTATCTGCCAGGATGTTGGCAATATCAGTTGGTTCTGTAATTTTCATGCATTTGTGCTATAACTCAGAGCAGATCTGGGTGTTGCCATTGAGATACTTGACATAGCTATAGAATGCTTTGTGGTTGTCCTTGGAATTAGTGGCAATTTTATTTTCGTAGCTAGCTTTGGAGGATCTTATAAGGGATCTCAGCTTCTTACTGAGGCTGACCAGGGAGCTCCTCCACTCATGTTTCCAAGTATTCCAGTCATGGATTGGTTATTTCTGTAGATTCAGTCATGGGTTGGTTGTTTCTGCAGATTCAGGGAGAGAGTATTCTCTCTCATGTTTTGTGCACTGGTAAAGAAGACAGGTAGTTGGATAACTTTACATTAAAAAAGTCTGTTATTATCCCAGGCATAAAGAAAGGATTTGTTGTAAGGCTTAGCCTGTCCTTATGAACAGCTAAGAATGCTTCTTTGCACACTTCTGATGTTCTTTCAGCTGAGGTGATAGATGTTCAAAAGTGACTAAGTCAGTATTCCTTGTGCATATTTCAAGCTCCAAGGAGGAGCAGTTTTAATTTTTGTTGGTGGTGTCAAAGAAATAACCCCTTTTAGAATCTGCTTGATAGGTAGGAAAAATGCCAAGGGGAGATCCATTGGCAGACAAACTGATATTTTCAAAGGTGCACTGTGATAAAAGCATAGGGCAGTCCTGTGATGAAATGCTCCCTTAAAATACAGAATGTTATTCTGACTCAGAGACATTGTATAGCTGCAATGAGGCAGTGAGAAACACCTAATTAATGGCTGAATACATGTTCCTGAATAGACTGATGTGCTGGCAGACCATGTTAGTTTTCTCCCTAACAACCTATGCATGCATTAGGAAATATCCAACAACATGGCTATGGTTCTCCACAGGATATGGCCAAATTAAAAAATATATACATTTTTTTTATATAATAATTTTTTCAATATGAAATAAAAGGTCCTAATTCATTCATCTTGGTGGGACATAAGACACTGATTAACAAATATGGAACTGTGCTAGCCAACCTGTAATTTAGTTTAATAATTAGTTGACCTATTAAGTGAACTAGTTCTTCTTAGCGTCTTATCAGCTATGGCCTGTTAATTAAGAGCAAGTATAAATGCAATATATGTGGACATTTTAGACAGGCCTGTCAAGCAACACTTTTTGGGAGGTGGGAGGAAAGTGAAGTAACCAGAGAAGACCAATAGCGGCTGGTGACTTCAAATTAAAGGGGGGCTGCAGGAGAGAGCTGACTGGGTGGGACCAATGGGAAGGGGTGTGGTCAGCTCGAAAGGTGTGGAGCTGTGCTCAAAACCACAACAACTGGAACTTTAAATACGCTGCCCTGAGTGCCAAACCATCATTACGAGAGTCCAGTCAAGGCAAAATGAAGTGTAGAAGAAAAAATATTTCAATGTATTGGCTACATGACAGCTTACTTAATATCTAGATGGAAACAAAAAGGTTGTGAGGCATGAAAAAATAAATTACTTTTTAATATGTTACTGGAATGCCAGTCAAAATCATGTATAAAAAAACAAGTAGCACTCAACTCAAACCACTTCTCCTTGCACTTCAGTTCTAAATATAATTTAATTCAGCTTTATAAAAGTACCAAGTAACATGCTAAAAGTAGCTGATGCCCCCAAAATGTTTCTTATCCAAAAAAGACCCGCTGCCTGACAACAACTATCTACTTGTTTCATGGGGAAGACATGATCAAAGTAAAAAATGAACAGCAAACAAGAAACAAGCTCAAGATAAATTGCTTAAAGGATTACTGCACAGGTTATGGACCACATATAACATATTGGCATTCTGTTTATTTTACGGGTAAAGCCTGCAAAGATGACTGCAAGTCTCCAACAAATGTAAAGAGCTTCTGAAAATACTGTAATCCTGTCCTTTATTACAAATGCTGTCATATGAATTTTAATACCTTAGGCTTATACGTTATCTAGTTATGTAAATATTCTCTGCATGGCAAAAACAAAAAGGCTTTCAATGTTGGTAATTCTTTAACAGTATGCTTATTAAAGCTTACTTGCATCTTACAATCTCCGGCAAGCTTACCAGATGGTCATTAAAGCATTGCTACTTAAACACAGAGCAACAGGGCACTGCGACAGCATGCATTTTCTGAATAATAAGAACCATAAATCAAAAGTATAAAAATATGACAGAAAACCAGAACATTCTGCAAAATCAAGGACAGATGAAAAGCCACTGTCGTACTTGTGTCTACCTTGGATGGGGAATACTCTGCACACTTACACTGCATAACTGGTCCTTGCCTTGCTTGGACACATCCAGAATCACTACATGGGGGGAGTGGGGTGCAACAAGTATGTCACAATTGGCTATGTCTCTGGCTGACTGTGATGGCTCTAACACTCATACCTCTCAACCTCAGAGCAAGAAATCTGGACAAAGCCATACATAGAAGTGGGACAAAGGCCCAAAAATAAGGACACTTTTTAAACATTGCTCTTATAAACTTAGAAAGATAATAGAATAGTAGTAGGTGTTGCATTGGTAAGAATATTTGAAGGGTATGAAATCTGAAACTCAAATGTCTGCCATTATTTTTTAACTTCAATCTTTAATGAGTTGCCACTAATTCACCAGAAAAATTACAATTTTATGAAAAACAGACCAAAAATGTGACGCAAAAATGTAAAATTGCCACACAATACAGCTGGGAATCTGTCAAAGAAGGGACACCTTTTTAATATTAGTACTGTTAGCTTGAGTAGCTGAAAGAATAAAATCTACGTGCATTTCTGAAATAAAAGTAATCTACAACTCTGATAATTACAGTTATTTATAATTGTAAACCCTCCATGTTTTCTTCCAAAATTGCCATTTTGCGGAGGGATTATTAGGGGGACAACAACATTTTGAGCCAAAATTGGGGCAGTTGAGAGGTTTGGATATTCCAAATTCTGTAAAGTGATTTATTTGCACGTACCTGTCAACCTCTTAATGCAGGAAATCTGGACACGGCCAAATATATTGGGGGAACATACAAACAGTACTAAAAATTGCTCTTGTATAAACTTAGATAGTTGACAGAATAACAGGTCTTGTTTTAGCATGCATTAGCATGCATTTTTCTGAAAGTTATGATTTCTGAAACTCAATGTCTGTCATTATTTACTAACTTCAGTTCATTCATAAATGATTTGCCAGAAAACCACAAATTTTATGAGTAGCAAACCAAAAATAAGAAGCAAAAATCTATTCATTCTGCAAAAATCTGGACAGTTGAGAGGTATAGTTCAGCCGGGGCTGTCTGAGTTGGCTGCCCTTCCCCCCTCACAAAATCATGGTCAAATGGAGCCTCCCCCCTGCAGCCATTCCAATGTCCCATTCCTTGGTTATTTTGCCCAATTTACCATAAACACTGTAATGTGCATACTGCTTTACTTCTGTGATGATTTGGATACCATTTGAAAGGTTTTATTTTGCATTTTATAGCACAAACACTAATAGATATCTGCTAAACAAAGCAATGCAGTCTCACAATGAAAATAGACTTAGCATGAAAACTTCTCTGCCCTTAAAACTCACATTCATTTAAACAGCATTGAAACTCACATTCAAAGAAAATACATTTTGCCAGTGGCAGATAAAGATTAACTTTGGGCTGTTTTCAAATCACAGGCCCCTTGCACACGAAAAATACACATGCTCTTTGATACACCTTCCCGATTGTATTAAATTATATTCCTTGTACAATACAGTACAGTTTTAGAGGGCATTTTAAACGTATTGTTTTGAACATTTTTCCAGTAAATAATGAAACAAAATGCATGCACCAATAATGACAAAACTGCCCAATTCAGAACATTTCCATCATAAAAGTCTACTCAAACTTCTACACTCCACCAATATCAATAAATATGCACAATCTCTGAAGAAGTAAAAGTCATCTAAATAATTCCACATTAAATAGATCTGTAACTAATGAAGAGGTTGCTGCTAGCAAACAATTTTACATTTCATTGTTTCATCTACAAATAAAGTGCCTGTTGCCCTTGAGGAATAAATTGCCTATGTTACACAAAAATAATTGCAATAGGGAATGGATGGCAAACTGATAGGTTCATAGTTACTAGGTATCTTTGCCATAAAGGACTCCAGCATCCACCTCCTTTGCAACACAGTACAGTATCAGCAATGAACCTACCTACTGTGGGAGTAGAACCCACAGCCTTCTGCATCAAAAGCAAGTACACTACCTGTTGTGCTATTAACGATGCAAGCCAACTAAGAATAAGCAGCACTAAACTTTTGCTCCCCTGCAGCACTCAGCTCCTTGTAAAATCTACTCAACACTCAGCTACATCTCTAAACTTTGCAGCACAAGAAATCTGGAAAAAGCCAAAATTTATTGGGGGGCAAAAGCCCAAAAACCAGGGACACATTTTAAACATTGCTTGTATAATGTTGGAAAGTTGCTAGAATAAAATGCTGTGTTACTACCATACATTTCACTGTCAAAACCTGAACCCAGGACCCTGTGCAAAACAGTCAAAGCAACATAGCACTATGCCAAGTCAGCTGTTTTGTGAAAAAGCGGAAGACTGAAACTTAAATGGCTACCATTTGATGAATTCAGCTCTCAACATAGCTGTTAGCCTCTTAGCACAAAACACACGAACAAAGCCAATAATGGGAGAATATAGCCCCCAAACATATTCAGTGAATTCAGTTCTCACCATAGCTCTCAACCACTTAGCAAAAAACACCTGGACAAAGCCAGTAATGGGGGAATACAGCCCCCAAACATATTCAGTGAATTCAGTTCTTACCATAGCTCTCAACCTTAGCACAAAATACCTGGATGAAGCCAATAATGGGGGAATACAGTCCCAAAAATAGGGACAATTTTCAAATATCCATCTTATAAACTTAGAAAATTGCTAGAAAAATGGTTTTGTGTTACCATGTACTTTCTGAAGAATATGAAGTCTGAAATTCAAATGCTTGTCATTTTTATTTATTTAACATTTGTTAACCAGGAAAGTCTGACTTGGAAAAAAAGCCAATTTTCAGCAGAGGCCCAGGGAGAAACACTCCAGATACATGTCTTTGTAAGATGGGAGGACACCACAGAAAACCCACACAAACATAGGGAGGACATACAGATTCCACACAGAAGGCACCCCATCCAAGAATCAAACCATAAAATCTGTAGCTGTCAGGCAACAATGCTACCACTGCACCACTGCACTACCAACTGTGTAATGAAACAAAAATACAGAAACCACAGATTTTATGAGGAACAGTGCAGAACAAATATGAGGCAAAAATCTGCAAATATTTTACAAATGGTGGTGGGTAGGGAATTCAGGCTCTTGCCACTTGGGCCCAAGATACAGGGTTCAAGTCTATGGTATTCTCTACCCACCACCATGTAGCAACTGGTGCATTTTAAATCGATGAGAGAGCAGCTGTAAAATGTAAAATCCATGCATATAAAAGTCAGTGACGAAAGAGCAGCTACAAAAAGCCATCCCATTCCTGCAGTAAGCAAGTCTTTCCCCTTCCATGAGGCTCGTCCTAGTCCTTCCCCTTCCCGCAAGAGTACCAGCCTGCGGACGCTGCAGTCCGATCCCCTTCCAGTCTATGCAGTTACAACTGCAAAGACTTCTGGGATATTTGGAGTTGAATGTTGTCTTCTTAATCCGGACTGCTGGTGAAACAGTCTGGATTCTGTGCACGTGCTCCAGACTGGTTCACCAGCAGTCTAGATATTGGGAAAGGCTACGAGTGCATGTGCGATGTTCCGGGATTCACATATAGTTTTATTTTGTTATTTTCTTTTCTTTTTTGTTTATTTTTGTTTATTTACTTTTTTTACAGCTGGGGGACTGCAGTACTGCAACCCAATAGCATGAGCCGCCCCTGGAGAAGACCCATATGGACATACTGAGAGCAGGCAAAGTCCACATTAACAGTGACCAAAAAGTT
Organism: Protopterus annectens; assembly: GCF_019279795.1. Taxonomy (NCBI): domain Eukaryota; kingdom Metazoa; phylum Chordata; order Ceratodontiformes; family Protopteridae; genus Protopterus; species Protopterus annectens. The sequence goes on from NC_056726.1 coordinate 1,199,404,830, forward strand.
ATGAGGTTTATTGTATCTGAAAATGCAGCTTTATTATATTTCTAGTTATTTGGCTCTATATTAAATGCTTAGCCATTTTAGAGCACAGCATTAATATAAGGAACATCTGACTTTTATTTTTTTTTAGATTGGGGATAGATACTCCTCCCAGAGACCACAAAGATGGCTTTGCACTATTCCATATCAATGTTTTACTCACTTGGTGCAAACTATAACTAAATTTGTACTCAAGGAAGCAATATAAAAATATGTTGCAGTTTTGGATATATTATCAGTCAACACTTTTATTAACTTTCATTTAACGTGTACTGTGCTAGTTTTATATGACTCCAAAGCTTGCCATGCAGCCACCATAACTGAATTCCATATGTAACTTACAGCCTGGCTATTAAAACATATAAATATCCATTTCTGTATTCACACATTCTCCGGTAGGGGATGTTAGTATCAGCAAACACATTCAGTGCTTGACAATATAGCTAAATCTATAGGAAGTAACAAATAACAACCAGTTAGCACTTTTTCAGAATGTAGAACTTTAATCACTGGTTTAACTTTTGATTCTATGTTTTTGGGTAATGTGTAGCAATTTGATAACTCGATGTATATATCTTTGTAGAAGCAGCAAATAGAGTAATGCCTGGTTGTTGTTGTGTCTTTTGGCTTTTCCTGGTTAGGGGTCGCCACAGCAGAACTCCGGTCCGCTAATGATTGGTAGTTGATTTTTACATGCCGAGTTACCAGCCCTGACACACAACCTTCAACAAAGGTACGCCCATTCGAAGACACTCTAGCTGGGAATCGAACTGGACAGCGTCTTACTTTGAGGTGACAACTCTACCGCAGCACCACCACCACGGGTCAGTGCCTGGTATGGGTTTATAATAACTAAAGACAGCATCACCGAAGGCATGCGAGTGACTTTGAGCAATACATCTATTAGCTTTCAAGTATGTCTGAGGGACATCTGCATTCACTAGTGTTATAAGCTTTTGCTGGGTTCCTGGTTTATTCATGTCACGAAATGGTGGAACTAAAGCCATTTGAGAGAAAATAATATTTTTAATTAATAATCATCATGTGAAGAGTTATTTTTGCACATTTTATAAAAAAAAATGAATTGTGTAACAGCAAGTTCTCAAAAGCAATGAACTGGGTTAGTAGATGACATACATAAGAAGAAAGTTAATTCTTATCTTCAACAAATGGAAATAACTTACTAACCGAAAACTTATTGATAGTTTAGGGGAAGTAAAGTTCACTTAATATCAAGGCCAATAGTAAAATAATAAACATGTCCTTGGTAAAGAAAAACATTAGCAGAAGAATTAATGAAATTATGAACATTGTTTGGATATCTATGAGATATTGTTGCATGGTAAATGTTCTATGGCTCTATGTAGCATTTCCCTTAAAGGAAAGCTCCACTCAGAAACTGATACAAAAAGTATTATCTTTTTCTTGATCCATTCTTTTGACATTTTATATTTTCATCATGTTTGCATGACATCTGGAAATTAGAATGCAGAATTCCAACAACAGCATATATACAACAATGCATCAGTCATTCCTTATTTTCCTAATATTTTTCTTCCCACCTTAATGATCACAGCTATTCAACTTTCTCCATTAACCACGTTTGTTCCTCCACAATCTCCCTACTTAATGATAACACCAAATTATATCTTTAACATGAAAGAGCCTCACAAATTCCCTCCTTATATTGCACCATTACCCCTCCATATCTTTCCTTTACTCCTCCTCTCTCTTACTCCATCAAGGCCAATTTTCCTAATTCCCTTAAACATTCTATGACCTTCTTCCCTCATTTCTCACCTTTTCATTTAGCCTCTACAAATGGTCCCATTGTGCTTTCCAACTGACATCTTTTTCCATGTTATTGAAATTATCATTTAGTTACTTCCCACTGATGGTTGGAACTCTTCACTCTTGTCCCAACTCCATCCTCACTCCTTAATATTTTCTTCAAATGTGGAGGCTTTTCAACTGTCCTCCGCCTCCTTCATGTTCTCCGCCTTCTGCTGTATCTCATATATTTTCTCCAGTGCTCTAATCACCAAGGGGAGTACATTGCTATCACATACTACATTAAAGCACCAGAATTACTCAGTTTCTTACATACAAACATGGCCTTGATGGGGACAACTTATTTACAGTGTGTTTACCGGGAAAGTCCACTAGACCAAAAAGAGCCAATTTTCAATGGAGGCCCAGGGAGAAAAGCTCCATATACAGTTATACAATTGTAAATTAAACAAATAAACACGAGTTGTTACTTAGTTTCAAGGAAACTAAGGGTAATGCTGCTAAACGCCAGAAGTCTTAACCTCAAGATGCATACACTTGAAGTTCTCCTCAGTATGGAGAACATCGATATCTGTGCAGTGACAGAAACCTGGTTCAAGGTTCCAGAGAGCACCCCAGCACTACCAGGTTATACCTCATATCATGCTTTTTGGCCCCAAAACCTGGACCGAACCACAAAAGGAGGGGGAATTTCTATATTTATCAAGGATATCCACACCTCCAGGTTAGTGGCATTGCACGAAGTATCGGAGACCATCCATGTGCAACTGACACTGGGCAAGACTGCTTTTCAGTTTATAGCATCCTACAGACCACCCTCTCAAAGTCAGGAATCCCACTCAGCTTTCCTGAAAACATTGGAGAACATGAAGATCTCTCCGAACACCATTATACTGGGCGACTTCAACTACCCAAACATAGACTGGGAGCATTACTCAAGCCCCAGCACCTTAGCCCAAAGGTTCCTGGAATTTATAAACTCAAATGCTATGGAACAACTAGTCACCACTCCCACAAGAGGGGAAAACATACTAGACCTGATCATTACCAACATGGGGACTCTATGCTCCATACCAGAAGTATATCCCTCATTGGTAAGATCAGACCATAAATTAATTTCACTGGATATCCACATCCCGACCCCACCCCCAGCCCAGAAAACCACAGTGAAAATCTTCTCAAAAGCGAACTTCACACTTCTCAAAACCGAAGTGGAATCCTTCAAGACCCCAGGGCCAGTGGAAACTACGGCCCAAACTGCAGAATCCTATATAAACACATTCTACGGACATCTCCAGGAATGCATGGATCATGCTATCCCAAACAAAATCAAGACCCAGTCATCCAAAGGCAGGCATCCAGTCTGGTGGACCCCAGCCATAAATAAACTGTACAACAGAAGGAGGAAGCTACTACATGATAGAGCAAAATCCCTAAAAGGGAAGGCATCTCTGATCAGTACTAGCAAAAAATTACGATCCCTCATAAAATCCTCCAAGGCCAGCTTCGAGAGAAAAATTGCACAGGACACTAAAGACAATCATAAGTTTTTTTTTCAGTTATGTTAGGAACCTGGGATGCAACTCCCAGACTTGTTCTGAGTTGATTCTAAGCGATAAAAAATACACTGAACCCACAGACATCGCCAATATCCTGGCAGACAGGTTCAGTGCAAACTTCACCACCCCCTCCCCCATAAAAGAACAAGTATCTATCCCAGCAGAGTGCAGCCTCCCAAACATCTCTGATGCTCAGGTGAAGGCCACCCTCTCCAAAGCAAAAAACACTGCTTCCATGGGACCAGATGGCGTCGCAGGTTGTGTCCTACATGAACTCCAAGCAGAACTAATCCCTCAAGTAAAACTGCTGTACAATCTCAGCCACACTACAGGATATGTGCCCAAAGAATGGCGTACAGCAACAGTGGTCCCACTCCACAAAGGTGGCGCCTCTGTGGACCCTGGAAACTATCGCCCCATAAGCCTGACTAGCCTAGTCTGCAAGGCTATGGAGAGGATCATCATGGAACTCATAAACAAAGACATCGGTGACCTACAGACACTAGATCCTACCCAATTTGGCTTCGTCAAGGGCAGATCCTGCCTTTTGAACCTGGTTGACTTCTTTGAAACAGTCACCAAGGCCATAGATGAAGGGAAGGTAGTCCACACAGCCTATCTGGACCTCGCAAAGGCATTTGACACAATACCCCACTCGGGCATCATAGATAAGCTATCCAGCCTAAATATAAACCCCTATGTCACTCGCAAACTGGCTCAAAAACAGAACCCACAGAGTCAGAGTTGCTGGAGCCATGTCAGACTCAAAACCGGTCACAAGTGGCATCCCACAAGGTTCTGTCCTGGGACCTCTCTTGTTCGGTATTTACTTTTCTGAGGTACAGGCCAACGTGGGAGGACTATGGCTCACCAAGTTCGCAGATGACTGCAAACTGGGCACCATAATCGACTCTCCAGCTGACACAAATATCATTCAAAAGGTCTCAGAGACGGATAACTGGTGCCAGAGCCATGGTCTAAAGCTAAATGCCAAAAGTGTATAGTCATACCCTTTGGCAAAAACAATGTGCCCACAAATTACCACATAGGTGGTAACCCATTAAGTACAGAGAAAGTAATTAGGGATCTGGGGACCCAAGTTGATAGCAATCTCTCCTTTGACAACCACATTGCCAAAGTGGTTACAAAGACCTTCTACATAGCCCACCTCATCATGAAAGGATTCACATCTAGATCAAGAGAGGTAATCGTGCCTTTATTCATCCCTCATCAGGCCCATCATAGAATACAATGCCCCTTTGGGATGTACCTTACCCGACACCTGCAGCAATTAGAAAGACCCCAAAAGTACCTCACCAGGAGGATCAAGGGACTCAAACAGATGCCATATGCTGCTCAGTTAAAAAAACTCCAGCTCTACTCAGTTGCATACCGCCTACTTTGAGGCGATCTATGCCTGACATATAAAGCTATGTCCAACCCAGAATTAATGAACATGCTCCACCTCAGTAAATCTAAATCCCTTAGAGCCACGCACTCGAGGGACTTGAACCTCAGCACAGAAATAAATAGAACATGCTGGAGGGACAGATTCATAACCCAGAGGCTCCCTTCGCTCTGGAATAGAATTCCAATTCACGTTAGGCAGAGCACCTCACTGACTCTCTTCAAGAAGAATCTTGATGAGTGGATGGGGGATCGTAGGTTTGTCCCTGGGATTATTTCCTTGTCACTATTAGACAGAGGCACAGTAAACTAAACTTTAAAAAGGGCACAGTATACTCAAATCAATGGGTGGCATAAGCCAAACACAATCGGGCTAGGCTTATAAATGCCCCAGGGCAGATAGCCTAGTATGAACCTATGAACCTATGAACCTATGAAAAAACAGCATGCAAGAAAGGTAAAACAAACATATAATAAGCAAAAAGTCATAGTGTAACATGCCCTCTCGGAGCATTCAAAGGCAGTATCAACAATAACAGGTTGATTAAGCAGTATAAAGCACTTGAGGTCTATGCTTCAGAAACTGTACTTAAGAATTATAAAGTAACAAGGTATACTGGGTTACATGTCTTACAAGTATATAAGTATGCATGAAATAACAGTGAATGAATATAATAGGAAAGAGAAAAGGTGGGTGAAAATAGTGGAAATAAAGTATTAGAATGAGTTGAGAGGATGGGGAGTAGGGAAAAAGGGTGAAATAGAGGGAAGTCAGGTGGGGTGAGAGCAGGAGCATTTCCAGTGAAAAGAGAGTGGGAATGGAGCAAGGTCTTAAAGGCCGAGTGGTTGGTGGTGGTACGAATATGTGGAGAAAGGGAATTCCAAAGTTGTGCTAGGGAGAAGAATAATAGAAGTTTTCCTGGAGTATGTGTGGGTTTGTACACTTCGAGATGGTTCTGATTGTTGGACCTAAGTAGTCTATCCGGCTGATGCATTATGAGAGTAGAGGTGAGGGAGGGGCAGTGAGAGGGTGTGAAGATGAGTTTATGTGCATTAGATAGTTGGATGTAGAAGAGATAGTTAGGGGTAGTTCTAGCCAGTTCAAGTTATAGAGGGCATCACAGTGGTGAGAGGAGGATTTGGATCCAGTAGCAAGCTTAGAGATTTTGTTGTATCAGGAAGATAATTTAGTCTTAAGTGAGGATTGAAGCAGAGGAGCTCCATACAGGAGGGAGGGAATGAGGATATGCTTGGTTGAGGGAGTAAGATAATGGCTGTGGTGATAAAGCATACCTAGTGTTTGGTGAGTTTTCTTAATATTAGTTTGTAAGTGAATATCAAATTTTAATTGCTTGTCAATAAGGACTCCTAGAAGCTTTGTATAGGGAACAATTTCAATAGCTGTATTGTTTTGGCTAGCTATGGAGAAAGTACATTTAAAAGGGGTAAATAACATGATTTTGGATTTAGATGTGTTGAGTGCTAGGTGATTATTTAGCATCCAGCGCTCAATAGAAGAGAAGGCTTCTTGAGTTAATTCCATGAGTTTGAGAAGGGATTTAGCAGAGCAGATGATCGCAGAGTCATCTGCATATTGGACAAGTTTAGTATTTGGGATACACTGATGGAAATAATTTATGAAGATGTTAAATAGTAAAGGACCGAATATAGAACCCTGTGGTGTGCCTGTCAGAGTGTTAAGGGGCTTGTTGCCTATGAGAGAGGTAACTGGAAAAACAGTTAATAGAGGAGGTTGATAGACGGAGATGAGAGAGTTTAGACAAGAGACGGTTGTGCGAAACAGAATCAAAAGCCTTAGATAAGTCTAGAAGGAGGGTAGATACAATATTACCAGAGTTGTGTGCATGGTTGACCATTTTGAGAAAGGAAAGGAGAGCAGTAGTGGTGCTGTGTCCAGCTCTAAATCCATGTTGTGCAGAGGTTAGCAGCTGATCTTCTAAGAGGTAAGTAGGAGTTGTAGGTGAATACATTTTTCGAGAATTTTGAAGATGGGGGTAAGATAGCTATTGGTCGCATATTAGAGATATCAGTGTTGTTGCCCCTTTGTGAAGGGAAATAATAAAGGCTTTTTTCAGAGTAAGGGTACATACGATTCTTGAATTGAACAATTTATTAGCATAGAGATGGGAAATGCTATGTCATCAGCAGCTAGCTTAAGAAAGTTAGACATAAGGTCATCAGGGGCATTTGAGCTTGGTTTCAGTTTGTGTAGGGTTTTTTTTATGGTGGAGGTAGGAATAGGTTTGGTAGTAAAAGGGGGGAGTTGAGTAGTTTTGGTGCTTGAGAAGGTTGAGTTAGGGTGATGAATTGGGGTTGAAGTTGGTACATTATTTGGAAAAGATGTGGTGAATTTGGCTATTGAGTCTATAAAGAAGGAATTGAATTGGGTAGCCAAGGAAAGATCAGAGGTGTTGGGATCTGAGCAGGAGTGGTCTTTTTTACCAGGATAGAGGAGGGCAGAGATACTATTCCAGAACTTTTTGGGGTTTATTTTGTGGTTGTTCTGTAGTATGGAGTAGTAGGATTTCTCGTCAGTGGCAATGTGTTTTTTTGATTTTATTACGAAGTTCCTTGTATTCGATCAGGGAGATGGGAGTTTTATATTTTTGGTACTTTTTCCATGATTTATCTCAGAGATGCATGAAAGTTCTAGTTTCTTTGGTTATCCAAGGAGCAGTATTGCATTTAACTCTTTTAGTTCTAGGGGAGCAAAGCTATTTAACAGGTTGATGAATGAAGTATTAAAGTAACAGCACTGTCCAGAGGGATGTTTTATAGGGGGTTCCAGTTTGTGAACTTTATTGAGTCAAAGAAGATTTGAGGGTTGAAGTTTTTCAGAGATCATGTGGAGATATAGTTATGACATAGACGAAGGGGGGAAGGTGAACAATGAGCGAAGGCAGGGAGATGACCACTAAGGGAGTCAAGTAGAGTACCCCTTTCAGAGATAACATGAGGGTGAGAAATTAGTATCCAGTCCAGAATGCTACTGGAGGAGTTGTCTTTAGAGGGTCTAGTAGGTAAATTGATTAGTTGGGTGAAATTATATAGGTTAATATTCTGGGAGGTTGTGGGAAATTGTATAGTTGTCCAATTAATATTAATGTCACCTAGGATTATAGCTTCATTGTTTATGTTAGATGAGAAACAGGAGAGGATATCCTCTAGGATGGAGATTTATAGGGCAGCTAGGCATATGTTTTTGTGGTTATTAATCTTTAGGAGGGCCAAGGTTAGCTCAGCAGTAGCAAATTGGGTATGTGCTTAGTATATGGTGTCACTGATAGGGGGGATGAAAAAAGAAGAGCTACTCCTCCGCCTTTCTTATGGGTTCTGTCATTTCTTATGATGCTGTGGTTGGGAGGAATGATTTCATAGTTTTTTTATGAGGTTTTAGCCATGTTTCGGAGATAGAGAATTTGATTTTGTTTTTCACTCTATTGATGTTAATCAATAAGTTTTATGTCCACAGAATAGATGCAACTCAGACATAAACAATTAGATATTTTTCTGCATTTGGTTATAGTAAGAATGCTTTGAGTCACTGACATTTTAGGTTATCTCTGAAAGTAATGGCAGTTCTACTTTTTATTGAATTGCTTAGTTTATATTAATCATAAACTAGTAAAAAGCCTTCATGGGATAATTATTTTTGTTTATTACAAAGTAGACAAATTGCAGGGCTTTGTTAAATGTTAAAAACTGTAGTCCTAAGTAGTTTTCTAATTTTTCCTCACATTGTTCGTTTGGTGTCCCAGTTATCATACAAGTCTAGCAGATGTGCTTATTCTTCTGAGGCAGACAACTGTCTCTTTATAAAACTGTTAAAGCTGATGAAAAGTTACTTGAACAATTATTGTTTGCTCCATAAGGTTGGGAGGACATTGTACGACACCCTAAAGTGTGAAAGTTCAAAGGCAAGATTTGTAAATTTCAAACACACAAGTGTGAATTCTAATGAGCAAATGCCAGTGTGCATTCGCACATGTGAATTCGGCATTCCGAGGGCAGATCACACTACAGTGGGGATCAGGACATGCAACCTTTCCCTCGATGTAGAGCGATCTCAGAGTTAGTATATTAAATTAGCAGGGGGTGTAGGGGGCACAGCCCCCCACATTGCATAATGGTGTTTAGAGATATCCGGAAATGTTGGGTGTTTTGAACACAGTCAACATTTTTGGATTGTGGGATTCGTTGTGTAGCACATTCTCTGTTTTCAGCAGTCAAAAGTGCAGTTTCTGACATTTTGAGTCAGTTATTTGACCGGTCGCATCTTTTATTTGCAACCTAATGGAGGTAAACCAATAATTACTTGTAGTTTTTCATAATATTCTTAATTTTCTATTGATAAAGGAATAAAATCAATGCAATACTGGTGAAAATTTAGCACAGTTCCCAATTTGTTTATGGAGTATTACAGTATAACTCATTCTTGTTTTCATATAACAATTTTGCCAATAAATAACTAATTAGAAGTTAGTATTTGTGTTTTAGCACTTTACTAGCATCAGCAAGACACAAACTTGAGATTTTGAGTGGTCACTAACAGTGAAAACTACATAACCTATATTTTCTATTCTGTTTGAAGCAGACTGAGATAATGTTCTTTTTGAAACAATTTGAGATTTAGATACAAAAAAAAAATGGTGGTACCATCTTTATCAGTGACAGAATGAAAATGTATATGAAGAAACTGAAAAGCAATGGGAGGTTTCTGGGCACTATGCATGTGGGTGACATTACTTTGAGGATGCTGGAATAAGGATAACCCCATAATACAGTGATCTGTTGTTAAACTGGTGGTGCTGTCAAAGATATTAAAGAAATTCATGAATAAATATCATAGGTTCATAGGTAGGTACTAGGCTATTGGCCCTAGGGCCTATATAAGCCTAGCCAAATGGTACCCTGGATTTTGCCACTCAAGAAAATTATTTTCCTGTGCTCCTGTCAAGCAGAGCCACAGAAGTGATCCCCGGGATGAATTTCCTATCTCCCATCTAATCATCAAGATTTTTCTTGAAGAGTGCTAATGAGGAGCTTTGTTTGATATAGATAGGTAGTTTGTTCCAGAGTATGGGAAGTCTCTCGGACAAGAATCTATCACTCCAGCATGTTCTGTTTATTGTGGTGACAAGGTTTAGGTCCCTAGAGCATGTAGCTCGGAGGGATTGTGATTTCTTTAAGTGGAGCATATCCAACAGCTCTGGGTTTGACATAGCTATGTATGTTAGGCAGAGATTGCCTCTGAGTAGGTGATATGCAACAGAGTAAAGCTGGAGATTTTTGAGACTGTCTGCGTAGGGCATCAGTTTGAGGATGGTGATCCTCTTTGTGAGGTATTTCTGTGGCCTTTTCAGTTGTTCTAGATGACTTGTGAGGTACATGCCAAAAGGGGTGTTGTACTCTATAATGGGTCTAATAAGTGATGAGTAGAGGGGAACAATTACCTCTTTTTTCCTGGATGAGAAACCTTTTGTGATGAGGTGAGCCATGTATAAGGATTTCCTGACTACTGTGGTGATGTGATTATCAAAGGGGAGACTACTGTCCATCTGTGTCCCAAGGTCTCTTATCACACTTCCAGTGTTATGTAGACTACCGCCTATGTAGTAGTTCATGGGTACAGAATTTTTACCAAAAGGGATGACAATGCACTTTTTGGCATTGAGCTTGAGGCCATGGCTTTGACACCAGGCATCTGTCTCAGTGAGACTCTTTTGTAGGATGTCCACATCATTAGGAGTTTCAGTTATGGCTCCCAGTTTGCAGTCATCTGCGAACTTTGTTAGCCAAAGACCTTCTGTGTTAGCCTGTACTTCAGAGAAGTAGATATCAAACAGGAGAGAACCTAGGACTGAACCCTGTGGTACTCCAGTTGTCACTGGTCTGAAGGTGGATTTAGAGTCTGCCACTTTCACAGTGTGGGTTCTGTCAGTGAGCCAGTTGGCAACCCATCTTGTGACATAGGGATTTATACCTAGTTTAGTGAGTTTATCTATAATTCCAGAGTGGGGATGGTGTCAAAAGCCTTGGCGAGATCTAGATAGGCTGTGTGAACCACCTTACCCTCATCTATTGCTTTGGTGACCGCTTCAAAGAAGTCTATCAGATTTAGGAGACATGATCTGCCTTTTACAAAGCCAAACTGGGTAGGGTCCAGAGTTTGGAGATTACCAATGTCATTGTTTATAAGTTCCATGATGATACGTTCCATAGCCTTCCAGACCAGGGTCATCAGGCTAATGGGGCGGTAGTTCCCGGGGTCCATGGTGGCTCCCCCTTTGTGGAGTGGGATAACCATTGCTGTGCACCATTCAGTGTGCACAAAGCCTGAGGTGAGGCTATGATTGAACATGGTACTTACGTGGGGTGCCAGTTCATTCTGTAGTTCATGTAGAATGCAGCCTGGGATGTTGTCAGGTCCCATGGATGCTGTGTTCTTGGCTCTGGAAAGTGTGTTTTTTACCTGTGCAGGCGTGATTACAGGAATTCTTCCGGTATAGAGATGGGCCCTTTAGGGGATGAGAGAGGGGTAAAGTTAGCACTGAACCTATCTGCCAGGATGTTGGCAATATCAGTTGGTTCTGTATATTTAGTGCAATTGTGCTGTAACTCAGAGCAGATCTGAGTGTTGCCATTGAGATTCTTGACATAGCTATAAAATGCTTTGTGGTTGTCTTTAGAATCAGTGGCGATTTTGTTTTCGTAACTAGCTTTGGAGGATTTTATGAGGGATCTCAGCTTCTTACTGAGGCTGACTCTTTTTTGCAACAATTTCTTTCTTCTGTTCTAGAGTTTGTTTATGGCAGGGGACCACCAGATTGGCTTCCTTTTTTTGGAGGATAGCATCTTGGTTCTGTTAGGGATTGCACGATCCATGCACTCGTGTAAGTGCTTATAAAGTGCAATTGTATAGGATTCAGCAGTAGTACCGCTATTGTCCATCAGTATGGGTGTCGTGAAGTTTGCCACTTCTGTCTTAAGAAGCGTGAAGTTGGCTTTGGAGAAATTTTTACGGTGGTTTCCTTAATGGGGGGTGGGGGTGGGATGTGGATGTCTACGGTGATTTGCTTGTGGTCGGATCTGACCAAGGAGGAATTGACCTCTGGTGTGGAACACTGGTTGCCCATGCTGGTAATGACCATGTCTAGGATATTGCTGCCCCTGGTGGGGTTGTGGATAAGTTGATCCAAGGCAGTGGAATTTATGAATTCCAGAAAATGTTGAGCACAAGAGTTGGTACATGAGTAGTTTTCCCAGTTAGTGGTGGGGTGGTTGAAATCACCCATTATTAAAGTGTTAGGTTGTACCCTAATATTTTCCAGTGTATCAAGAAATGAGTAGTGGGAATCCTGGAGCATGGTGAGGGATCTGTAGCAAGCTACAATTTGGATTGCGGTCTTGCCCAGAGTTAGTTGCACTTGGATAATCTCGGATGCATTATGCTGAGCAACTAGCCTGGAGGTGTGAATATCCTTAAAGAATATGGACACACCTCCACCTTTAGTGCTTTGGTCTAGGTTAGGTGGCCGAAAGGTGTGGTATGAATTACAGCCTGGTAATGCAGGGGTGCTCTTTGGAGCCTTGAACCAGGTCTCTGTCATTGCACAGATGTAGATGTTCTTTATTTTAAGGAGTGTCTCGAGTTAGTGCATTTTGAGGTTTAGACTTCTAGCATTAAGTAGCATTACCCTCAGATTTTGCTTGGTGGTGAATTTGTCATTTGAATCTTGCCTAAAATAGGCACTATAGGGGTGCAAGAAGCTTAGCTAGTATCCAGAAACCGAAGGGAGACAGGTGCAGGCCATCTCTGGCAAAGCATCGTGCTTTGTCGATCATGTCATCCCAGGCAGACAGATACTGGATCCCCTTAGGATGACACCAGAAGATTATCCAATTGTTGAAGTCAATCCTTTTGTCCTTGTACTGTGGTATCATTCTGGGTGATGGCAGGATGCTACTCAGGGCAAGGGTCATACCTGCCTGGACTACAAGATCGGACAGCTCCTCCATGTCTCTTTTCATATTGTCCAGGGAGGTATATCTCAGGTCATTCACACCAACATGGACAATGACAGAGTCATATTTGTACTTTTTGTGGAGTGACCTGAGTGCATGCATTATGTGGCGGATCTTTGCACCTGACAGGCAGCTGACAGTAACTTTCTCCTTGTTTAGCCTGGTGAGTGAAACATCAGTGTGCCTGACTATAGAGTCAACTATGACTAGAGTGTTGGGTATGTCGTTATGCCTTATGGGCTGTGGTTGAGTAGTACACTGAGTTCGTGGGCTATGTGTCATTTGGGTTATGTTGGGGGGGGTGGAGGTTGCTTGCGTTTCTGCTTTGGAGGTCCCTGTTGTTTGGGTAGACTTTTTTTGAGAGCCTCCGCAAATGTAGGAGTGTGTTTTGTGTTTCTATGTGTGTGTTTTGGTGGTGTAGGTTTTGAGGGACTATGTGATGAGTGTGGTGCAAGTGTTTACCTTTTCCTCTTGACTGTCTCATCCAGTCTTGGGTGAAGAGAGCTTTGCTTCCAATTTGACTATATAAGTGCATCTCTCACAGGTTGTAGTGTTAGATGGTAGGAGGAGAGGGTTGTCTGTGTAAATGAGGCAATTGCTGCATTGCCCCAAGATCCCCAGATTCAGCAGGTAGACAGGAGAAAACACCAGGAGCTGACCCTTAGACATGCCTGGATAGGTGCTTATTTATTAAGTACTAAAACTGTTTTCCTCTAGACAAGTGAGGAAAGTTGGGTGCTGTAGTAATTTGTAGCTTATTTAGTGTTTACAGTGAGTTCTGTACATGTGCTGAGCTCAAAGAAACATATTTGAGTGCTGAAACTAGAAAACTGGCTAGTTCTAAGAAACAAAATTAAGCTAGAAGGCTTCCCTCCAACACAGAATGGCTTGGTCACTCAGAAGCTTACAAACAGTCCTGGATACAGCAAATCTGTATCTGGACTAGACGACTTACAGGAAAGGCAGGAAACAAGCTTAGAATTTTTTTTTTGTAAAGTGGAAAGGGGAAAGGTGGAGCAGAAACTAACTGGGTAGGCCTTCTCAAATGTTCTCCCTGGAATAGGTAGAATGAGGTAATGACACTAGACTGGGAGGAGTGTCCCAGATCAAATTTACAGTAGGGGCGGGCAACTGCAAAGCCACCAAGTATTAAAAACAGGATACAAAGAGGGAGAGAGGGTGGCAAACAAAAATCAGAACAAACAAACCCAACCAGATGCTTAACAATTGTAGAAAATTCTAGTTAATACCTCACACACAGTGAAACTAGCTAGCAAAGTATATTCAGACAATAAAAGTGCTATAAATAACTCAGAAATAAGCAAAAAACAGGATACTTAATGTTATATATCACAGATTAGTTATCTCAGAGCCCTTCCTCCGACTTCCTCCGATTAGCTCAGTGTGAAATGGCAGAAACCCTCACAAGTTAACTTCTTAAGTAACAAAGTTGAAACCTGAAACAACTTTAAAAAAAGCTTTTGGAGCAGAGGACATTGATTTATAGGTTTGTTGCCTATAATCTAATTTACCTATTCAGCAGAGGAACTGGAACTTGAATGGCAGTCATACCGGATACATTCTCCAGTCCAGTACTATATAGCAGGCACAACCAGGAAAGAAAACATTGTTACTTTAAAAAAAATGTCCATGTAATGTCTGTTTGCATTATCAGTTACTATGGTAGTTAACTTTGTTATCGGCATGGAACTCCTTGCATTGCCTGAATATCTTAAATACTAAGTAGTGTGAAAAAAGTCCAACAAATTCAAAAATGTCTTGCCAAATGCAGTTGGCCATTTAAATGAACTGAGTCAGCTTTGTTGTTCTGTGCTACGAAGTATGACTATCTTGAATCATGTGGCTAAAGAGTGAATGCTACCTGTGAACATGTTAGTGCCCTTAGCAACAACTTTTTCAATTTTAACAACATATTTTACTAGCAGATATTTTAAATAACTCTGGAGGCTGCAGTTGCTTCAACCTTTATAAGTCTTATGTTAAATGTTTAGGAGAAAACTGGTATTTATGAATCTAATTTGTAGAAATGTTATAAGTATTTGTATGCTTATATAATTCAGTGTTCAATGCTCTCACGAGTGCATTATTTTTTTTAGAAGTTAGTTTATATGCAGACAGATTTAGTTGTTGTCTAAATTTAGTAACATTTAGGTACTTGCATAAAGCTTTCACCCAAAATATGCTAAAGAAAATTACATTGGGAGAAACGCAATACCCATATCACATTTAATATCAAAAGATGTCATGTTTTCCAATGAAATGGAAATAAAAAAATATCTATAAGACAACAAATGCAAGTAAAATTTTTCACTGCATCTCAACAGTATTTAAATTACCTATACAATTTAATTTCTTTATAAAAATATTTGTACCTTTTCACTTTTTTAGACTGGGTCTTTTTGTATGAGCATCATAATGGGATAACATCCTCCATTTTATCATCATTGAAACATTTCTGCAAATGTATTTGCAAATACAAATTTTACAATAACAGTCTTAAAATTTTAAGAATATTTCAGCTGTAATCAACATGTTGAGAGAATTTAAATTTTTGTGTTTGTATATACATGAATCATTATTTTACAAATCTATATCAATCTCTTAATAAATTCCTATGATTATGCAGGTTATGCAGGAGATGATCTGTTGTTTTACACAGCGATGTGACAAACTTTGAAGTTAGCTATTTCCTTTTGGTAGAAGTGAATTGAATTACAAATTTAATTTGACAGTTTTTAGGAAAAGAAACCCCCCCACCCCATTTGTAGAGTGATTGATTTCTGATTGTAATGGTTGGATATTAGCTTGAGAATGAACTTGGATAGTTGTTTTATGACACTGGCATAACGTTTGAAAGCTGTTGTGTCCAACTTTCTCAGACTTTGTATTATAAATAAAATAAAAATGTGATGCCAGCTAGAGAAGTCAGTGAATCTTTGGCAAACAAATGAACAATACAAACTATTGCTACCAGTTGGATATGCAAACGTTGTAATATCGCTATCTCATGCTTCATGTTTTCTTAGTTATAAGCAAGAGAGGCAATTATGTGATGCATTTAATTGTTAATATTTGATATAATAAGTAAAAACGTAAATACTTAACCAGAGCTAAACAAAGACATAATACTGCATTGCTATTCACAGTGTCAGCAAATATCATGGTTTAAATGTTAAATGATTAAAATTTCAAATTTCATTAGTTAATTCTTAGAATTTTAATTCATTAATGTCATGCTATATAATGTAAAATAAAGAAGTGCCTGTTTTGTTTCTGATCATAGGTGTTATTAGGGAAATGAGCATAGAAGACTCTGTGGCATTGAGCAGTGTCCACCATCATGCTGTACCCCCAGTGGCGGTAAGCAATGTCCACCATCATGCAGTACCCCCAGTGGCATTAAGCAATGTCCATCATCATGCTGTACCCCCCAGTGGTGTTAAGCAATGTCCACCATCATGCTGTACCCCCAGTGGCATTAAGCAATGTCCACCATCATTCTGTACCCTCAGTGGCGTTAAGCAATGTCCATCATCATGCTGTACCCCTAGTGGCATTAAGCAATGTCCACCATCATGCTCTACTCCCAGTGGTGTTAAGCAATGTCCATCATCATGCTGTACCCCAGTGGCATTAAGCAATGTCCATCATCATGCTGTACCCCCGGTGGCATTAAGCAATGTCCATCATCATGCTGTACCCCCAGTAGCGTTAAGCAATGTCCACCATCATGCTGTACTCCCAGTGGCGTTAAGCAATGTCCATCATCATGCTTTACCCCCAATGGCGTTAAGCAATGTCCACCATCATACTGTACCCCCAGTGGCGTTAAGCAATGTCCACCATCATGCTGTACCCCCACTGGCATTAAGCAATGTCCACCATCATGCTGTACCCCCAGTGGCGTTAAGCAATGTCCATCATCATGCTGTACCCCCAGTGGCATTAAGAAATGTCCACCATCATGCTGTATCCCCAGTGGCATTAAGCAATGTCCACCATCATGCTGTACCCCCAGATCTATAGATATTTGTATGTCATGTACCAGCATTAGTTCACTGTGTCTGTGATGTTTTTTTTTATCACATTAGTGTGACCATGGATTTAGCTCTACATATATATACATATATATATATATATATATATATATATATATATATATATATATATATATATATATATATATATATATATATGAGGCTAGTGTGTGTAAGGGGGTTGCAGGACAGCTTGCCGTACTACAAAAAAAAAAAAAAACTTTTTATGGTGTATTTGTTTATAGGTGTATGTCAGGCTAATGACCAGTAGGGCACTTATAAGTCTAACTGCGTAACTCAAATGTGACCCACAAGTTTGATTTATAAAAGGGTGATTTGCTGACTGCCTCTGTCCATCAGAGGCATAGGCACCAGAGCAGGAGTGAATTTCTGCTTGCCTAGTCAGAATCAAACCCTGTACCTTGCAATTATGATGTGAAGAACCTTATTATTATTCCAAACCCACCCCACGTCGAATGTTTCTATGAATTGTAATTCAGTCAAATGAGTTTTTAGTCAAATGCGCTATCAGTCAATTGTGGTTGATTATCAGTGATTTAGTCAAATGAGCATTCAATCAATAACCGTAGTAGAATATGGTCTCATTTCTAAATTGTTCTCTGTTATGAAATATACATTGACCAGCTTTAATTATTATCCCTGTTATAAGACAACCATGCACCTCTAAAAGCTGACACAGTTGTTTGGGATTTAGGAACTTATTTGTACTTAATTATACCAAAAAGGTGTCTATTGTCAGAAGAAAACCCTTCTATAGTGCACAGCTTATAAACCATGGGATGTCATTGTTCCCTTTTACTCAAACCTCATTAAGTCAGTCACTGATAATGCCACCTCTGGCATGTAACTGTCCAGTCACATTCAACAAGTGTAACACCCACAGAGATACTTTACTATAAGAATACAACGTCTAAACAATATGTCCTGCATGGACTGACTCAAAGCCCTCTCACTACACTCCATATCCTAAAGACTGCTAATAGGTGAGCTGTTTCTGGCATACAAGGCATCCTCCAACCCAATATTGATGGATTTCTGCACATCAGTAAATCAAATGAAATCAGAAATACTTGGTGTAAGGATATAACTCTCTTTAGTAACATCAGCATAACAGTTTCAAGGGAGAGGCATGTCACGCAGAGGAACAGACTCCATATCCATGTAAAGCAAAACTCATCCCTGTCCATACTGAAGTACAACTTGGATCTATGGATAGGAAATAGAAAATTTACCCCTGGACTACCACCTGTACTATTATGGACAGAGGCAGCTCAAAGTGCTTTATCCCACACTAGACCCTCAAATTATCTATGGTATGATCCCAGTTATTCTCACTAGAGGTAATATAGGCAAATCTAACACCAAATGAGATTGGTTAATCCAAGCATAAAGAGGGAAATTGGCTAGACATAAAATGGCCCAGCACAGCAGCTAGCCTAGTACTTACCTACAGCTTATGACCCTATGAAGGTATGGTACTTCCAAACACAGAAGACATTTTACAATGATTCTCATGATGGACTATGTTATTTTTGCCTGTGTTGTTTCAATATGTTAATTTATGTTTTTCTTTAACTTTACTAGTATGTATAGTGTGATATTTTGTTCAACTGTTCTAGCTTGTAACATGTTCTTGGAGCTTTTCTCCGAGCCTCCACAGAAAATGGGCTCCTTTGGTCCACTGGACTATCCCGATAATCAAATGCCAATTAATAAATAAATACAAATGTATTTATTTATTTATTTGTTGTTTTATATGTAATAAATAAATACAAATGTATTTATTTATTTATTTGTTATTTATTTATTTTACATTTGTTTACCGTGATAGTCCGACTGAATACATGTCCATTTTCAGCGGAGGCCCAGGGAGAAAAGTCCAGTAGAAAATATATATATATATATTACACAAGAAATTAGATAACATTACATGGTTTACACAAGAAGTTAGATAACATTAGAAAATATAAAATTACTTATTTGGTGGTACTAAACTGAGCAACAGCTTATATTTTTTGCTGCATATCAGAGTAAACAGTTCCCTTTGTTTCAGACAATGTGTTTGGTTACAGAGTAAGCCTTACATTAACAACACGTCCTTCGGCTTTTCCTGGTTAGGGGTCACCACAGTGGAACTCCGGTCCGCTCATGATTGGCAGTGGATTTTTACTGTGCCAAGTTGCTGGACCAACGCCCAACCATCAAAGAAGGCACGCCCATTCATGCTCGCACCTACCTGCATGTCTTTAGCATCACTAGACTGCAGGGAGGACATGCAGACTCCACACAGAAGGCGCTCCAGCCAAGAATCGAACGGGAGAACCTCTTGCTGTGAGGCGACAATGCTAACCACTGCACCACCACATATGTTTTACAATAGCTGAAGCAGATTAAATGTTTTAGTTCAGCTGGTGTTGAAGCCTTTTGTGAGGAACCTAGGGATATAGGAACACCACTATGAAAGTGATTACAAGAACCATAAGTTGCCTAGATAAATGCACCTTTAAGGAAACCCAGTTAAAGTTCCCATCCCCTATGCAAGCAGTAATAGTGTCTAGCTCTCACCTCAGACAGTACCATGCATGACAACCATGGTGCAAATTTGAGTCTACCTCTCCCACTGTTGAGTGGTATTTTGCTTGACCTGTAACAGTACCTTATTCCATGGGCTGGGAATACATTGAGTTAGGAAAATAAGCCTATAACAAATTTTGTTTTTCTTATTGGTGCAAATTTTGGCTCCTAGAATGGGTATTTGTAGATCAAATGGCTTTTCAAAGAAATAAGAGGTCATATAATATCGGTTCCTTGATGGCTCAAACATGAGACAAAGATCAGAGTGAAGTGGCTAGGATTCATGCTAATCTGTCATGATAAATAATTTCACAAGAAAGGAAAACTTTGACTATTTTCTGTGGAATGGCTCAGGACCACCACATTCTGCATGGCTGCCACTAGACAACAAGGAGTCCTTGAACAAGTAAGTACCTGATTTTCCATTAAGAGCAGCTTTTCTTTACAATTAGGTGATTCTGTTAACTACACAAACATCCATTACAGTACAAACCATGGCCCTAGTATGATAATGACAACTCAACAGGAAAGGAAAACTCCTGTTTCCTTTTTCTTTTCAATTGTTTATACTATAGTAGACTCATTGGCTTTAAGGCCTTTAATTTGCTTGGTTAAAAATTATTGAAACTTTTTCTAGATATCTGTCTGGCATTATCGCTCTGATGCAAATCCACACTGTTTTCATTCTTGTTCATCTGACTTATAAGCGTCCCTGGATGTTTTCTTAAAGTACTCAGTAATCACAACCAGCATGACATCTTAGCCATCTCTGAAACCTGGCTCAAACCCCACATTACTGACTCTGAAATTTTACCTCCAGGTTTCCATATCCTCAGAAGTAACCGAATACATAAAAAATTTGGAGGCTCTGCACTAATCTACTCTAACCTTCTCTCTCTCATCCCTCTTCAAATCCCAACCCCTCAATTCAAAAATTCTGAAATAACAGCAGGTGTCCTCCGCTTAAACAAACACAAAAATATCTGCATAATTTTCTTATATATCTCCCCAGGCGATAACATCTCCACCCTTGAGAACATTCTTCACTGGGCCTCAACTGCAATAAAATATGAAACCTATATTATAGGCGACGTCAATATTGACTGGAATAAAATCAATACACCTTCTCCCCCCATCCATTAACCTTTACAACTTCACCCAAGTAATCCACTCTACAACTTGTCCTAACAAAAACCACCCCCCCCGGGTCCATCATAGATTGGATTCTTGTCTCCCATCCAAATAAAATAATTCTCTCTGGCACTATCCCTGACACCTTCAGCAACCATCTCCCTGCCTTCATTCATCGCTCAACTAACTCAACCCAATACCAACATCAATACATTCAAACTCGTAACCTTAGCAACTTCAACCCCTCAATCTTCACAAACACTTTTAAACAAATTAACTGGCAAACTCTCAGCACTCTCCCCCTTGACAACGCTGTACAGCACTTTAACTCTATCTTCCTAGATACTCTTAACTCCCTAGCTCCTCTAAGAAACAAACGAATCAAAGCCAATTCTGCTCCTTGGCTGACCAAAGAAACTAAACAAATCATGTGCCACAGAGACAAATCCTGGAAGCTTTATCAGAAAAACAAACTGTCTTCCACCTTCCTCCAATGCTCCCAACTTCGCAACCAAGTAAAGAAATTAATCACACTGGACAAAAAAAAACTACTATAGTAAACTCCAGTCCAACAATAATATCAACCCAAAACAATTCTGGAAATCTGTTAACTCCCTTCTCCACCCTGGGACAAAAAATAATCCCTGCCCTGACCCTAGTTTAACTGACAAGAAGCTTAGCTCTCACTTCAACACTTTCTTTACAGAATCCATAGCTAAGCTAACCAAAACATTCCCAAACAATAATCCACCCAACTCCCTCTACTCAACTGCTAACAACCCTAACAACTGTCCTATTAACTTCTAATTCAAACCAGTGTCTACCATTTTTATAAAAAAGCTACTATCCAAACTAAAGCCATGCTCTAATGCCCCTGACAACATACTTTCCTCCTTCCTCAAATGCGCAGCTGAAGGTATTGCCCTCCCAATCAGCATTCTGATTAACAGATCCTTGAAAGAGTCTTACGTTCCCAAACTTTGGTGCTCTGCCTACATTCTACCTCTTCATAAAGGAGGCAAAATCACCACTATTTCTAACTTCCGTCCCATTGCCATTCTCTCCCCAATATCTAAAATTCTAGAAAAATGTGTCCACCACCAACTATTGCCCTACTTAACTCAGAATAATCTACTAACTCCCACCCAGCACGGCTTCTGTCCTGGTCACAGCACCATAACTGCCTTACTGTCCTTCCTAGAAACAGACAATCAAGCCCGAGATGCCGGACTTCTTGTATCCACAGTACTGCTAGATCTACCGAAAGCCTTCAACACCATTTCCCATACACACCTTCTCTCTCATCTCGCCAACCTTAACCTCTGTCCTAATGTTCTATCCTGATTCTCCAGTTACCTATCTGACAGATCTCAAGCTGTCAGATGGAAGAACTCTAACTCTTCCTTTTTGCCTACACCTACCGGCGTTCCTCAGGGGTCCATTCTCGGACCCATGCTTTTCAACATCTTTATAAATAACCTTCACGCTGCCATCCCCGACACTACAGTCATCCAATATGCTGACGACTCTACCCTAGTTTGTACCGCCTCTAACATTCCTGAACTACTGACCAAAACACAAATAGCTTTCTCCACTACAGAGAACTGGATGCACCAAAACCATCTCTCCCTCAACTCCACTAAATCTAAAATACTAATTTTCCTCCCCAACAAGGTGTCCTCCTGTGACAAAAACGCTTTCAAGGTCCTAAGCCAAACCAACACTGCTATTGAAGTGGTCCCTTCTGCAAAACTCCTAGGCATCACCATAGATGAACACCTTAAATTCGATATCCACATACACCAAAACATAAAGAAAACCCACCAAAAGTTAGGTATGTTCTATAGGAATAATCAATTTCTTTCAAACTCCTCTAGGTTGACCCTAGCAATTACCTACCTCCTACCCTCTCTACTATATGGAGCCCCCCTTCTAAGTAATCTGTCTGCTTCCAACTCCTCAAAACTTGAAGTTTGCTATAATAAGATCTCTAAATTTGCCACTAAATCTAAAACCTCAACACACCACTGCCTTACCCTACATTCTCTAAACTGGTTAGAATTCCCTAACCATCTAGACTATCACCAACTAACCACCGCTCACAAATTTATATTCTATCCAGACAAATGCCCAGCCTTAAACAACATCCTTCCCCCATACATCCCAAACAGATCTCTGCGATCTGAACACCAAAACCTAATCTCCATCTACAAACTTAAACGTCCCGCTGGACAGCTTCTACTCTCCTTCTCTCTAGGTAAAAAATGGAACTCCCTCCCACCATCTCTTAGGACTATACCTAACACTGAATCCTTCAAGACCCAACTTTACTTATACCTATCATCCAAATGGAAATGTCATTGCTTTCACCCAATATAAACTCTAGGGATTTCCCTCTCTAAGCTCTCTATACTCCTGCTCCACTCTACCCTCAGGTTTCTTTTTCCTTCCTCCAAAACTGATTCTGTTGACTTTCACTTGACTGTAAATATGTAAATACTGTAAATTCTGTATTGCCATTGAAAGACAAAAAAAAAAAAAATTTCTTTTGCCACATTGCACTGTCTATGATGTATATTATGTATGTGATTTTCCCTGTCTGTAAAAATGTGTCTCTTGTATTTTACCTTTTACATTGTGTAACCTATTGTATTCACAACTGCTTGTGGAGCTTTTCTCCCCGGGCCTCCACTGAAAATGGGCACTTCTTGGCCCAGTGGACTTCCCCGGTAATCAAACTGAAAATAAAATAAAATAAAATAAATACTGATAACATGATTTTCAATATAGCCAGTGTGAAACACTCAAGACAGTGATTTTCTGATTGGAATTAGACCTCATTTCGTGAAGAGGAATTACACATGTCCTCTATTCTCTTTTCAGCAACCTTATCATCCGGAAGTGGTCTGTTAAAATATTAGTTGATAATACTGATTTGCCCTCAATACAATTAGAAGGAAGGACTGGATTTACCAATCACAACCCCCCTCTGTCTCCCTTTTGCCCCCCTTTTTTTCCCTATTCTTTCCCTGCATGTTAGTCTTGCTGCCAGATTGAGATGAGGCATGCTAGCCATTCTCCAATAGCTTGTATAGGCAGTTCAGTATATAAGGTGCCTGAATATGGGCCACTTCTTTTGCCTTAGCTTACTGCCGTAACATTTTACTGCATTGTTACCTTTGCTTCTCAAACTTAATGGTACACTCAAAAAAATATTAAATGAATTGCTATTGTGTCTGCTCCTATTCCTACCTTTTGCCATTTTGCATATGTTTGGCATAATGGTTAAGATCTTTAACTCAGAGGCAGAAGGTAGATGGTTTGATTTTTACCTTGCGTTATCATCTAAGCTTAATGTGGCCCTTTAGGGCAGTTAGCTTAGTATTCACCTATGAACTATGACCTTCTGAACACTCATAGTACTAAGTAACAAATAAATGAAAATTTTCCATGAGTTCATTTCAGCACTCTGCAGTCCCTGTCAGAACCAAGTACCATGGGAAATTAAAAAAAAAACATGCTGGTGATTAACTTCCATAAATAAAGTATACAACAAAAAAAGATACACTTTAATAGGTCCAAAACCCCTCAAAGATAATTTGAATAGTAGTATCAAAAGCATTACAAAGAAACTGAAGTAGACTATCAGGATCAGTAAAGTAGCACATGAACTAAAGCTGCCCTCTAATGCCAAAGATAATTGTAAATTCTTCCTTAGCTACATTAAAACATTAAAAAAAATGTACTCAACCTTGCTCTGAACATATTCATAATGATATCTCATATTCTGACCCAGTAGACATTGACACTACCTTTCCAAACAAATTTAGTTCCAACATTGCACCTTCAACGAATATTCAAAGCCCCAACATTTCTAAATCCCATAGTCCTCAAATTATTCCTAAAGATCAGTTACTGAACATGCTATTCCCAGACCAAAAACACTTCCCCAGTAGGAACCGGAGATATATCTGGTTGCCTAATTACTAGTGGTAAACATGGCATTGCAGAAAGACAATGAGTTTAGCTACAGGTTTTGACCCTGATAAGTGGCACACTGCAGTGATGATATCCATCCATAAGGAATGCCACACACCCCACCAGGATAATTACAAACCTGTCAGCCTTACAAGCCTCAGTCGCAAAGCCATGGCATGTATTATGACTGACCTCAAAACCTGCAATATCGAAAACTGTATTGGATTTGAGCCTGAATGGCTTATCTTTGTGAAGTACAGATCCTGTCTATTTAACTTGGCAAACTTCATCAAAAGATATACAGAGATGTAGATGGCTGTAGATTGTGGTCCTGCGTTGCATGTGGAGTATCCAAGCCTGGTCAGCCACTTCTCATGCTAGCACCATTCAAAAACAAAATACTTTAACAGTTGACCCATGTGTGGTAGGGTGTTTATCAATGTGGATGAAAGGGTGAACCCACACAGTGCAGGTTGCAAGTCCCTCATCAGAAAGTATCAGTGTTGTGACCACTTCAGTTTGGTATTTACTTTTCAGATCTCCCAGCAGACAGCCAAAACCTCTGGCTAACAATGTCTGCAGACAAATGCAAACTGGGCATTGTTGTTTAGTCATGCTATGACACTGAAACCCTCCAAAATAAAATGTCCCTCGTAAAGTCCTTATGTACTAAAACGTGATTCAAACTAAGTAGAAGAAAGTGCAGCATCATCAGGTTTGGTAGATAGCCTCTCCCCTCAACATGCGGTTAGACAACGCACCACTGCGGAATGAAAATGTCAGGGGCAGAGCTACTTCGATTGATAGTTACCTCTCTTTTGACTATTGTGTGACAAAAGTTGTCAGGAAATACTTTTATTTAGTCCAGCTAATTGCCATGTCTAAAGAGGTACTCACTGCCTTATGTTCAGCACTGAATTAGCCAATTATTGAGTACAATATCTCACTAAACTTTGTCTCACTAAACATAGCAAACAATTATAAAGTCTTGCAGAGGTTCGTAATAAAAAACATCACAAGCCTAAAGTCCCTGAGATACCAAGAAGATGGAAGCTCTATTGCTTTATTTAGGGTCTTATAGACATTTGAAGGGAGACTTCTATATCACATACCACCCTGTTAGAGACCCAGTTATCCTGGATTTCCTGTATGTCCACAGGTCCAATATTTCCACCAGTATTAGAACCAGGGACCTAAATCTTTGCCAGCAAATATATGAGACACAGTGGAGGGACAGATTTAAAATCCATTGCTTCCCAAACCTCTTTGAAAACTACCCTTGCAGTGCAACTCAGCTTCCTTTTAACATAGCCTAGATGGCTGAATGGGTATCTTATTTAATTAATGAATTAACTAATTAGTTTTGCTTACTGGGGTACACCATTTACAGATTCAGCCCAAGTTACATATACAGTAACAACAGTGCAGTAAGCACAGTGGTACAGTGGCTGCGTGGTTGCCTGACAGCTAGAGGTTCTCGGCTGGAGTGCCTTCTGTGTGGAGCCTGCATGTCTTCCCTGCATTTGTGTGGGTTTCCTCTGGGTCCTCTAATTTCCTCCCATGTTACAAAGACATCCATCTAGAGTATTTCTCCCTGGGTCGCCATAAGTGGTAATCCATTAAGTACGGAAGAAGTAATTAGGGACCTGGGAATCCAAGTTGATAGCAATCTCTCATTTGACAACCACGTGGCCAAAGTGGTTAGAAAAACATTTTATATAGCCCATCTAATCATGAAGGGATTCACATCTAGATCAGGTGAGGTCATCGTG
Source organism: Protopterus annectens (assembly GCF_019279795.1). Classification (NCBI taxonomy): domain Eukaryota; kingdom Metazoa; phylum Chordata; order Ceratodontiformes; family Protopteridae; genus Protopterus; species Protopterus annectens. The sequence goes on from NC_056726.1 coordinate 1,199,431,203, forward strand.
CCTCTTTACTCATCCATCATCAGGCCCATAATTGAGTACAATGCCCCTTTTGGGATGTACCTTACCAGACACCTGCAGCAACTGGAAAGACCCCAAAAGTACTTCACCAAGAGGATCAAAGGGCTCAAACAGATGCCATATGCTCCCCGGTTAAAGAAACTCCAGCTCTACCCAGTGGCATACTTCCTGCTCAGAGGCGATCTGTGCCTGACATATAAAGCCATGTCCAACCCGGAATTAATGGACATGCTGCACCTCAGAAAATCCAAATCCCATCGAGCTACGCGCTCAAGAGACTTGAACCTCAGCACTGAAATAAATAGGACATGCTGGAGGGACAGATTCATAACCCAGAGGCTCCCTTCACTCTGGAATAAAATCCCAGTCCAGGTTAGGCAGAGTCCCTCATTAACTCTCTTCAAGAGGAATCTTGATGAGTGGATGGGGGATCGTAGGTTTACCCCGGGTATCACTTCTGTGTCACTGTTAGACAGAGGCGCAGTATACTAACCTCAATAAAGGGCATAGCAAAATTAATTTAAAATGGATGGCGAAAGCCAAACACACTCTGGCTAGGCTTATAAATGCCCTAGGGCAGATAGCTTAGTATGAACCTATGAACCTATGAACCTATCACATTGCATGAAAGTTCTGGAGAGGGTTATTGATAAATGGATATGCAGAGTACTAGAATGTAAGATGGGAAATGAGCAGTTTGGATTCAGATCAGGATGCAGCACAACTGACCTGATGTGTCAATTGAGACAGATACTTGAGAAGAAGCTAGAAATGAGGAAGGAGTCCAACTGGGCATTCCTAGACTTGGAGAAAGCATATGACAAGGTCCCAAGAAGGTTGATCTGGGCAGTACTGTGGTGGTTTGAAGTCCCAGAAATATTGGTAGAATTAGTGCAGGCTATGTACAAGGACCCAATGCCTCAACCATGAACAGTGTTTGGACTCAGAGAGAGGTTCCCGGTGGGTGTGGGTGTACATCAGGGTTCAGCTCTAAGACTACTGCTGTTCATACTAGTGATGGACTACATTAGCAAACAGGCTGGAGGGGACGAATCAAAAAACTGCTGTATGCAGATGATGTGTCAGCACAGACAGACTCTGAGCTAGAACTTCAGCAAAGGATAGGAGAATGGAATGCAAATCTGAAGGCATATAGGTTCATAGGTTCATAGATAGGTACTAGGCTATCTGCCCAAAGACATTTATAAGCCTAGCCGGAATTGTGTTGGCCTTTGCCACCCCCTTAGATAAGTTCCCTGTGCCTGTGTCCAGCAGAGCCATTGAAGTGATCCCCGGGGTAAATTTTCTATTTCCCATCCACTCATCAAGGTTTCTCTTGAAGAGTGTTAGCGAGGAGCTCTGCCTAATGCAGATTGGAATCTTGTTCCAGAGCATGGGAAGTCTCTGGGACAGGAATCTATCACTCCAGTATGTCCTATTTATTGCTGTGGTGAGGTTTAGATCCCTAGAACATGTGGCTCGAGGGGATATGGTTTTCTTTAGGTGGAGCATATCCATCAATTCTGGGTTGGACATGGCCTTGTATGTCAGGTATACATCACCTCTGAGTAGGAGGTATGCAACCGAGTACAGCTGGAGTTTCTTTAGTTGAGCTGCATAGGGCATCTGTTTGAGGCCAGTGATCCTCTTGGTGAGGTACTTCTGTGGTCTTTCCAGTTGTTGCAGGTGTCTTGTAAGGTACATCCCAAATGGGGCATTGCACTCTATGATGGATCTGATGAGTGATGTGTAGAGGGGCACAATGACCTCTTTTGATCTTGCTGCAAACCCTTTTGTGATTAGGTGGGCCACATAGAAGGATTTTCTAACTACTTTGGCAATGTGATCATCAAAGGAGAGATTACTATCTACTTGGGTCCCCAGATCCCTTATTACGTCTACCATATTTGTGGGTACTTTGTTTTTTCCAAAGGAGATGACTATGCACTTTTTGGCATTTAACTTGAGGCGATGGTTTTGACAGAAGGTATCTGTCTCAGTGAGACCCTTTTGGAGGTTGTCTGTGTCAGCTGGAGAGTCAATTATAGCCCCTAGTTTGCAATCATCTGCAAATTTGGTCAGCCATAGACCTCCTGTGCTTGCCTGTAGCTCTGAGAATTATATGCAGAACAGGAGGGATCCTAGGACTGAGCCCTGGGGAACACCAGTTGTAACCGGTTTAGAGTCAGACCTAGCTCCTGAAACTCTTACCATGTTGGCAACTCATCACATGGCATAGGGGTTTATGCTCAGGCTGGTGAGCTTGTCTATAATACCAGAATGAGGAATGGTGTTGAAGGCCTTTGTGAGGTCTAGGTAGGATATGTAGACCATCTTTCCCTCATCTATAGCCTTGATAACTGTCTAAAAGAAGTCCACCAGGTTTAGGAGGCATGATGTGCCCTTAACAAAGTCGAACTGGATAGGGTCCAGTGTTTGGAGGTTACCAATGTCTCTGCTAATGAGATCCATGATGATGTGCTCCATAGCTTTGAAAACCAAGCTAGTCAGGCTTATAAGACGATAGTTCCTGGGGTCTGTTGTGGCTCCACCTTTGTGGAGTGGAATAACAGTTGCTGTGCACCACTCTATGGGCACATAGCCTGTGGAGAGGCTGAGTTTGAAAAGTGTGTTTAGGTGAGAGGTTAGTTCATCTTTGAGCTCGTGTAAGACGCAGCCTGGGACACCATCCGGTCCCACTGATGCTGTTTTAACCTGAGTGTCTGTGATTTCAGGGGCACTACATTCTTCTGGTATGGTTATGGGCCCTTTTGGGGGTGGGGGTGAAGTTTGCACTGAACCTGTCTGCCAGGATGTTGGTGATATCAGTCGGTTCAGTGTATTTTGTACCATTCTGCACTAACTCCGAGCAGATCTGAGAATTGCCACTTAGATTCTTGAAATAGCTAAAGAATGCCTTGTGGTTATCTTTGGAGTCCTTGGCAATTTTTGTTTTGAAGCTAGTCTTGGCTGATTTTATGAGGGATCGTAGTTTCTTGCTGATACTGATCAGGGATGTCTTACCTTCTTGGGATTTTACTCTTTTCTGTACTAGTTTCCTCCTTCTATTATATAGCTTGTTTATGGCAGGGGTCCACCAGACTGGTTTCCTTTTCTTGGAGGCGTGAGTCTTGGTTTTGCTTGGGATAGCATGATCCATGCATTCTTGTAGGTGCCCGTAGAGTGCATTAGTAAAGGATTTTGCAGCTTGGGAGGCATTATCCTTTAGCATGGGGGCTTTGAAACTTTCCACCTTGTTCTTAAGTAACATGAAGTTTGCTTTTGAAAAATTTTTCATGGTGGTTTCTTTGACTGGGGGTGGGGGTGGAATGTGGATATCCAGAGTGATTAGTTTATGATCAGATCTAACCAGTGAGGGGATGACCTCCAGAGTGGAACACCGGTCGCCCATGTTGGTGATGACCAGGCCCGATATGTTGTCACCTCTAGTTGGGGTGTTGACCAGTTGATCCAGCGTGTTAAAGTTTATAAATTCTAGGAAATGTTGGACAAGGGAGTTAGTACTTGAGTAGCTCTCCCAGTTAATGTTTTGGTAATTGAAATCACCCAATATCAGGGTGTTTGGTAGGACCCTTTTGTTTAACAGTGTTTCCAGAAATGCAGAATGGGGGTCCTGAGACATGGTTGGTGATATGTAGCAAGCTACAATTTGAATTACAGATTTGCCCATTGTTAGTTGCACGTGGATGACCTCTGAAGCATCGCGTTGTGCCACTAACCTGGAGGTGTGGGTATCCTTGATGAATATGGATACGCTTCTGCCTTTTGTATTTCGATCCGGGTTTTGTGGCTGAAATGTATGGTATGAGTTGTAGCCTGGTAGCGCTGGGGTGCTCTCTGATGCCTTAAACCAGGTTTCTGTTACTGCACATATATCAGTTTTCTCCATACTGAGGAGTGCCTCGAGTGCATGCATTTTGAGGTTTAGACTTCTGGCATTGAGTAGCATTACCCTCAGTTTTTTGTTACTTGTGTTATTTACAGCAGTGGGTTTGTCTTTTGAGCCTTGCCTAAAAAAGGCACTATGGGGGTGGCAAGAGCCTTGGCCAGTATTTGAAATCCTAAGGGTGACAGGTGCAAGCTGTCTCTAGTGAAGCAGTATGGCTTGTTGAGCATGTCATCCAAGGCTGATAGACACTGGATCCCCTTTGAATGACACCAGAAGCTTAGCCAATTGTTGAAATTGATAATTTTTTCTTTATACTGTGGTATCGATCTTGGTGAGGGCAGGATGCTACTCAAGGTCAGGGTCATACATGCCTGGGCTACGTGATCAGAGAGCTCTTCCATGGCTCTTTTCATGTAATCCAGGGAGGTATGACTCATATCATTCACACCAACATGGACAATGATAGAGTTGTATTTGTACTTGTTCTGGAGTGTCCTGAGTGCTTGTGTTATGTGGCAGATCCTGGCACCTGACAGAAAGCTAACAGTAACCTTCTCCTTGTTCAGCCTAGTGAGTGGGATGTCAGTGTGCCTGACTATAGAGTCACCTATTACTAGTGTGCTGGGTGTGTTATTTTGCCTTAAGGGCTGTGATTGTGTGGTACACTGGTTTTGTGAAGTATGTGTTTCATGGTTTGTGTTGGGGGGTGGAGGTTGCTTGTGTGCCTGCTTTGGAGGTCTCTGTTGCTTTTGCAGATTTTTACTTAGAACCTCTGAGCATGTTTTTGTGTATTTATGTGTGTTTTTTGCCAGTGCTGATTTCATAGGTCTATGTGAGACTGGTGGTGTGATGCAAGTAGTTCCCTTCTCCTCTTGACTGTCTGGTCCAGTCTTGGGTTGAGAGAGCTTAGCCTTGAGTTTGGCTGTATAACTGCATCTCTCGCATGCATTAGTGTTTAGTGGCAGGAGGAGAGGGTTGTCTGTGTACATGAGGCAGTTGTAACACTGCCTCAAAATGCCCAAATTCATCATTTGGACTGGAGAGTACACCTGAAACTGCCCTTTGGACATGCCTGGATATGTACAGTGAAGTGTTTTACTGATTGGCTGGTAAGGTCGAAAAGAGAGCCTTGTCCTTCTCAACAGTAAAGAGGAGTCTAGTGCTAAGGTTTATTACTGCTTGCTATGAGTTTTGAGCAAGTGCTGGGCTGAGAAGTGAATGGTTTGAGTGCTTAAGTTGAAAGTTTGTCTAGTTCCAAGAGAAAAATTAAAGAGTAGACTTTGTGGAGCCAGGAATAGTTATACTCTAGCTAACCGGTGCTGCCCGGCATGCAAAACCACTCAAATGCTGGTTTTATAGCAGGGAAATGAAAGAAATAGAAATTAGCCCAAAATGTCCAATAAACTACTAATTTCTGGGCAGAAACCACTCCTTCAGGGACAGATAGGCTGCTTAAACCTCCCCTCTCTCACAGGCGAACAGAGAAACTTCCTTCTATCCAAGTAAGGTATGGGCAAACACAGAAACTTGTAACACAGCCCTGAATTCTGCACGAACCAGAAAACTAGACTATACTAGCTTAGAAAGGTGGGAAAACAAGTATTTTTTTTTTGTTTTTTTTTCAGAAATTAAAGCAGATACTTCACCCGATCCCGGCTGCTGTGTGTCCTTGGCACAGCGTGTTCAACTACACTTTTTGCCCTGAATTATCCCCTGTGACTACGCCCGGGTGGATACCTAGACTTAACCCTAATTTTACTACAAGCTCAGCCAATTGCCCAGCCAACTATAACAAACTCTGCTGCCTCATTCCCTCTTGGAAATTGAACCAAGCTTCTCACAGAAGACTCCAAGGAACTTTTTGCCCTGAATTATCCCCTGTGACTACGCCCGGGTGGATACCTAGACCTAACCCTAATTTTACTACAAGCTCAGCCAATTGCCCAGCCAACTATAACAAACTCTGCTGCCTCATCCCCTCTTGGAAATTGAACCAAGCTTCTCACAGAAGACTCCAAGGAACTTTTTGCCCTGAATTATCCCCTGTGACTACACCCGGGTGGATACCTAGACCTAACCCTAATTTTACTACAAGCTCAGCCAATTGCCCAGCCAACTATAACAAACTCTGCTGCCTCATCCCCTCTTGGAAATTGAACCAAGCTTCTCACAGAAGACTCCAAGGAAGTATGTGAATTTGCTGTTAAGCCTTGAACTACTATAGTTTTATGCCCTGCTAGGTGTTTAAGTACGCTCCCTGCCAGGAAAGCCAGCAGCCTAAACCTTTCTTATTTTTGCATCTGTCTTCTTCCCCCTCATCTAATTCCCTGTTCCACTCTTGCTTCTTTCTCTCTTCAGTCCAATCTAGTCCAGGGACTGCCCTGGTGGCCTAGGTGCATTTCGGAATTTGTCCACTAGGTGGCACCCTCTCCCCACTACCTTTGACTTCAATTCACTTACTTCTTGTACTATCTCTACGCTTTTAACTTTTCTTTTTCGATCTCTCTCTCCAAAAACATTATAGTCATCACTCTCTCTCTCTCTCTCCTCAAACATTATAGTCCACTCTAACCTACTAATTCCAGGTTCCCTCCACTTACCCTTAAGCAATCAACACTCCACTGATAGGTTCTCGATCCTCTCCTGCCCTCCTTGGTTCTTCCCGCTCCATTCGCCCTGCGGGCTCACTCCGCTCCCCTACCCTGCCCCCAAATTCCACCCACCCCAAGCACCTCTACCTTTATTACCCCATAACCACACCCACTACCATTCCACACCAATCAGTCTCCTGCTACCTGGGAACACCCATTTCCCGCCCACATCTACCCTCACTCACCTCTCCTAGACTATCCCACCTAGACAATTATCTTCCATTATTACCTCAACACCCATCCTTACACAACTCTCCACTCTCTCTCCACTATTTAAGAACTTACCAGCTCCTCTACACATAAATCTTTCTTGTAAGTAGCCCCATTTCAACATGCTACCTAAACCCTCACCCATCTCCCTTTTACTACCTCTTCTTCTTAATTTATCCTATCTTTACTACCTCACCCAGCCCATTACGTCTTACCACTCACAACCCTTCCATGTAACTAACCATCTTACTTCTTCTTCCTCAAACTCACACATCCCAATTTCTCCTCATCTATTTCCCATAAAAAACATTCTATTTTTCCCATATAAATGGATCACCTTTCACAAACATTCTACCCCCATAGTAACTAGTAAATATTCCATAATCATAATAGAACCTAATCTATTCACTAAACTGTCCAATTACCTCTCTAACCCAATCCTATATCTGGTTACCTGTCTATTATCAGGTGATATCCATCCTAACCCAGGCCCCCCCCATCTCAACTAATACAGACAAGTCCATACTACTTACTTCCTTAAACTCCCAAAGTATAGTCAACAAAATCCCAAACCTCCACACCTGGCTCATACATAATAAACCTGACATCCTATCCATCTCAGAAACATGGTTAAAATCCCATATAAAAGATTCTGAAATAATTCCTCCAAACTATTCTATCATTAGAAAAGACAGATCCCACAAAAAAGGGGGTGGAGTAGCTCTCCTATACTCATCCTCCTTGTCTGTTACTCCTTATAACAAACCTACTTCTCAATTTAACAATGCTGAACTACTCCTAACACTACTTCAAGTCAACAAACACAAGCACATATGTATAGCTTCCCTGTACATCCCCCAGGGGACAATATTTCTACACTCGAAGACATCCTCTCCTGGCTCTCCAACAACATTAGCAATGAAACAATAATCTTAGGAGACATGAATATTAACTGGGCCTCCATTCAGTCTCCTACAAACCCACTTAACATCAACCTCTACAATATTTCACAGCTTATCAACTCTATAACACACCCCTCAAAAAACCTGTCTAGTGGCAGTATTCTAGACTGGATTTTAGTCTCTCATCCCCACTATTTCTCCAAAAGTGGTACTCTTCCAGATCCTCTTAGTGACCACTTACCCACTTTCACTCATCGTCTCCCCTTACTCCTACATCGCACCCATAATTTTATTACTATCCGGAATCAAAAAACTTTAATCCATCAACCTTTTCTAATTCCCTAAAAGCAATAAACTGGGACTGTCTAAAAACATTGTCTCTAGATAATGCCGTTGCCCACTTCAACTCAACATTCTTAAAAGTTCTAGACTTCCATGCTCCCTTAAGGACAAAGAGAATAAAAATTAAAACCGCCCCATGGCTTACCAAAAACACACTAGCAACAATGCGGCATAGAGATAAAGCCTGGACACACTTCCAGAAAAATAGGACCACCCTCAACCATAATGAATACAAAACACTTCGAAATAAAGTAAAAAAACTCATCATCTCTGATCGACAAAATTACTTCTCCATACTCCAAAACAATAACAAAACAAATCCTCAGAAATTCTGGAAAAGTATCTCTAACCTCCTCAACCCCAGCAAACCAGACACCCCCACCCCAGACCCTAATGCTCCTGATACTGACCTAGCCACACAATTTAACTATTTTTTCATTGAATCCATCTCTAAATTAACCTCTTCTTTCCCTAACTATATCACATTCTCCAACTCACCCCCAACCCCCCTACCAATACTCTGCCCTGCACTGCTACCACTCCGTCATTCTCATCCACTAACTCTCTACCCTCTACCTCTTCTCCTACTTTCACTTCCTCACCTTCTTCACCCCCTAATACCCTCTCTTCCCACTCCCCACTATTCTCACTAAAGCCTATACCCACTTCTACTATCAAAAAACTCCTTCTAAAACTGAAGCCATGCACTAATGCTCCTGATAATATCCCCTCTTTCTTTCTTAGCACAGCAGCTGAAGCAATTGCCTACCCCATTAGCATTCTAATCAACTGCTCTATCCAAGAAAGTACAGTACCCCAAATCTGGAAAAAGGCCTTTATCATACCATTACATAAAGGGGGCCACAATAACAATGTTACTAATTTCCGCCCCATTGCTATCCTGCCTCCCATCTCTAAACTCCTTGAAAAGTGTATCCAACTTCAACTCCTACCACATCTCTTAGATAATCACTTACTAACTCCCACGCAATATGGATTCAGACCAAATCACAGCACTATGACAGCCCTCCTCTCCTTCCTTGAAATTATTAACAAAGTCCGGGACTCTGGTCTATTTGTCTCTACCCTATTACTAGACCGCTCTAAGGCCTTCGACACTATCTCACACAGCCTGCTTTTAACTAAACTCTCAAAACTTAACCTATCTCCTTCATCTTTGAATTGGTTCTCCAGCTACCTATGCCATAGATTTCAAGCAGTAAAATGGAAAAAGGCCACCTTCTCATTTCTTAATACCCCAACCGGAGTTCCCCAAGGTTCCATATTGGGTCCCCTCCTCTTTAATATATTTATAAATGACTTCCGCAACTCTATCCCTTTCTCAAACATCATCCAATATGCAGATGATTCAACTATTATCTGCTCTGCCACATCTATCCATACACTTCTAAAGCTTACTCAAGATGCTTTTTCAACCACTGAGCAATGGATGAAATGAAATCACCTAGCACTCAATGCCTCTAAAACCAAACTAATGGTTTTTACACCCTCTAAAGTCATCTCCCTCGATATAAACACTTTCTCTATTACTAGTCAAAATAATACACCTCTGGAACTGGTCTCAGAGACCAAATTACTCGGGGTCCAAATTGACAACCAGCTCAAATTCAACTCTCATTTACAACTAAATATCAAAAAAACACATCAAAAACTAGGTATGCTCTATCGACAAAATCATTACCTTACTCCTGCCACCAAAATTACTCTCTCTACTTCCTTTCTTATCCCCTCCCTTCTTTATGGAGCTCCACTTCTAACTAATCTGCAGTCCTCTCTGAAAACACAACTTTCCTCTTGCTACAACAAAATTGCCAAGTTTGCCACCAGCCATAAGTCCTCTACCCACCATTGCTCCTCTCTCCAAAAACTAAAATGGCTAGAACTACCCAATCTTCTCACCTATACTCAACTAACACTTGCACACAAGCTGATTTTCAACCCCTCTCTCTGTCCCTCCCTTTCTACTGCCTTTAAAATGCACCTACCTGATAGAGTATTAAGGTCTAATAACCAAAATCTATTAGAAGTGTACAAACCAACTCGTCCCCAGGCAAAAATCTTCTATCCTATGGTCTGGCTCGCCTCTGGAACTCCCTGCCACCATCCATTCGTATCAGCTCTAACCGTTTTATTTTTAAAAAATCTCTTCATTCTCATCTAGTATCCCTCTGGGAATGCTCTTGCTCCCATCCCACATAACTAGCACTGGCATTTCCCATCTTCCTTACTTCCCCTGATTACACCAGCATTTTTCTGTTTCATTACTCCTAACTCATCCATTCTTATTATTATGATATCTGCATGAATATTATTATGATATTTGCATGAATATATGATGCTGCTCATTTAAGTGTTTGAATCCTAGGACAAAATGACTTCTAAATATTTACTTGCACTATTCCTTTTTTAGTTTGTATCATCTGTTAGTTTCAATCACTACTTTGTATTAGTTTGTAACTTTTGTGTACTATTTGTTATTGTTTGCTTGAATTGTTTTTTTTTTAAATTGTATAATTATCTTTCATATTTTTTACATTTGTATAATTATCATTCATAACCTACTGTAATCTTGATTGTTTGGAGCTTTTCTCCCCAGGACTCCATTGAAAACGGGTTCATTTTGGCCCAATGGACTATCCTGGTAAACCAACTGCAATAAATAAATAAATAAAATAAATAAATAAATAAATAAATAAATAAAAAACACTTTAAATGCAAATAAATGGCTATCACACTTGAGTGTGTAGCCTACAACATTTAAACAGGTAATTTAAGCACAAAAATGACTGTGTTAAAGTGCAGGCAGTAAAATAAGTACACTATGTAGCTGAAACAAGCTTTTTAAATCACAGAAACTCTAAAAAATTGGCGTTTTAGGTGGAATTAGCTAAAGGCAGCAAGAAAATGCAAAAACATGATGCTTAATCACTCCAAAGTCTCTCTTTTGTCTCTCTGCTGCTGTAGAACTCTGCAGGGCACCAGGCAGGAGCTTGCTGAGCTGTATACAAGCTCAAAAACCTCGCAAATGTGGGTTTTATAGCAGGGAAATGAAAGGGATAGAAATTATCCCAAAATGGCCAATAAACTACTAATTTCTGGGCAGAAACCACTCCTTCAGGGACAGATAGGCTGCTCAAAGCTCCCTTCTCTCACAGGTGAACAGAGAAACTTCCTTCTATCCAAGTAAGGTATGGGCAAACACAGAAACTTGTAACACAGCCCTGTATTCAGCACTAACCGGAAAGCTGGACTATACTAGCTTAAAGGTGGGAAAACAAGTATATATATATTTTTTTTGTTTATTTCAGACAATAAAGCAGATACAACCAAAAAACACTTCAAATGCACAGAAATAGCTATCACACTTGAGTGTGTAGCCTACAACTGTTAAACAGGTAATCTAAGCACAAAAACAGCTGTGTTAAAGTGCAGGCAGTAAAATAAGTACAATGTGTAGCTGAAACAAACTTTTTATATCACCGAAACACTTAAAAATTGGCGTTTTAGGCGGAATTAGCTAAAGATAGCAAGAAAATGCAGAAAGATTATACTTAATCACACCAAAGTCTCTCTTTTGTCTGTCTGCTGCTGCAGAACTCTGCAGGTCACCAGGCAGGAGCTTGCTGAGCTGTATACAAGCACAAAACCTTGCAAATGCGGGTTTTATAGCAGGGAAATGAAAGAGAGAAATGAGCCCAAAATGGCCAATAAACTATTAATTTCTGGGCAGAAACCACTCCTCCAGGGACAGATAGGCTGCTCAAAGCTCCCCTCTCTCAAAGGTGAACAGAGAAGAAACTATCTTCTATCCAAGTAAGGTATGAGCAAACACAGAAACTTGTAACACAGCCCTGAATTCAGCACTAGCCTGAAAACTGGACTATACTAGCTTAGAAAGGTGGGAAAACAATTTTTTTTTGCTTTTTTTTCAGTAAATAAAGCAGATACAATCAAAAAAACACTTTGAATGCACAAAAATGACCATCACACTTGTGTCTGTAGCCTACAACAGTTAAACAAGTAATTTAAACACAAAAATGACTTTGTTAAAGTGCAGACAGTAAAATAAGTACAATATGTAGCTGAAACAATGTTTTTAAATCACAGAAACTCTAAAAAAAATGGTGTTTTAGGCAGAATTAGCTAAACGCAGCAAGAGAATGCAGATAAATGATACTTAATCACTGCAAAGTCTCTCTTTTGTCTCTCTGCTGCTGTAGAACTCTTCAGGGCACTAGGCAGGAGCTTGCTGAGCTGTATACAAGCACATAAACCTCACAAATGGGATGAAACTAAGCACAGATAAGACGGTGGTAATGGCAGCCAACTGGGGAAATCAGAAGAAGCTGAGAATAGAGATAGAAGGGAAGATAGTGGAACAGGTAAACAGCTTCAAGTATCTGGGAGGAGTAGTTGAGGAGAAGTGTAGTCTGAACGAAGAGGTCAAAAGCTAGAATCAGAGGGGCTGCAGCCAACTGACATAGAGTATCAGGTGTAGTCTATAATAGAAGAATGCCAAAGAAGCTGAAAAGTAAGGTGTACAAGACAGTGGTGCGACCAGTACTACTGTATGGTACAGAAACAGTTGTAGAAGCTAGAGGTGATGGAAATAAAGTGCCTGTATAAGGTGATAGTATGCACACTGTGGGACAGACGAAGAAATGAGGACATAAGAGTAGAAGCTAAAGTAGCTCCAATTGCAGAAAAGATCAAAGAGAACAAATTACGATGGTTTGGACACATGTAGAAAAGCAGAAGACAATCTGCTGAGGAAGATTTGGGAAAGACAGGAAGAAGGTAAGAGGAAGCGAGGACGTTCAGCAAAGAGGTGGATGGATTGTGTGAATGAAGATCTGTGACAGTCAGGCATAAATGTTGAAGAAGGCAGAAGTGTGTCACTGAATCAATGGCGACAGTTAACACAAAACCCCGATCCCATGTAGAAAAATGGGAAAAAGGGGGCTGAGGAAGATGATGATGATGATGATTCATTCTGCCTACACACCCACACTATACCCTGAACAAATTCCACCAATTAACTTCACACCTATCAGATATCTCTGTCAATCAAACCATCCTATATCTCTCCTCTCCTCAACTACACTCCTAGTTAAATAAACTTTGTCCAGCTTTTCCTAAAATGGAGATCACACACCCACCCAATTCATTAATTCTAAATGTCACAATAAATACCTTTCTAACATCTACTTATATATCTGTACATTGTCATTATTTACATGTTACTCTCATTCACTCACCAACTAATTCTGACAGCATTTACCTCTCTAACTCCCCACACTACATAATTGTACCTCCTCATCTATTTAAGAACACAGTCTCACAACTCATCTCATATAAAGTTCTCCACTATAAATCTTCCACTGCTCATACTTACAAACTCCTAAGATTAATTTTCAAACTTAGGTACCTTCACCCTCTCCTAAACAACTATATACTCTTAGCTGGAGATATTCACCCTAATCCAAGCCCTCTACTTTACCTTCAGTCAGCCCCCCTTCAACCTCAACTCTCTCTTTCCTCAGTTTGCTTCCCCCGTAACAGCATCTCTCTCTCTCCTCATTTCAACAACCTCCACGCCAATACCATTGATCTATTAATATTCAATTTTAACCTTAGAAGCCTTCTAAGTAATATTACTGAATTTCATGCTACCATTGCCCACTATTCACCACATGTATCCATTCTACCTGAAACTTTGCTGAAATCACAGATACAGGATCAAGAAATTCTACCCCCATGTTGTAATATATAGAGGTAGGCTAGAACCCTCAATCATGGTGGTGTTGTAGCAATTCTTTACAAAGATAACCAAAAACTTGAACGTCTTGACATTTGCCCCCAAAACCCTCAAATACGGAAACTCTCCTGCCTTCAAATAAACCCACATAAAAACATTAACATCATAGGCATCTATCTTCCCCTAAGTAACAATGCATCTTCCATCAAAGATTTGCTATGCTTGTATTCATCAAAATGAGACAAGAAACTGTAATAATGGGTGATTTTAACCTAGACTAGGTAACTATCTCCTCTGATAACCCCTCAAATCACATTCGCCTTTTTGGCTTTTCCCAATTAATTCTCAACCCAACTAGGGTCGATAAATGTTCTAATAAACAATCTATCCTCGACTAGGTTCTCACTAACTCCAGCCCCTGCTCTTATCTCTCAGGCTATCTTCCAGACAGTCTGAATGATCACCGTCCAGCCTTCCTACTAAAACAACACTTCTCTCCCCTACAGAAATAATCTATAAACCCATTTGCAACAAAACAAAATTCTCTCCAGTCATTCATTCTCCAAGTCAACTGGTCCCCCTAAAACATCTCCAGCTCAACCTAGCAGTCCAATACTTCAATGACAACTTCCTTACAATCTTAAATACACTAGCTCCCCTTAGGAAAATGTGCATTAAGGCACGATCCACCCCCTGGCTTTCGTCTGACACCAAAAGACTCCTTAAAGAAAGAGACATGGCATGGCATAATCACCAACTCTCTAAAAACTCAACGTCCTCTCAAAACTTCCATCAGTTTCATATTCTGTCACAATAAATTAAATGAGACAAAAAGCAATACTACACAACAATCCAGAATAAGTATTGTAATGACCCAAATACATTTTGGGGTGCCATTTACCAACTTCTTAAACCTGGTCAAGTAACCACCCCAACTACTAAACAAATTCCAGAGATAAAATTACCACACAATTCAATAATCACTTTGTTAACTCCATACTGTCACTTGTAAGACAGTGACAACTCTGCACCATCATTACCCAGAACTCCTGAAACAAATTGTTTCCTTTAGTTTTCAGCCCATACAAGCTAACTATATAAAAAGACTCTTATCTAAACGCAAATGTTCTTCCTCTAGTCCCGATCAGCTACCCAATGAATACCTTAAACTTGCTGCAAGTGCTATGTTTTACCCTGTATCTATCCTTATAAATCCATCTGTTACTGAGCAATATGTCCCAACTCTTTGGAAAGTATCTCATGTAATCTCCCTTCACAAAGGCGGTACCTTCACTGATTTCTCTAACTTCAGACCCATTGCCATTGTCTTCCCACTATTCCCACTAGTCAGAATACTGGAAAAGTGTGTTCACTCTCAACTCTTCAAACACCTCCTGAAAAAACAGCCTACTGTCCCCACCCAACATGGTTTCCATTCAAAACATAGTACAATAATTGCCCTAATCAGTTTAATAAATACTGTGAATGAACATAGAAACAATGGGCTTCTTAATTCCTCCATATTTCTTGACTTATCCAAAACCTTTGATACTGTGTCCCACAAAAAAAAAAATATCTGTGAGTTAGCCCTCCTTAACCCCTCCTGGTTCATCAGTTATGTAACTAACTGTCAACAAGCAGTACGATGGAAAAATGAATTATCTTCATCGCTACCTGTCTCTGTCGGTGTACCTCAAGGGCTATTCTCAGTTCCCTTCTTTTCACGATATTCACAAACAGACTACACACTACCACTCAGCATGCAACACTTGTTCAATATGCAAATGATTCTTCATTTATTTGCACAGCTCCATCAATACCTGCACTACTGAACAAAACTCATCAGTCCTTCCTGGACATAGAAAAATACCTTAACAACTCACAACTAATTATTCTTAACCCTTCTAAAACAAAATTGGTGCTTTTCTGCAACTGCAAATAACCTATAGATTCTACTTCCTTTACCATTTACTCATCTAATAACACCCATATTGAACCAGTCGATCAAACTCAGCTACTCGCTGTTACCATAGATAGTGACGTCAGATATGATAAACAGCCCTTGTCATCAAGAAAGTGCACTTCAAACTTGGCTCATGATACAGAATAAAGCCCTTTCTGACTCAACCAGTCAGAACCCACCTTCTATCTACCGTCTTATATGCCTCACTTATTTTGACTAATTTAAGAAAATGCGACCTATCAAAATTAGAATCCTGTTACTATAAAGTCGCTAGATTTGCCGCCAACCTACCTGCAAGAACCCATCACTGTAATATTCTACAGCAACTCAACTGGCTGGAACTTTCCAACCTATTAACCTTTAACCAACTTGTATTTACACACTCCACTGTGTTTCACCCTAATAACTGCCTTTCCATTAGTAAAGCCCTACTCTTGCAGTAGAACCCTAAGTTGCCTTCGTTCAGCAAATAGACTCCTTGTCCAAACAATTAAATCTTAGAACCTAGGTGGTGACACTCTGTTTACCAATACCATTGGAAAAACATGGAACTCCCTCCCCAACAACCTCATGCTTATAACTTCACTAGTTCAATTCAAAAAGAGTCTAAAACTCCATTATAAGTCACATTGGCTTTGTCCTTGCACAAACCCAGACTAGCTCCTTGACGTTAAACCAAGCCCATACTAGTTCTTAGTATAATCCAATCCCAAAAAGAACAACCTAGAGAGGGGATATCTAACCTCAAAAAGAACATTGTATCTTAGCCAAATTCTAAGCTATAATTTGTCCTAATGACTTTGCTAGCATGTTTTTAAAGTACTGTATAATGAACTGTAGTATTCTGTGTTTGCTAGAGCATGGTAGTTTATGATAGTATGTAAATTGCTTTTTTTTTCTTTTTTTTCATTTTCTTGTTCATCTTAAACTCTATTATGTAACTATCTGTCATTGAGACTCTGTTGGAGCTTTTCTCCCCGGGCCTCCGCTGAAATGTAAAATAAAAATAAATAAAATAAATAAAAAATGCTTTTGAAAGTCAGTAACTCTAATAATATCTATAGTGATTCCCTTTACTCATACAAAGTTGCCAAAACTTGAAATGAAATACCCCAAAATATACTCAACACTAACAATACTTCTAAATTCAAACAACTATTCAGCAAACACTTCAGTAATGCTTGGCTCTGCTCCTGTACCAATCCTGATTAACAAATCTTAGCACACCCTTGACTAGGTCACTATTCTTTTTACTTGGATTCTCCCCTGCTGCTTTAAATTCCAATTGATGCCCCCCCCCCCCACCAAGTGATTGCTCAGGTACAACACACCAAAGGGTTTAAAAACCCTGGATGCCATATTTGCTCTAATTGCAACTGAAAGCCTTCCAGGTGTAGCATCTCTAGTAAGTGTCCCTGGACTAACTGATAGTTTTTTTTTAGCTAAGTTCTATCTGGAAGGTGTAGCCCCACTCCATTCGCTTCGCTCACTTCGCACCCTTCATATCATTACCTTTATACCTATCCATGCAACCACACCCCCTCACTTCCTCCAAAATCACCCACCCCTCTACTTCCTGTTCTCATACTACCTCCCCACACTTACCTACTATCCACTATCAAAGACTACTATACCTTACTCCCACCCCTTCCTCTCATCCTCTTTTCTACATCGCATAAAGTAACATGTCTCTTACAACTCAAACTATACTCTTACCTTCTCTACTCCTTATACTCTATCACCTCACCTCCTATCACTCACAATTACCTACTCCCTATTTCCATCCCTCAAACACCACTCTTAACTCAAATACTACACCACAACCCTATCTACTAATGTGTCCCTCCATCCCCCCCCACTCCCATTCCTAAAATAAAAATATTTCCCCCCTCCCCTTTAAAACAAAAAAAAAAGTCTACTTACTCAAATTAAAACCCCATTACAAACCTCTACTTCTATCTGGTGACATCCATCCTAACCCAGACCCTACAGACACTACCTGAACAATAACACCAAGTACAATTGGATAGCTTACTATACACCTGACATAGTTAACCTAAGTGAAACATGGTTAAAACCACACCATCAGGACAGTGAAATCATCCCTCCTGGCTATAATATCCTTAGATTAGATTGACCTAAAAGAAAAGGAGGAGGAGTCTCCATACTCTACTCCAATTGTCTCTTCCAAATCAGTCCCACACTAGACTTACCCTCCTTCTCACCAACTGAAGTCTTACTGACCAACTTCAAACTTAACAGTTTCAACACCATAACTGTTGCAGCAATCTATATTCCCCCTGGTGATAATATTAACATACTTAAGAACATCCTACCTCACCTCTCACATACCATCCACAATGAAATAATTATACTGGGATATGTAAATATTGATTGGCTTACAATACAAGCTCCCAACACTACTTCCTGTATAAACCTACATGGGTTTGAGCAGCTAATCACAACCCCAACCTACGTTAATAAATCTCACCTACCTAGCTCTCTTCTTGACTGGATATTGGTCTCCCACCATCAAAACTATCCACTGTCCTATAACATTTACCAGACATATTCCCCACCTAACAAATTTATTACCACCCGCTCACTTTTTTATTTCTGTCCTAACTCCTTTATTCACCAATTCTCCAAATTGAACTGGTCTTACCTCACCACTCTTCCTTTAGATGAAGCTATCCACTCCTTCAATACTACATTCCTAAACATTCTTAACTCCCTTGCTCCTCTTAGCATGATTAGAATCAAATCTAATACTGCTTCCTGGCTCACTAAGTCTACCAGAACCCTCATGAAAGACCGGGATAGGATTTGGAAAATGTGGACTAAAACTAGGACCCCTTCTCTTCTTCAGAAATATAAAGAACTCAGAAATAAAATAAAAAAAAGAAATCATCCATTATGACAAAATAAACTTCTATGCCAATCCTCCCTCTTCTCTTAAATCAGAACCAAAGAAATTCTGGAGCTCTATTAAACAGACTCTTCATCCAGGACACCCTTCCTCTCCTAACCCATGTCTCAATGCAACACCTGAAGACATAGCCAATAAATTTAACAATCATTTTATAAACTCACTAACCTCCATAATTAATCCCCTCCAGAAACACCGTTAGCACCCTCACAAACTCTATACCTCTTCCAAACCCTCCTAACTCCTTCTGTCTAAAAGCAGTATCAACTAACTATGTAAAGTCATTACTCTCTAAACTTAAACCTTGTTCCCCATCTGTTGACAAGCTACCCTCTTACTTCCTGCAGATTGCCTCTGAACCTCTTGCCTATCCTGTATCCATCTTAATCAACCGATCCATTTCTGAATCCTATGTCTCCACTGTATGGAAGAATTTCTTTACTCTACCCATTCATAAAGGGGGCAACTCCTCAGATATATCCATCTTCAGACCAATTGCCATACTCTCTCCACTCTCAAAAATCCTAGAGAAATGCATTCACAAGCAGGTAATGCATTACCTTCACCAGGAAAACATTCTCACACCCACACAGCATGGTTTCTGTCCCAAGCATAGTACAACTACTGCACTCATATCATTCATCAGTATAGTCTCCCTAGCTCCTGATAGCAATAAACTTGTCTCATGGCTATTCCTTGACCTTTCTAAAGACTTTGACATTGTCTCTCATCCACTCCTTCTAGATAAACTCACTAACTTACATTTCTCTCCCCCTACTATCTCCTGGTTCTCCAGCTAATTATCTACCTACCAGCAATCAGTTAAATGGCTCTCTGCACTATCCTCCCCTCTCACTGTAGAAATGGTAGTCCCTCAAGAGTCCATACTTGGACCACTACTCTTTAATATTTTCACCAACTTGCTCTACTCCTCTTGTCCCCAGTCATCTCTTGTGCAATATGCTGATGACTCAACTGTTATAACCATTGCTGACAACCCAACTGACCTCCACTCAACTACCCAGGCATCCTTCCACACCATTGAGACTTGGCTTAGTGATAACAAACTAATACTTAATCCAAAAAAAAAACTAAGCTCCTACTCTTCCTCCCTAAAAACATCACCACACTCAAAAGTACATTTACCATCTTATCCTGCAGCAACACTATCATCTCAGCCAAATCTAGTACTAAATTGCTAGGTGTTACAATAGATGATCAGCTTAAGTTTGACCTCCATATTACTAACTCAGTAAAAAGAACTAATCAGAAACTTGGGCACCTTTTCCATAGCAAGAAATACTTAACTAACACTGCCTGAATAACTCTCCTCCAGGCTTTATTACTCCCAACACTCATGTACAACTGCCACATATTCACAAACCTAAATTCTACGCTTATTTCCAAGCTTGAAACTACCTATAATAAGATCGCCAGATTTGCAGCTAACCAAACCTACAAGTCACACCACTGCTTAGCACTACAGCAACTAGACTGGCTAGAATTCCCTCAGCTGCTCCAACTATACCAATTACAAATCATCCACTCTGTCCTCTATCTACCCTTCTTCTGCCCCAGCCTCTCCACTATCATATCCAAATAATCCCCTGCAAGGACACTATGCAGCTCAAATCAAGAATTATTAGACATCTACAAACCCAAAACCAAAATAGGCTACCTTTTCTATAACTATAACCCAGCTACATCCTGGAACCAACTCCCCTTGGAAATAAAATCCCTCCAGCATAGCAAAAGTTTCAAATTAGCCACAAGGAAATACCTAAAAACAAAGTGGTCTTGCCACTGTTGCCAACCACCCTGAAACCACCATCCTTTCACCTATTTCACCACCTCACTCTTAATGTATCTCTAACATTATTCCCCTGCCTCTTCTACCTCTTCCCTTCCTCTATCTCTAACCATTCTTAATTCTTACAATCTCAAAACAATGTACCTGTCTAGTCTGTCTCCTATACTGTAGCTCCCCTACATCTCCTACTAGCCATTCCTACTTTCCTTTCTTGTTTCCAAACTCCTATACAACTAGATCCTACCCACTTTAAATAAGCATCTGCCTAACTATTAACTCAATTTGCTCTAAGCAGCTTAAATAATATTGTAACTAGTCACATTTTCTTCTGCTAATTGTTTTAAACTTTGTCTGTAACAACTCACATACTTGTCTGCCAATTGTTAATACTCTGTATAATTGAATTGCCTGAGGAGCTTTTTTTTCTCTCCAGGTCTCTGCTTGTAAGATCCTATAGCTGATTGTTACTACTATGTTACTAAAATTTAATAAATTGTTTTCTAGTCCTGAGGAGCCAGACTAACCCAGTTAACAAATGTAAAATAAAATGAAATAAAATAAAATAAATAAACTTGCTCTCTTCCTTCATTAGCTTCTCTTTACGCAATTATCCTGCTTTTCTCCCTTAACTGCATTCTTCTTTCGTCTCTCTGTATCTACCCGTCAATACCACTCCTTTCCCTTGATCTTTTTTCTTCTAGCTGGTCCTAAAAGTCCTAATAGTCTGTTAATTCTATTTCTCCTCTACTAATTTTTCATCAGTGCCATTTCTAGTATTTTAAACTTAACTCAATTCTCTCCAGGTGGCTCAAGTATGTATATATCTCATATTGTAGACTTTATGCATCTCATTCACTTTATATTGTATAGTTTATTTTATTTTATTCTGCATGATGTATGCATTTCTAAAAATGCCTTTTGTACTTGTTCTATTTTGTATTCATAGAGCTTTTCTCTCTGGGCCTCCACTGAAAAAGGGCCTTCATAGGCCCAGTCTGACACTCCCGGTAAACAAGTGGGAATGAATAAATAAATAAATAAATAATAAATATGATATGCAACAGCTGGAATGCCCACAAAGGTTCCTTATCAGGAGAATCCAGGGTAAAATCACATTTTCCTACACAGATTGCCTTAAAGCCCTGCATATATAGTCAAACTCCTACAGGTTATTGAGAGGTGACCTGTGCCAGACATACAAGGCATCTTCGGATCTAGCTCTGACCTTTTGCACATCCACAAAATGATCAGCATCAGAATAACTAGACCCAAGAATTTAAATTTTGGTTATTTCTTAAATAGCACATGTTGGCAAGACAGGTATGTGTCTCAGAGGATCCCCATGCTAGGGAATAGGCTCCCCATCCATGGGAAGAAGAGTCCATCCCTAACATTGTTTATGATCAACCTTGCCCAATGGATGGGAAATCAGAAATTCACTGAGGGTCTGCCCCTTTCCATCTCCCTGATAGACAGAGGTAGATAGTAACTATGCCCAAACTTACATACCCCCCACATAACCTTTAGAGATTTCCTAACATACCCCCTCTTAATAAAATCCCATGATACAAGGGACACAATTGGGTTTGGTTGCTCATGAAGGACTAAAAAAGGCCATGGTGGTCATTAGCCTAGTATATATTTTTGAACCTATGAACATTTTAATTATATACTCATTTGTTAATCTGGCGAGTGGACTCATCTGAAGGGCTTTATTCAGCAACATATGTGTATTATGCCTTTTGCATAAGAAAAGAAATAACCTGATGCAACTCAGACAGAAAATCAAAGACTTAATTCTTCTAGAACTTTAAAATGTGATAACAGACTCTTAAGAAGGAATACAAACTTGAACAGATTGACCTAAACAGGCTCCAAAATAACCAAGTCATAAACTATGCAGTTCATTTTATACATCTGAAACATACCACCTAGTGACATTTCTAATATAAAACAGCAAGAACACATACAGGGTATGAAAATACAGAAGTTAGTGTCACTGCCTCTCAGCTTTTTTTCACTTCTGGTTAGATTCACAGCATGGGTGCCTCCCATTGGAGACTGCATGTCCACACGTTGTCTTTGCTGGTTTTCTCTCCAGCTTGTTTCTTCTTATGTTGAAAGATACTTGTGATATGTGAATTTTTAATGCTCCAAAAATGTCCCTTTGGTGTTTGGCAAGGAGTGAATGTATGTTTATCTCTTTTTTGGACTGGCATGATTTTAAACGCTCTTTCTGTTGTACCTATTTTCCATTGCATAGTGACATATATATGCATATATAAGATTCAACATGCTACTTTTCTTAGGCTAAGAACCTTCTGTAAAACTATATTTCAGATTCAGTCTGCTATGTTTTTAAACATTCTTGTTTTTTTTTCCAAACAAAAGGTTTCACTACTGTCTAACATAGTCCAACATTCAAGTAGGATTTTAATTTTGACAGAATGACTAGGCAGGTGATCACAAGTAAATCTAAACATTTTAGAGTACCTGTTCTTCCCTCACAAAATGTATACGATTTATTTATTTAAGTGAACTGCTCTTAACAGTAGGACTATTTTCAAGTAAGACCCTGCCATAAGGCAAAAAACACAATATACAGAGTAGCATACGGGAATTGTTTAAAGTAAATATAACATACTGTAACTGTAGAATTCCAAGAAGGAAGTTTTTTTACATTCCTATATAAAAAAGATAAAATATATGTACATGCATTGGAAAATATTTGCATTAAAGTGTAACAGTACTTGACTGCAGCAAAATTCAGACTATGACTACCAACTACATCTTTCACGGATTTCTCCTGTGTTTTGGTAATAAATGTGCAAACTCTGCACCTCACAGTGAAGCTTTTGTCTCATCCTCAGGTACACAGACTAGTAATAGTTTATTTGAAACTAGTTCTTACTTGATCTATTTGCCTTCTTAGAGGGTAACCATTACTTTTTATCACCATATATAATGCAGTTCCTGGACAGCCCCCATTTACTCTTGGGTTCTGTTTGAGACCAAAGTCGTAGTTTGACATATAGATGACTTCTTCATATGAAGAACTTATTGACTTTTTTATCTGATTTTATTTTATTTATGATTTTCAAGTGTCTGGTATGAATAAGTCAGATTTGATCTCCCAGCTTTTGTTATATAAATGTTTTCATATCAGATAAACCTGTAGTTATACAAGTTCTTTGATAGTTTTGTTTATGCAGTCTTACTGTTCAGTTCCCTCATCCCTTCTTTCAGTGCCTGCCCAGCTCTGTTAAACAAACCACTGGAAAAATTAAGGAACGTGAAAGGCATTTCAGGACAAACTTTGTTTCACTTCATAACATTTGTAAAGAATACACTGCTCATATGAGAGACCAGTTGGCATAATGGTTAAGGTCTTCATCTCTCGTGCACAAGATACAATACCTGTATGGAGTTTGCATGTTCTCCCTGTGTCTTTGTGTGGTTCCTCTGACCTCTCACCTCTCAAAACATATTGAATGTTTCCACCTCAAACTCACCTAATAATGTTGGCAGCAGCACAGACTCTATATGGCTATAGGGGGAAGAGTTGTATAGATCAACCATTTTGGTCATGTACTGTGGCACACAATATCCTCAAGGTAGGAGAACACAAATCACAGACTGCATGGAGTGGCAGGGCTAGCCACTCAATGGTGTAAAATATGGCTCTAAGTGAGGCGGCACAGTGGTGCAGTGGTTAGTGTTGTCGCCTCACATCAAGAGGTTCACCGGTTCAGTTCTAGGCTGGGGTCTTCTGTGTGGAGTCTACACATCCTCCCTGTGCTTGCGTGGGTTTCTTCTGGGTGCTCTGGTTTCCTTCCACATTACAAAGGCATGCAGCAGATGGACTGGACACTTTAAATTGGAGACACTCTAAATTGGCCCTAAGCTGTGACTATGTGTGTGCGAGTGGGTGGTATGGATGAACTGCTGTGGCAGGGCTAGCCACCCGGCAGTGTAAACCTTGGCTCTAAGATGACTGTCACTGTTGAAGTAACACCCCAACTCCATGTGCAAAAATGCGGAAAGGGGTTGAGGATGGATGGATGGATGGATGGATGGATGGATGGATGGATGGACTAATGTGTCCAGCAGACAACATGGAAGGGCTTGGGATCCAGAATCTTCTACTCAGGAGGAAGACAGACTAGAAACACTATAGGAATTATGGTGAAGGAGAGGCAGAAGACAATGAGGGATGTCATTACAACAATGTGTTCAGACAGCTAGACAATGAGGGAAACAGTGCATTCCAGGACATACTAGATAAAGCAGGACAACATAAATTTGTGTTGATAATGGGTGATCTGAATGCACATACCTGGGCAGACAGACCAGGATATGAAGACTGTCTGACGGTCCACATGGGTTGCGGAATAAGAATAAAGAAAGACAGGGTATTCTAGATTTCTGTCTGGTGAATAGCTTGATGATGACCAACACATGGTTCAGAAAGAGAGACAGTTCAAAGTCATATCCACTGAAGCAGTCAGCCCACAGCAAATTATCAAAAGAAAGAAGGAGTGCAGGAAACATTTAGAGATAATATACAGGCTACGAGAGGAGATACAATTATTTCTTTATTTTACATTTGTTGACCAGGATAGTCTGACTGGACAACTAGTGTCCATTTTCAGCAGAGTCCTGGGGAGAAAAGCTCCACAAAGTTGTAGTGTAATAAGTAATACATGATAAAAAAATAGGAGGTTACATAGTTAAGGTCATAGCACAACTTAGGATAATTAGCTGTAGAAGGATTAAAGTTAAAAATAATACTTTGTCTTAGTACAGATATGTGATCACAGCTTGTTTGTAGAGTAAGCATAAGTACAGTATATGAACATTTGGTTTCATAGTAAGTACATATTTACAATATTTACAATATATACGATTAACATAGGTAGAGCACAGTGTCAGAAAACAGTATATGTCAGGGCACTAGGGAATAACAGCCTACAGCAGGGTGATGGTTCAGCGGGGATCATTGCAGTTACATATATGGTTATCATAAAGGTGTGATTTAGGGAGGTTTTGGAATGTGGATGTGTGGTTTTGTAACCTGAGTTCAGGTGACAGGGTATTCCATGTTTTTGCAACCTCATGAGGGAATAGTGATTCCCCAAAGCTGTTCTTACAAGGAATAACTTCTGTCAGGGCTTTGTTACTGGATCTTATGTCCCTGTTAGAATTGTAGAAGTTCACCCTCACAAATATCCTTACCTTATATATTCTCTCTAACTCTGATTTTTACTTTAAAATTGTGACCTAAAAGAATGCTAAAAAATTAACTTACAGCATTCAAACTATAGTTCAAATTATTGTAAGATATGCCCAATATCTTTAACCTCACATTTATCTCAAAAATTGTTCCCCATCAATTTAAGCAAGTTATTATTCATTCTTTTCTCAAATCTCTGTATCTAAGATACCAAGTGATGTTTGGCCTATTACAAAATTAACCCAATATTAAAAATATTTGAAAGAATAATTTATAATCAGCGTTTTAGTATATATTCAAAAATATAATATCATCTCACAACATAGGTTCATAGGTTCATAGGATGATACCAGGCTGTTGGCCTGGAGACCCTTATAAGCCTACCCAAGAATTTCACCCATGTTCCCTCAAAGTCAGCACCTGTTTCCCCTGTCCTGCAGGGAAACAGGTGGAATTCCAGGGGTGTATTTTCTGTTTTCCATCCAGTCGTCCAGGTTCCTCTTAAAGAGGGTTAGAGAGGTATTCTGCTTGACATGGACAGGGAGTCTATTCCACAAATAGGGGAGTCTTTGGGACACAAATCTATCCCAACAACAAGTTATAGTAATGTCACAGACCAGGTTAAGGCCTTGGGTGTGGGTTGCTCGAGCAGAGTTTGTCTTATGGATGTGCAGTAACTCCATCAAGGCTTGGTCGGAGATGGCCTTGTATGCCAGACACAGGTCACCTCTGAGCAGTCTGAGACTGAGTAGAGGGACAGGGATTTTAGCCTATCTGTATAGGATCAGTGTTTGAGACCCAAGATTTTCTTGGTCAGGAACCTCTGTGGTCTCTCCAACTGCTTCATGTGCTTGGTGAGGTACATGCCGAAGGGGCCATTGTACTCGATAATGGGCCTAATAAGAGAGGAGTACAGGGATGTTATGACCACCTTGTTCCTGGATTTAATACCCTTATTTATGAGGTGAGACATGTAGAAAGCCTTCCATACAATGGAGGCAATGTGGTGTTCAAAACTGAGATTGCTATCAACCTGGGTGCCCAAGTCCCTCACGACTGATTGCATGCTTAGTATGTTGTTATTAATGTGATAATTAGTGGGGATGCCATTTTCCCCAAACGGGATAATGATGGATTTCTTGGCATTCAGTTTGATGCCATGCTTCTGGCACCAGTCATTAGTTTGGGTAAGGCCCCCTTGGAGGATGTTCACATCACTAGTGGAATTTAAGACAGTGCCCAGCTTGCAGTCATATGCAAACTTGGTCAGCCACAGACCACTGGTTTTGGCTTGCACCACAGAAAAGTATATCCCAAACAGTAGAGGCCCCAAGACTGATCCTTGGGGTAAACCACTTGTTACGGGTCTACTACTAGAGGTGGCCTCCCCTACTATGACTGAGTGGGTTCTATCAGTGAGCCAGTTAGCTACCCATCTGGTAACATATGGGTTGATGGCTAGCTGGGAGAGTTTATCTATTATGCCCAAATGGGGAACAGTGTCAAAGGCTTTGGCTAGGTCAAGGTAGGTGGTGTGCACTGTCTTCCTCTCATCCATGGCTTTGGTGACTGTTTCAAAGAAGTCAACCAAGTTTAAAAGGCATGATCCCCCTTTGACAAAACCAAACTGTGTGGGGTCAAGTGTTTGGAAGTTGCCAATGTCCTTGTTTATAAGGTCCATGATAATGTGTTCCATGGCCTTGCAGATTAGGCTAGTTAGGCTGATGGGCCTATAATTGCCTGGGTCAGTGAATGCTCCACCTTTGTGTAGAGGGATGACAGTGGCTACCCTACATTCAGCTGAGACGAAGTGGTGCTCAGGCTTTGGTTGAACAGCGGGTCCCATGGAGACTGTATTTTTTGCCTTTGAGAGTGCATTAAGGACCTGCTCCCTGTTGATGAGGGGAGGGGGCAGGTGCTGGGGATGTCCTGGTTTACTGATGGGGGGACAAGGGGGGAAAGTTTTCACTGAAAATGTCTGCCAGCAGGTTGGCTATATCTATGGCATTTGTGTATTTAGTGTTATTGACCACCAGTTCAGAGCAGATTTGGGTGTTACCTTTGAGATTGCAGAAATATGTGAAGAAGGCCTTGTGATTGTCCTTAGTGGATGTCGCCAATTTCGACTCAAAGTTAGCCTTAGAGGATTTCACCAGTGACCTTATATGCTTGCTCAGAGAAAGCAGAGATTTCTTCCAACTTGGCACCTGCTCCTTCTTGGTCCTGGACAGCAATTTTTTCCTTTTATTATAGAGTTTGTTTATTGCTGCTGTCCAGCAGACAAGTTTACTCTTTCTTGAGGAAGATGATTTGGTTCTGTCAGGTATTGCTGAGTCCATAGAGCTATGCAGATGCTCATATAGTTTTTTGGTGTAGGCGTGGATTTTGGATGTGTTAGTTCCAACTGAAGAGACGGTGGTTGTGAAGCTGCTTATACCTACTCTGAGCAGATTGTAGTCAGCTTTGGAAAATTTTTTTCATTTGAACCTAACGGGGGGGGGGGGGTCAGAGTGACTTCAAAAGTGATTGCTTTATGGTCGGATCATACCAAGGAGCCAAGGAGGATGACACTGTAGGGGTGCTATTCATGTTGGTTAGGACCAAGTCCAGGATATTTTCACCCCTCACAGGGGTGTCGACTGGCTGATCCCAAAGCATTGGCATTGATGAAGTCGAGGAATCTCTGGGCATTCATGTTTGGGTTGAATATGTCTTCCACTCTATGGTTGGGTAGTTAAAGTCACCCAGGAACAGAATAGAGGGTTGAATCTTGATGGATTCAAGTAAGTCCAGTTAGGTGGAGTGGGCGTCCTGAGTCATGGTTGGAGGTCTGTTGATTTGAATAGGTGTTTTGTCAACAGTTAACTGCACTTGGAGTGTGTCCTGTGCGTCATACCATTTGACTAGCCTGGAGGTGTGTATGTCTTTGATAAATATTGAAACTCCACCTTCTTTGGCTTTGTAGCCCTCCATTTGGGGTCTGAAAGTATGGTCAGATGAATATTCTGATAAGGCTGGGGTGCTCTCCACAGCTTTGAACCAGGTTTCAGTGACTGCACAAATGTCAACATCCTCCAGGGCAAGGAATGCTTGCAATGAGTGTAGCTTCACGCTAAGACTCCTAGTGTTTAGCAACATGACCTTTAAATTTCGTTTAGAAGAATTTTTCATGTTGGTAATTTTGTGCTCATTACTTTGCCTAAAAAAGGCACTATTGGTGAGGCAAGAGCCTTTGCCAGAAGCTTGAAGCCCAGGGGAGACAGATGAAGGCCATCTCTGCCAAAACATTGTGGTCTGTCAGTCATGTCCTCCCAGGCTGTCAGGTACTGGATCCCTTTGGAATGACACCAGAAACTAAGCCAATTGTTAAAGTCAATCATTTTCTGTTTGTACTGAGGCATCATTCTGGGTGATGGTAGGATGCTGCTTAAAGCTAAGGACATACCTGCCTGGGACACATATTCAGTGAGCACAACCATATCTCTCTTCATATATTCTAGAGAAGTACATCTCAAGTCATTCACACCAATATGGACTATGACAGAGTCATAACAGTATCTGTTATTAACAGATTTGAGTGCGTATGTGATATGCTGGATTCTAGCACCTGGCAAGTAACTTATCGTGACTTTCTCCTTGTCTAGCCTGATGAGGGGCACATCTGTGTGTCTCACGATAGAGTTTCCTATGACTAGTATGTTGGGTTTGTGGATGGGCCTTAGAGGCTGTGAGACACAGACGTGTGTACTATGTGTGATGCTTGGTGCTGTGGGTTGTGATGTACGTGTGTGTTTTTGATTCAGAGGTCTCTTTTGTTTAGCTATGTTTTTGTTGAGAACCCCCTGTATATGTAGGAGTGTGTTGTACAGATGTGGTTGGTGTTAGAGGTGTGGTGTTCATAATAGCCTCAGTGCCAGATGTACTGGCTTGTGACTGAGACAGAAAGGATTCTAGGTTCTCAATGTAATTGCATCTCTCACATATTGTGTTCCTAGGTGGTAGTAGTAGAGGGTTCTCTGTGTACATAAGGCAGTTGCTACACTGTCTCAGGATGCCCATATCAACCAGACTAGCAGGAGAAACCATAGGAAATTGTCTGTCCATGGTTATCAGAATCTGTGGAAGAGAGGGCAGGGATAGTAGACTGCGTCTATCTGAGGAGAGTACCTACAGGTGTGAGTAGGGCTGGATAAAACCAGTGCAGTAACTGCAGGCTAGAGCCTCACTTACACTGGAGTGCTGGTAAGGGAAAAAATGGATGACTGACAAACAAGCACAAACTAACGCAAATGCTGGGTTTAAATACCAGAAAAAAGAAAGTAAAATAGAAACATTGGAATTGACCAATCAACCCTTGTCCCTGAGCTCTTAGCTCAACATCCTATGCCAGACCAGTTCCAACCAGTTCACTTACTCCCACTAAGTGCAGGCAGTCCCTGGCCAACACAAGATGACATAGCAGGAAACACAGGAATCACGTAGCCAGATCTGGATACAGCAAAACCTGTAACTAGACTATGTTAAAAATATTTAAACTCTGTTTAGATTGATTTAACACAGTAGAACAGATACACACTTAAATATAAAAGTAGCAAATGAGCACACTGATTTAAACAAATTAACCAATTAACTAATACAAAAGCTCAAAACTGAGCCCTGTTCCAGCAGTCTTCAAACAGACAAGTTCTAACTGCACACTCCAGCCACTAGGGAGGTATGATTTCAGTTTTAAATTTATCAAAATAACAGCAATGTGTAAAGCTTCGCTAACAAAGTAGCAATAAGTCAGTATCGTAATATAAAAGTTGTGAGTTCGACCCTTCCACAGAGCAATTTCAAATGTTACCATTCTTCATATGAGATATTAAACTTAGGTCCCCTCTGCTTGAGTTTGTGGTAGCTCATGTGGATGTTAAAAGTACAAAAATGAAGGTTTAATTGGGCATATGAATCACCACAGTAAGCCACAGTACACCAAACAGTACGCAGTGTAAAAAACAAATCCACACATCAACGTTTCATCAATCCTTCTTCAGCCAAAATACAAATCACACAAAAACCAGAAATCTGGTGTTTAAATACAAATAAATAAATGCTCTCAACCAATAGCAATTGTGAATTAAAAATTGGTTGGCCACCACCTTAATTGATGATGAAAAAATGGATAAAAACAAATGTTGTTCACAGAGTGCAAAATGCAAAGGTTAAAATAGATAAAATATTGTGAAATTAAGTAACAGTTAGAAAGTGAATCTGTGTTGTGTCTTTGAATTAATACATTTTGTAAAGAAATCATTAAAAACGCATTTGTTAAAATACATAATAAAACCATACATAAAAACACTACTCCACTCTACTGGTGACAAGTGATACTGCAACTATGTGACTGTTCTTCATGCATTAAAAAAATAGCATTGAACTAATGTTAAAATCAAAGTTATTATGTTGAATTGAGGTCGTACATTTCATAATTTTGCTGCTCTTAATTTCAAAACAGGAGTTAAAGAGACCATGTCATTTATTCCAGGATATTTGTTAGATTCTAAAATTATTTGCCAATATAATTCTCTGTATTCTAATAATGTTTCCCACATTCCACCTCTTGGATCTATAGGGACCACCTCAACAACAAAAAATTCAAAACTAGCATCCTTGCAAGTTAAAGTGTGTTTATACAGAGAATTATTGGCACATGATGTTCTAATATCATATGTGTGTTCATTCAACAAATGCGTTTTTAATGATTTCTTTACAAAATGTATTAATTCAAAGACACAACACAGATTCACTTTCTAACTGTTACTTAATTTCACAATATTTTATCTATTTTAACCTTTGCATTTTGCACTCTGTGAACAACATTTGTTTTTATCCATTTTTTCATCATCAATTAAGGTGGTGGCCAACCAATTTTTAATTCACAATTGCTATTGGTTGAGAGCATTTATTTATTTGTATTTAAACACCAGATTTCTGTTTTTTGTGTGATTTGTATTTTGGCTGAAGAAGGATTGACGAAACGTTGATGTGTGGATTTGTTTTTTACACTGCGTACTGTTTGGTGTACTGTGGTTTACTGTGGTGATTCATATGCCCAATTAAACCTTCATTTTTGTGCTCTTTCGTTGTTGACTGGGTGCTTATTTTTGGTTATCAGTCCAGCTGGCACCTTCCTTTTCAACTTGGATGTTAAAAGTCCCATGGTACCTATTGAAAAGAGTCTAATTCCGCGGGAAGAAGCCACTAGCCTAGTTTGATTAAACTGGTCAACCAATGAAAAGTAAAAATAAACAAATAAAATAAAGCATTCAGAAACATAGACAAAGAACTATTAATATTAACAGGGGCTGTTCAAGAGGATTTGAAACTATTCAAAGATTCAAAGAAACGTTATTGTCGTTTAGGACCACACAAGTGCAGCCTAAACGAAATGACAAATGTCAGGTCATGAGAGAAATGCAGTGCAAATAATATAGACACAACGTATCAGAAAATAACATAAAAAGAAAATAACAACAAATATGACATGCAAGAGATAGTTCACATTATATAAACATACTCAATACCCATTATCCAATGATAAATGATAAAAAATAAATACCCACCACCAAACCCCGTCATCGTTAAGATAGAGAATAAATAGACAGTAATGAATAGCAGATGTTTACGTACTGTATTGCACTTGTTAACCTTAGATGTGACTCAGTATAGCCATCATACTGTATAAAGTACTACTGGTGGTAATTGCTCAGAGCAGCAAGATTAAGTAAAAAAAGAGGCTTCGATATATTAGGTATTATGGTTGGTGTCCGAGTTAATAAGCCTCACAGTTGTAGAATACAAACTGTTCCTGAACCTGGTAGTCCTAAAGCCGAAGTTGTGGTACCCCCTTCCAGACGCAAGTTGTGTGAACCAGTTGTGGGCCAGATGGGTCGAATCAGCTTGGATTTTTTATGTTCTCTTTCTTGCTTTTGTAAAGAAAAGCTCCTAAATAGAAAGGAGGTTTGTGCCTAAGATTTTCTCCGCCTCCCTCACCACCCTCTGTAATTTGTTCTTCTTGGCAACTGTGCAGTTGCCAAACCATGCCATAAAGTTGAAGTCTATATTACATCATTGAAAACTCTTGAACAAATGGATTTTCTTTGAAAATGCCATTCATCGAATTCCACTCTTGTGGGGGGCTGTGCCCCCCACAACCCCCACTAATTATATATACCAACTCCAAGATCGCACTACAGTGAGGAAAGGGCAAATTTTCCAATCTTCACTGTACCGCAGTATCACTATGAACAGTTTGCTGAATGGCATGTTTGATGTAAGTGCACCGAAAATGACACTCACTGAACTGAATTTTCTGAGATGTAATAGGAACCCATAAAGTTGCTAGTGAGGATGCTTTTGATAGCACCCCTGTAAAAAGTGGTTAGAGCAGACAGTGGGAGCCTGGCCTTTTTGAGTTTTCTCAGGAAGTGAATCATCTGTTGAGTCTTCCTGACTATATGGTTGGAATTAACAGTTCAGGACAGAGTATCTGAGATGCGAAGGCCCAGGAACTTGGTTGTTTTGAATTTCTCTACTACCTCCCCTTTGATAGTTAGCGGTTGGTGAACTATTGCCTTTCTCCTGAAGTTCATAATCCTTTCTTTGGTCTTATTAACATTTGGTTTACTATTGAAATTGAGATTGCCCATCGTCGAAACCACTAACGCGAACTCCGAACATTGACTGTTGGGATGTCGAACACCGATATTCCGAAATGCAAAATCTCGCCCTCCGTTGGACCCATGGTAGCACTTGTTTTGTGGTGTAGCGGTCAGAAATGTCGACGTTCGGTGTTGTAGTTCGATATCCTGAGGACTCGGCATTACAGCTTTTGCATAAAGGAGTCGACAGTGTGTACATTCGATGATGGGCGATCGCAATTTCGATAGTAAACCTTAACATTCAGGTCCAGATTGTTACTATCACACGGGGGAATCAAAGTATTCACCTCATCACTGTAGTTATGATCATCCTTACCACTAATGAGACCCACAACTGTGGTATCATCAGTGAATTTTATAATATGGTTTGAGTTATGTTTTGCAGTACAGTCATGGGTGAGAATGGTGAAGAGCAAGGGGCTGAGCACACAACCTTGGGGAGCACCAGTATTCAGGATTATGTGTTGAAAGGTGTTGTTTCCAATGCATGTCCATTGAGGTCAACCAGTCAGAAAGTCAAGAGTCCAGTTACATAGGTGCTTGTTTATCCCAAGATTCACAAACTTATCCATCAGTTGCATTTATATCACAGTGCTCTACACAGAACTGAAGTCAATGTACAGCAGCCTTATGTAGTTGTTCCTTCCTTCCAGGTGTTTTACTGCAAGGTGTAGTGTGACTGATATTGTATTCACAGTCGATCTATTTGCCTGGTATGCAAACTAGAGAGGATTGAAGGATTTAGGCAGACTTACAGATAGATGTTTCTTCACAAGCCTCTCAAAGCACTTCATAATGTTTGAGGTTAAGGCAACTGGTCTGAAGTCATTGAGGCAGGTAGGGTTGGGTTTCTTTAGAAGTGGGACAATACTTGTTTCCTTGAAATGAGAGGGAACTTTCTCCATATCAAGGGATGAGCTGAAGATGTCTATCAGTACCAGACATTACTGATCAACACACTCCTTCAACACCTTGCCAAGTGTGTTATCTGGTCCAGTAGCCTTCCTAGGATTCACCTTCTTAAGCTGAAGTCTCACCTCCTCAGAATTTAAGGTGAGCACTATCTCCTTTTTGTCAGTGTTTGTTTTGGAAGGTACAGTAGTGTTCTTCTCCTCAAATCTGCCAAAGAAGGAGTTCAGTTCATTCAGGAATTCCAAGCTATCATCACATTGGGGTGTTTTGGTTTTATAGTTCATAAGATGCTATAACCCCTGCCATAGGCTTCTTATGTCCCTCATGTCTTGGAAGCAGATCTAAGTTTTCCTCCCATACTCCCCCTTTGCCTCTCTGATGTTCTTTTTCAGATTTAACTGGGCTGCCTTTAACCTTTCTTTGTCATTTGCCTTGAAGTCTGTGTTTCATTCTCTCAGTAGATCATAGACATTCCTAGTGAGCCAGGGCTTCTGATTAGCTCATATAGTGATGGCTTTCATAGTGGTTACATCCTCCTCACATTTATGTATGTAGGCAAGAACTGATCCGGTATAG
Source organism: Protopterus annectens (assembly GCF_019279795.1). Classification (NCBI taxonomy): domain Eukaryota; kingdom Metazoa; phylum Chordata; order Ceratodontiformes; family Protopteridae; genus Protopterus; species Protopterus annectens. Next base: position 1,199,466,141 of record NC_056726.1, read on the forward strand.
GTTTCTATGTCTAACTGGAGGGTGTGCGTACCTGCTTCTTTGAAGACCTCCCAGCAGTTGGTACTAACAGTCCTGAAGGCAATCCATGGAACCCTCCTGCCAAACTCTAATCTGTTTAGTTGTCATTTTTTCTCTGATCAAATCCATCTTATAGGTAGGCAGAATGGCAGTGTGATCAGAGTTGCCTATGTTGGCATGCTACAAAGCTTTAAAGGCTCCTTTAATATTGTTGTAAGCTTTGTCTAAGGTATTCTCCACTCTGGTGGGAAAATCCAACATACTGATAAAAATGGGGTAGCACTTCCTTAAGTTGTCAGCGCTGTTGAAATCACCCACTATCACATATGCAAATGCTGTGTTTCTGCTTTGTAGCTCACAGATAATATCATGGAGTTTATTTTGAGCTTCAGTGGTGTTAGCATTGGGGGGATGTACACTGCTGTGACATATATCCCACTGATTTCCCTTCTGCATTTTAGTATCAATGTTTCCACATCTTCAGACTAGTATGACTCAACCAGCTTACAGTATTTGCACCTATTATTAACACAGATGCATACACCACTACTTATAGCTTTACCACTCTGTGCTTTACATCTATCTGTTTGAAAGAAAGTTAGCCCATCTAGGTTCACAGCAATGCCACTGATGTTACTATGCAGCCAAGTTTCAGAGAAAATGAACAAATAAGTGTCCTTCACCTTATTTTTTGTGAGCTTCATTCTCAGATAGTCCATCTTATTATCCAGTGAGCAGACATTTGCAATTAATACTGAAGGTAATGCAGGCCTGTGGGGGTTTCTCTTCAGTTTAGCAGCAACTCCGCCTCTGCAGCCTCTCTTTCTAGTTCTTTCAAATCTTTTCCTTCTGTAGCTGCTCCAGGGTATTGTAGAACCCTTCCCGTTAATTTCAGAGCTCTGATGGCATTCCTGTTTAAAATGCAGAGATCCAGGATTTCTGCAAGTGAAGTAGGCCCCAAGTACTCTGTAGGCAACAGCGATTCAAGCCAGCAGCTCTTCCTTGTAATCCGTTTATTCATAATTTGTATTAATACAAAATGTCAATCACCATGGCTTTTCTTGTTTTGAGAATTCTTTGCAAAATACAACATTCACTATTTCTGCAATTGGCCTAAAAACTCATATAGTTAGTTTAAGTATAACTCCTCCACAGGAGTAATTTCTTGGACACTTGCAGTTTTTTCTTTTAATCAATGATCATCCTTGAGACTTCTCAGGTGCTGCTTTCCTGCTGCACACACACTCACATCCATCCATCCATCCATCCATCCATCCATCCATCCATCCAACCATCTGTCCATCCATTCACCCATCCATCCATCCACAATCCCTTTTCCCATTTTTGCACGTGGTCAGGGTGTCACTTCAACAGTGACAATCATCTAGAGCCAAGATTAACAGTGATACGAGGAGAAAACTCTCCCCAGTGTAAAGGTAGAAGACTGACTTCACTTCCTTATTTGAGACAAAAGAAAAATAAAAACACTTAAATGTTACAATATTAAGCAAAAGTAATAGTCTAAAATGTCAAATGTTAATTCCTCTTCTGTGAAGGCACTGAAGAAACAAACTAAAACAGGGCTAGTCACCAGAATAACCTAGCTTTAATTTATGATGAGCACTTTCATCCACCAACTGGACATCATCAGATCAACTTTCCAATAACATCTGTAACCCATGGAAAAGTAATATTTACATAAAAAGCACAAAGGATCATTAACCATTATTGACAAACTCATACATAGTAATGAACCTGGCATATGCCATTTTTTTACAATCTAAATAAAAAAAAAAAAAACAAATAAACTGAAGTGCTGAACTAGTAATTAACTCATATTCTGTTTACAGACAGGGACACGGTATCCAAAAACTCCCTTCACTAAAGGCTATTTAGCACCAAGGTGACAACAAGATCCTTCCAAAAGTAGTGCTGAACTAAAAAACATGTGTGTGTGCGTGTGTGTGTGTGGGAGACAACAGGAACATGAATCAAGAAAATAGCACCAACTATAGTACCCTTGAAAGATGCGATGAAAAGAAACATCACAGATAAAAATATGATCAAAATAAAAACTGTAATCATAAGTATATTAAAAACAAACAGGGCTGTATCAGATCTCTTTTAAAACTGAGCATCCATAAAATCAATCATAAACTAAAAATAGGAGCAAATCAGTAAAATGTGTGCATTATCAACAATTTTTCTGAATACTGGCATTGCAGTACTGCCAAGTTAAAAGCTTCCAATTGTGCTAACACCTTGCACCACTCAACCTATGCCTCTAATGTAACCATTCAGACATTATGATCTGTATATCTGGATTTAGATCTGTGTTCAGAACTAATAATGTCTTAGATATTTAAGCAGTTAGAATTGAAATTCCTTCTCTTAAGTAATCTGTACCTTTTATCAACAGAGGGTCTGTCTATGCAAAAAATAGTTGATGATTCTCATGCATAGTTTTATAATTATTTATTCTATAATTATTTATTGTATAATGCATATTAGTTTGTTTTATTATGTACTTTGATATTTTTTTATTTTATTTGCATTTTGTGAATGGCAATAGTGTACTGGGCTAAAAGCCAGTCTTGAGTCGAAATGCTCCAAAAAATAATCTGTGTTATCTCTAAAACTTAAAGGACAATGTCAGTGATACACATGACTATATCATGCTTTGTACAGTGAAAGTCACCTCTAACCATTTAAGGATGATGTCAGTGATACACATGACTATACCATGCTTTGTACAATCAAAGTCACCTCTATCCGTTTAAGGATGATGTCGGGGATACACATGACTATAACATGCTTTGTACAATCAAAGTCACCCCAAAAAGCTTAAGGATGATGTCAGTGATACACATGACTATACCATGCGTTGCACAATCAAATACACCTCTAACCGTTTAAGGATGATGTCAGTGGTATGCATGACTATAGCATGTTTTGTACAATCAAAGTCACCTCTAACCCTTTAAAGATGATGTCAGTGATACACATGACTACACCATGCTTTGTACAATCAAAGTCACCTCTAACCATTTAAGGATGATTTCAGGGATACACATGGCTATAGCATGCTTAGTACCATCAAAGCCACCTCTAAACATTTAAGGATGATGTCAGTGATACACATGAGTATAGCATGCTTTGTACAATCAAAGTCACCTCTAACCGTTTAAGGATGATATCAGTGATACACATGACTATAGCATGCTTTGTACAATCAAAGTCACCTCTAACCATTTAAGGATGGTGTCAGTGATACACATGACTATAGCATGATTTGTACAATCAAAGCCACCTGTAATCGTTTAAGTGTGATATCAGGGATACACATAACTATAACATGCTCTGTATCATTGAAGTCATCTCTAATCGTTTAAGGATGATGTCAGTGAAACACATGACTATACCATGCTATGTACTATCGAAGTCACCTCTAATTGTTTAGGGTTGATGCCCATGATACACATGACTATGCCATGCTTTGTACCATCAAAGTCACCTCTAAACGTTTAAGGACAATGTCAGTGATGCACATCATTATAGCATGCTTTGTACCATTGCAGACACCTCTAACCATTTAAGGACGATGTCAGTGATACACATGACTATAGCATGCTTTGTACAACCAAAGTCACCTCTAACCACTTATGGATGTCAGTGATACACATGACTATAGCATGCTTTGTAACATAGAAGTCACCTCCAAACCTTTAAGGATGATGTCAGTGATACATAGGACTATACCATGCTTTGTACCACCGAAGTTACCTCTAACCCTTAAAGGAGGATGTCAGTGGTACACATGACTGTAGCGTGCTTTGTATCATCGAAGTCTCCTCTAACTATTTAAGGATGATGGCAGTGATACACATAACTATAGCATGCTTTGTACCATCAAAGTCACATCTTACCATTTAAGGACAATGCCAGTGATACACATCACTATAGCATGCTTTGTACAATTGAAGTCACCTCTAACTGTTTAAGGATGATGTCAGTGTTACACATGACTATAGCATGCCTTGTACCATCAAAGTCACCTCTATCCATTTAAGGATGATGTCGGGGATACACATGACTGTAACATGCTTTGTACCATCAAAGTCACCTCTAACCCTTTAAGGATGATGTCAGTGGAACATATGACTATAGCATGCTTTATACCGTCGAAGTCACATCTAACTGTTTAAGGATGATGTCAGTGATACACATGACTATAGCATGATTTGTACACTGAAAGTCACCTCTAACTGTTTAAGGATGATGTCAGTGATACACATGACTATAGCATGCTCTGTACCATCGAAGTGGCCTCCAAGCCTTTAAGGATGATGTCAGTGATACATAGGACTATACCATGCTTTGTACCACCAAAGTCACCTCTAACCCTTTAAAGATGATGTCAGTGATACACATGACTATACCATGCTTTGTACCACCGAAGTCAGCTCTTACCATTTAAGGATGGTGTCAGTGATACATAGGACTATACCATGCTTTGTACCAACAAAGTCACCTCTAACCCTTAAAGGATGATGTCAGTGGTACACATGACTGTAGCATGCTTTGCATCATCAAAGTTTCCTCTTAACCATTTAAGGACAATGCCAGTGATACACATCACTATAGCATGCTTTGTACAATCAAAGTCACCTCTAACTGTTTAAGGATGATGTCAGTGATACAGATGACTATAGCATGATTTGTACAATCAAAGTCACCTCTAACCATTTAAGGATGATGTCAGTGATACACATGACTTTAGCATGATTTGTACAATCAAAGCAACCTCTAATCGCTTAAGTGTGATATCAGGGATACACATAATCATACCATGCTTTGTATCATTGAAGTCACCTCTAATCGTTTAAGGATGATGTCAGTGAAACGCATGACTATACCATGCTATGTACTATCGAAGTCACCTCTAATTGTTTAGGGTTGATGTCCATGATACACATGACTATGCCATGCTTTGTTCCATCGAAGTCACCTCTAAAAGTTTAAGGACAATGTCAGTGATGCACATCACTATAGCATGCTTTGTACAATCAAAGTCACCTCTAACCGCTTAAGGATGTCAGTGATACACATGACTATAGCATGCTTTGTAACATCGAAGTCACCTCTAACTGTTTAAGGATGATGTCAGTGATACACATGACTATACCATTCTTTGTACCATAGATGTCACCTCTAACTGTTTAAGGATGAAGTCGGTGATACAAATGACTATAGCATGCTTTGTACAATTGAAGTCACCCCTAACTGTTTAAGGATGATGTCAGTGATACACATGACTATAACATGTTCTGTACCATCAAAGTCACCTCTAACTGTTTAAGGATGATGTCAGTGATGCACATGAGTATAGCATGCTTTGTACCATCAAAGTCACCTCTCACCATTTAAGGATGATGTCAGTGATATACATGACTATACCATGCTTTGTACCACCAAAATCACCTCTAACCCTTAAAGGATGATGTCAGTGGTACACATGACTGTAGCATGCTTTGCATCATCGAAGTCTCCTCTAACCATTTAAGGATGATGGCAGTGATACACATGACTAAAGCATGCTTTGTACCATCGAAGTCACCTCTAACTGTTTAAGGATGATGTCCGTGGTACACATGACTATACCATGCTTTGTACCACCAAAGTCACCTCTTACCATTTAAGGAGAATGCCAGTGATACACATCACTATAGCATGCTTTTTACAATCGAAGTCACCTCTAACTGTTTAAGGATGATGTCAGTGATACACATGACTATAGCATGATTTGTACACTCAAAGTCACCTCTAACTGTTTAAGGATGATGTCAATGATACACATGACTATACCATGCTTTGTACCATCGAAGTCACCTCTATCCGTTTAAGGATGATGTCAGGGATACACATGACTATACCATGCTTTGTACCATCGAAGTCACCTCTAACCATTTAAGGATGATTTCAGTGATACACATGAGTATGGCATGCTTTGTACCATCAAAGTCACCTCTAACCATTTAAGGATGATGTCAGTGATACACATGAGTATAGCATACTTTGTACCATCAAAGTCACCTCCAGCCATTTAAGGATGATGTCATTGATACACAGGACTATAGCATGCTTTGTACCATCGAAGTCACCTCTAACTGTTTAAGGACAATGTCAGTGATACAGATGACTATACCATGCTTTATACCATTGAAGTTACCTCTAACTGTTTAAGGATGATGTCAGTGATACACATGACTATAGCACACTTTCTACCAACAAAGTCACCTCTAACCATTGAAGGATGATATCAGTGATACAAATGACTAAAGCATGCCTTGTACAATCAAAGTCATCTCTAACCATTTAAGGATGATGTCAGTGGTACACATCACTATACTATACTTTGTACCATCGAAGTCACCTCTAACCCTTTAAGGATGACGTCAGTGATACACATAATTATATCATGCATTGTACCATCAAAGTAATTTCTAACCATTTAAGGATGAGGTCAGTGATACACATGACTATAGCATGCTTTGTACCGTCGAAGCACCTCTAACTGTTAACGGATGATGTCAGTGATACACATGACTATAGCATGCTTTGTACCATCGAAGTCACCTCTAACCATTTAAGGATGATGTCAGTGATACACATGGCTATACCATTCTTTGTACCGTCAAGGTCACCTCTAACCATTTAAGGATGATATAAGTGATACACATGACTATAACATGCTTTGTACCATCAAAGTTACCTCTAACTGTTTAAGGATGATGTCAGTGATACACATGACTATAGCATGCTTTGTACCACCGAAGTCACCTCTAACCATTTAAGGATGATGTCAGTGATACACATGACTATACCATTCTTTGTACCATAGATGTCACCTCTAACCATTTAAGGATGAAGTCAGTGATACAAATGACTATAGCATGCTTTGTACGATCGAAGTCTCCTCTAAACGTTTAAGGATGATGACAGTGATACAAATGACTCTAGCATGCCTTGTACCATCGAAGTCACCTCTAACTGTTTAAGGATGATGTCAGTGATACACATAACTATGGCATGTTTTGTACCATTGAAGTCACATCTAACTGTTTAAGGATGATGTCAGTGATACACATGACTATAGCATGATTTGTACACTGAAAGTCACCTCTAACTGTTTAAGGATGATGTCAGTGATACACATGACTATAGCATGCTCTGTACCATCGAAGTGGCCTCCAAGCCTTTAAGGATGATGTCAGTGATACATAGGACTACACCATGCTTTGTACCACCAAAGTCACCTCTAACCCTTTAAAGATGATGTCAGTGATACACATGACTATACCATGCTTTGTACCACCGAAGTCAGCTCTTACCATTTAAGGATGGTGTCAGTGATACATAGGACTATACCATGCTTTGTACCAACAAAGTCACCTCTAACCCTTAAAGGATGATGTCAGTGGTACACATGACTGTAGCATGCTTTGCATCATCAAAGTTTCCTCTTAACCATTTAAGGACAATGCCAGTGATACACATCACTATAGCATGCTTTGTACAATCAAAGTCACCTCTAACTGTTTAAGGATGATGTCAGTGATACAGATGACTATAGCATGATTTGTGCAATCAAAGTCACCTCTAACCATTTAATGATGATGTCAGTGATACACATGACTTTAGCATGATTTGTACAATCAAAGCCACCTCTAATCGTTTAAGTGTGATATCAGGGATGCACATAACCATACCATGCTTTGTATCATTGAAGTCACCTCTAACCGTTTAAGGATGATGTCAGTGAAACACATGACTATACCATGCTATGTACTATCGAAGTCACCTCTAATTGTTTAGGGTTGATGTCCATGATACACATGACTATGCCATGCTTTGTTCCATCGAAGTCACCTCTAAAAGTTTAAGGACAATGTCAGTGATGCACATCACTATAGCATGCTTTGTACAATCAAAGTCACCTCTAACCACTTAAGGATATCAGTGATACACATGACTATAGCATGCTTTGTAACATCGAAGTCACCTCTAACTGTTTAAGGATGATGTCAGTGATACACATGACTATACCATTCTTTGTACCATAGATGTCACCTCTAACTGTTTAAGGATGAAGTCGGTGATACAAATGACTATAGCATGCTTTGTACAATTGAAGTCACCTCTAACTGTTTAAGGATGATGTCAGTGATACACATGACTATAACATGTTCTGTACCATCAAAGTCACCTCTAACTGTTTAAGGATGATGTCAGTGATGCACATGAGTATAGCATGCTTTGTACCATCAAAGTCACCTCTCACCATTTAAGGATGATGTCAGTGATATACATGACTATACCATGCTTTGTACCACCAAAATCACCTCTAACCCTTAAAGGATGATGTCAGTGGTACACATGACTGTAGCATGCTTTGCATCATCGAAGTCTCCTCTAACCATTTAAGGATGATGGCAGTGATACACATGACTAAAGCATGCTTTGTACCATCGAAGTCACCTCTAACTGTTTAAGGATGATGTCCGTGGTACACATGACTATACCATGCTTTGTACCACCAAAGTCACCTCTTACCATTTAAGGAGAATGCCAGTGGTACACATCACTATAGCATGCTTTTTACAATCGAAGTCACCTCTAACTGTTTAAGGATGATGTCAGTGATACACATGACTATAGCATGATTTGTACACTCAAAGTCACCTCTAACTGTTTAAGGATGATGTCAATGATACACATGACTATACCATGCTTTGTACCATCGAAGTCACCTCTATCCGTTTAAGGATGATGTCAGGGATACACATGACTATACCATGCTTTGTACCATCGAAGTCACCTCTAACCATTTAAGGATGATTTCAGTGATACACATGAGTATGGCATGCTTTGTACCATCAAAGTCACCTCTAACCATTTAAGGATGATGTCAGTGATACAAATGACTATAGCATGCATTGTACCATCAAAGTCACCTCTAACCATTTAAGGATGATGTCAGTGATACACATGAGTATAGCATGCTTTGTACCATCGAAGTCACCTCTAACTGTTTAAGGACAATGTCAGTGATACAGATGACTATACCATGCTTTATACCATTGAAGTTACCTCTAACTGTTTAAGGATGATGTCAGTGATACACATGACTATAGCACACTTTCTACCAACAAAGTCACCTCTAACCATTGAAGGATGATATCAGTGATACAAATGACTAAAGCATGCCTTGTACAATCAAAGTCATCTCTAACCATTTAAGGATGATGTCAGTGGTACACATCACTATACCATACTTTGTACCATCTAAGTCACCTCTAACCCTTTAAGGATGACGTCAGTGATACACATAATTATATCATGCATTGTACCATCAAAGTAATTTCTAACCATTTAAGGATGAGGTCAGTGATACACATGACTATAGCATGCTTTGTACCGTCGAAGCACCTCTAACTGTTAACGGATGATGTCAGTGATACACATGACTATAGCATGCTTTGTACCATCGAAGTCACCTCTAACCGTTTAAGGATGATGTCAGTGATACACATGGCTATACCATTCTTTGTACCATCAAGGTCACCTCTAACCATTTAAGGATGATATAAGTGATACACATGACTATAACATGCTTTGTACCATCGAAGTTACATCTAACTGTTTAAGGATGATGTCAGTGATACACATGACTATAGCATGCTTTGTACCACCGAAGTCACCTCTAACCATTTAAGGATGATGTCAGTGATACACATGACTATACCATTCTTTGTACCATAGATGTCACCTCTAACCATTTAAGGATGAAGTCAGTGATACAAATGACTATAGCATGCATTGTACGATCGAAGTCTCCTCTAAACGTTTAAGGATGATGACAGTGATACAAATGACTCTAGCATGCTTTGTACCATCGAAGTCACCTCTAACTGTTTAAGGATGATGTCAGTGATACACATAACTATGGCATGTTTTGTACCATCGAAGTCACCTCTAACTGTTTAAGGATGATGTCAGTGATTCACATGACTATAGCATGCTTTGTACCTTCAAAGTCATCTCTAACCATTGGTAAGGATGATGTCAGTAATACACATAAGTATAGCATGCTTTGTACCATCAAAGTCACCTGTCACCGTTTGATGATGTCAGTGATACAAATGACTATAGCATGCATTGTACGATCAAAGTCACCTCTAACCATTTAAGGATGATGTCAGGATGACTATAGCATACTTTGTACAATCAAAGTCACCTGTATCCTTTTAAGGACAATGTCAGTGATACAGATGACTATAGCAAGCTTTGTACCATCGAAGTCACCTCTAATCGTTTAAGGATGATGTCAGTGATACACATGACTATAGCATGCTTTGTCCCATCGAAGTCACCTCTAACCATTTAAGGATGATGTCAGGGATACACATGACTTAACCATGTCACCTCTAACCGTTTAAGGGTGATGTCAGTTATACACATGACTATAACATGCTTTTTACTATCAAAGTCACCTCTAACTGTTGAAGGATGATGTCAGTGATACATATGACTATAGCATGCCTTGTACAATAAAAGTCACCTCCATCCATTTAAGGACAGTGTCAGTGATATAGATGACTATAGCATTCTTTGTACAATTAAAGTCCCCTCTAACTGTTTAAGGACAATATCAGTGATACACATCACTTTAGCATGCTTTGTACCATAGAAGTCATCTTTAACCATTTAAGCACAAAGTCAGTGATACACATCACTATATCATGCTTTATACAATCAAAGTCACCTCTAACTGTTTAAGGATCATGTCAGGGATACACATGACTATACCATGCTTTGTACCTTCGAAGTCACCTCTAACTGTTTAAGGATGATGTCAGTGATACACATAACTACAGCATGGTTTTTACCATCGAAGTCACCTCTAACCATTTAAGGATGATGTCAATGATACACATGACTACACCATTCATTGTACCATCGAAATCACCTCTTACCGTTTAAGGATGATGTCAGGGATACACATGACTATAGCATGCTTTTTACCATCGAAGTCACATCTAATCATTTAAGGATTATGTCAGTGATACACATGACTATAACATGCTTTGTACCGTCAAAGTTACCTCTAACCGTTTAAGGATGATGTCAGTGATACACATGACTATAGCATGCTTTGTCCCATCGAAGTCACCTCTAACCATTTAAGAATGATGTCAGGGATACACATGATTATAACATGCTTTGTACCATCAAAGTCACCTCTAACCATTTAAGGATGATTTCAGGGATACACATAACTATAGCATGCTTTGTACAATCGAAGTCACCTCTATCCTTTTAAGGACAATGTCAGTGATACACATGACTATACCATGCTTTGTACCATCAAAGTCATCTCTTACCATTTAAGGACAATTGTCAGTGATACACATCACTATAGCATGCTTTGTACAATCAAAGTCACCTCTATCCTTTTAAGGACAATGTCAGTGATACACATGACTCTACCACGCTTTGTACCATCAAAGTCATCTCTTACCGTTTAAGGACAATGTCACTGATACACATCACTATAGCATGCTTTGTACCATCAAAGTCATCTCTAACCATTTACGGACAATGTCAGTGATACACATCACTATAGCATGCTTTGTACAATCGAAATCACCTCTAACTGTTTAAGGATAATATCAGTGATACCCATGATTGTAGGATGTTTTGTACACATAGCTGTCAACTGTCCAGATTTTCACAGAATGTCCATATTTTGTGTATTTTGAGTCCATTTTTCATAACATTATAGTTTTCTGTCAAATCAATGACAAATCATTGAAGACTGAAATCTGAAAATAATGGCAGACATTTGATTTTCAGATTTCATATCCTTCAGAAAATTCATGCTAATGCAAAACCTATTATTCACTCATCTTTCTAAGTTTAAAAAGTGTTCTTATTTTTGGGCCTTTGTCCCACTATTATTTGTGGCTTTGTCTGGATTTGTTGCTTTCAAAGGTTGACATGTATGATTGTACAACTGAAGCCACCTCTAACCATTTAAGGATGATGTCAGTGATAGACATGTATGCAGACGTTTAGGATAGGGGATAAGAAAACGTTAATTGCTAGGAAATATATTAGAGAAGCTTGTAAGAAAAACTTTGGTAAGCACAGTGCGAGCTAGATGCTGGGTAGAAGAAAAAGGGAGAGGGTGAGAGGAGATGGAAGAGAAAAAAGGAGCAATGATTGTTTGTACATAGTCTGACCTAGAGTTTGTGGCTGTGGCAGATCCACTTATCAACAAAATGAGCATTAAGATGAGTTTTAAATTGTGGGGGCTTTACTATTTTCCTGAAATAGTAAAGGAAGGTAGTTCCAAAACTGATTGGATATCACAGGGTTGTACAGCGCATCACAATGAGAGCTATTCGTTTGAGTATTTGAGGCAAGGTATTTGTCTGAAGATCTGAGTGTGCAAGGAGGAAATGACCAGCACAAAAGAAGGAGTAAAGAGGGACAAGTTTCTAGATTGTACTAGATTTTATGGGCATGGTTCATTTGAATGATTCAAAGGATTTGGGGAATTTCAAGGCGGGTGAGTTGTCTGATTGCAATGTAATGAGATTGTGTTGGTAAATCTGTGGCCAATTTGCCAATTTATATGGTAGGTTTGCTCATGCTTTTAGAGGTGAGAGGCTTGAATGTTGACAAAGGTAGAGATATATAAGAGACTGGCTAGAAGTCTGGTGGCAATATTATTTTGGTTTGGTCAGCAAAGAAGGATTTAATTCTATACAGCTGGCTTAGCTTTTTTGTAAGTTTCTTTTCTTTTCATAGCGTGATGGATGAAGAGGTCCTAATTTCAATTTGCATCAATTTTGAGACCTACAATTTTGAGACCTAGAAGTTTAGTTTGGAGAAAGTTCTAATAGCAGTAGCATTAGAGGATAGGTTGGAAAAGCTGGAGTGATGTTTTTGATGGGTTTAAGGGGTGAGAAGCATGTGTATAGGTATTTTTGGCATTAAAGGCTACTTTTATGTCCTTTAGCAAGAATTTGACTGATGGGAAGGATGATTTGGACTTATATTGAAGTCATTCCCATTGTTCTGATACAACGTATTAGAGAAGAATCATTAGCATATCTGGATGACATTGGAGTTCTGAGAGTGTAGGCGTAAGTCATTGATGAAAATAACATCTAGAAGAGGGTCTAAAGTGGACCCCTGAGGGGCTCCTACAGGGATAGGAAGGAAAGTCGATACAAATTGTTACCCTTTGTTGCTGCATGATCTCTTGGAGAAATAACAGCTTATCCAGGACAGAGATGATGCAGAGAGCGTTGAAGAAGTCTGTGGTGGAAAACAGTAGCAAAAGCCTTTAACATGTCAAGGAAGACAGCTAACAATAGGATTTTGTTGTTTCTGTGGTTGCAGATAATATCTAAGAATGACAGTAGTGCAGTGGCAGTATAGTGAGAAGGACTGAATTCATGCTGATATGGTGATAGAAAGTTATGTGATACCAGGTACTGTATAAAATGGCTATGAATGCATTTTTATCTGGTCATGGGGTGGGTTAGATGGCAGTGGGTCAGATATTGGTATACTTTGTAGATGTTCCACCTTTATGGAGGGGTAGGATGTGTGCTTGTTTCCAGTACAGAGGAAAATGTAATTATTGTATTTATCTTTTAATCAGTATAGATATTGGGTAGTTGATGAAATCAACAGCAGTGTGGTATTCAGAGGGGATCATGGAACAATGAAGTTAACTTTAGAGAGATGTCTTTAGGTTTGAGGTTCAGATGGGCGACTGAAGTTACTGCACTGTGATGAGGTGTCTTGGGGATTTTGGGAGTAACTATAGTTTTTCGCAATATTGATGAAGTGTGAGGTGATGGCACAATCTGTATAGCAGTTGGGAGCAGCTGATTAAGTATTAGGTTGTGATGGTTTAATTACATTAATGAATTAACACAAACCTATACAGATTTTTTGTGTTTTGAAAATAAATTTATTTTATCAAGGACTTAAGCTTTGGTCGTGTTTCTTATACTATGGTATGATTACAAGGAAGACAGAGTTCTTTTGGTTCTGTGAGTCTCCTAGGCTTTGTCTCTTTGTTTGAGTCATTTTGTCATCAAGGTTAGACAAGTGGCGTGTTTGGCCTTAAGTATTTACATTTTTATGAGAGCATACTCATTGTAAATGCTCAGAAATATGTGGTTAAAGTGGTTGACTACCTGGCTGCTTATTTGTGTGTGGGGGGATTAGAATATTCTAGTTGTGGAGGTTTAGGGATTCTTTAAGTAGATTTTTGTTGAATTTGGATAAGCTTAAGACATTATTGAAAATGGTAGACTTTTGGGTAGCATAGCTAGAGTGGATGCCAAAGATGGATGGTGATCCTGCAGAGTCAGTTCGGACTCCAGTTTGGAGCATGTTGTTAGGATTGTTTGTTAGAATCCAGGCAATGATGGCTTCATACCTTGAGGAGTTATTAAATCATGTGGTAGTAGAGATTAGCAAAGATAAGTTAAAGAATTGCTAGAACTTAGACAAAGGCTGAGAATATTTAGAAGTGGTGAAGGGGTCACAAGTGGTCTGTATTGTGTTCATATCACCAATCATTTTAAGTGTGTTTCTGACTTTGTGGTGGAGTATTTGGATAAAATGGATTTGGTTGAGAAGTGGAAAATGCAGGGTATGCTTGTTCCTATGATCTGAGATTGTATGAACTTCATCTTGTGCTGTGAGTAACCACATGCAAACAGTTGAAGTGAAGGAGTTGCATGGTGTGTACTTTTTATTCAGCTGCAGGCTTAAAGGTAATAGATGTTAGTGTCAATGTCATAAGAGTAAATTAGGTAGTGGAAGCTTGTGTTTAGTAGGTTTGGAGAGATAGTAGATAAGAGTTGGGCATGCTTGTGTAAGCAGGGTTTAAAATGTTGAATATGAGGTGCTTCTATGGGGCTATAAGGATGATAATAGTGTAGAGTGCATAAACATGGAAGCAGAAGGCTGAGAGGCAGACATAGTATGATGCTTGCAGTGTGGAGAGTAGAGGTAGTCATAGTGTGAAGACTGAAGGGAGGACTTTCTTAAAAGAGAAAGAAAAAGGTACCACATATTGTGAGGAATGGAAAGAAAAGCAGAGTCGGTGTGCAGTGCAAGCAGAAATAGGACAGGTGATGACGTGATGTAACAAGTATCGAGGTCAGGGATTGTGAAGATGATAGGTTTTAATCTATAACTTCAGGGATGTGAGGTTAATGGAATTGTATGAGAGAATGCTTATGTAATATTTGTTGAGAGATGTGTAGGTGGTGGAGGAAAGATGGAAAACAAATTGGTTTGTAGAACAAATGTAACTTTAATAATTAGGGTTTGGTAGGAGGATAGTGGGAGAAGAAAATATTGTTTAAATTAAACAACAGGAGTGTGGGAAATTGAGGGGGGGGGGTGAACAGTTATTCATGTGTTAGCAGGACTCAAACAGTCTGTGCATGCCAGTTTGTGGGTCAAGATTATGCCTGTTTCTTCTGTTTTGTTTTTGCATTTTGTCTTTTTGCTTCAGACTGAAGTTGAAAAGGGTCTTTGGACCAAAGTGCCAACACAGTTAGAAAAAATAAATAAGTAAGTAAATAAACCTGGTCATTTACCATTAAGGTGGGCAGAGGTGACCTTGTGCACACAGTCTTCTTAGTCATGGTCACTGAATTGGTTAAACCAGAGATCAGCAAGTGACTTAAATCAGTTCTTTTAGAAGTGATTGAGGTGGACACCAGGGTAGAATGGGTCTGGCAGTATGATCTCCAATTTCACAGCATAAATGGAGAGCAAGAGCAGTCTGTTCAGTAATGAATTGAGTGGTATTCCATGTAGCAAAATCTGTCAGCGGTAGCCTTGTAAAAAAAAAAAAAAAAAAAAAAAATGTAAAGCTGGGAGTACTGGACAGGAACTAGGAAGTGATAGTCAGTACTGGTAAATACAGGATGAATTAATGAGGGTAATAGTGGGATAATGGGCATCATAACAGCTCATTGATTGAAATTTCTGTCTTAGACTTGTAGGTTGGAATATTATCTTGACCTCCTCTTGCAGTAAAATTTCCATAGCTTCCATGTAGTAACATGTATTTTTTGCTATGTATTTTGATTTCCTTCCTCTATCAAGAAAAAAAAAAATCAGTGAATGAGTGGTGGTTGATTGGTTGCTGTGCACTCTCCCACTCTCCTAACATGTTGTATTTGTTTTGCTGTTTTTGGCCTACACCGTGGCTGAAAAGGATGCAAGACTGTCAGGCTCATTGTGTTTTTAAAAATAATTAAAAAAAAAAAAAAAAAAAAAAACAAGGAAAGGAAAGTTTTTATCAGTACAATGGTGACTCATGAGGAGCAACATGAGAGGGTAGGGTGGCTGGGGCAATAAGTATGCTTTGTAATACCAGAAAAGGGAGTGATACAAGATATAAGGATGAGATGATGGCTATTCAGTGTAAGTGTGATCACATCTACAGAACTGTGTGTATTTGCTTAAGCCATATATATAGTATAAGAGGCTAGCTCATTGCAAACAGGGCAAAGAAAGATAACCAAAGTGATCAGAACGGAGGGGGGGGGGTGAGAGAACTGGTGTTTATGCATCAAAAGTGGCAAAATGACATGCACAAAATGGTGAGGGGGTGGAATTCTGAATAAACAACAAACATGGAAGAAGGCAGACTGCTTTTTTCAAAGGACCAGGTTTAAAACAGACATGAGGATATTTCAAATCCCTTAAAGGGTGGTTGATAAGTTGGATGACTCAGCAAACACTATAATGAGACTCAAGAAAATGGTAAGATTTAGAAAATGATGGTACCTGTAAAAAAAAAAATCAGAAGATGGGGCTCATTCTGGGTTCTAATCACTACAGATGTGCAAACAAAATAGGTAACAGTCTGTTTTGTCATTCTGTGCCCATGTGTCATATTTACCTAGACCCTAAGTCACAATTATCAAGAGAATTAGGTGCAATGAGCCAGCCCTCTCAGTAATCACAGAGCTGCAAGACAAAGGAAACCATTTTGGGGTATATCATTACACTCATAGGTGCTTCACTGAAGCAAACTGACCATTCCTAGTAGACCAGACACACTTTGGAAGAAATGAGCTTTAACTTACCCAAGGTTAGGTGACATATGAAGCAGTTATTTCATTTGGGAAGACAGATGGGATTCTTGTATGGAGGGGTCAAGCACATTTTTTCCCCGTTAGCTTTTTGTTGAAAGCATGCTAACAGACTTGCATGGAAACCCTGTCAGCTGGACCTACTGTATCTACAAATCAGCTACAAATTGCTCTACGGCTTGTCCTGAAAAAAAGAAAAATGTATAGGAAGAGACCTACACCAGTATATCAGGCAGGTCATAAGGTCAAGAAGCATAGAAATGTCTAGGGAAATAAAAGGGAAACTGAGTTACTGCAGTTTTAACACTACACAATTCCAGTGAAGAAAATGATCTACAACTGCAGTAAGTGTCCTAAGTAAACAGCAGTAACAAATGTGTAAACTTAGGTTATTGAAGGTCTGGGTGTCACCCACATTAACAATGCAAGATCACAGATATTTTTTTTTAAATTGTCCAAACGATCCAACCCACCACTGTTTCATGACTACTACCATTTTAGTTGTTTTTGTTTAAAGATAAAGGTCTAAAATATGCAAAAAGATCATATATACATGCTGATCATCTATACACACTGAGCAGAGTGGATGAGAGATGTTGACTCCAACTCTTAGCTGAGATATATAAGTATCCTGTTTCAAACCTCAAAGTACTCATAACAAAAACGCTGGAGTGACAGATTTTACATCGTTATTACTGTATGCTGAATTGAAATTTCACTTGGCATATCTTTCAACTGCGGTGGTGGTGCTGCGGTAGCGTTGTCGCCTCACAGTTAGACGTTGCCCGTTCGATTCTCAGATAGAGCGTCTTCTGTGTAGCGACATGCGTAAATGGGCATTCCTTCGTTGAAGGTTGTGCATTAGGCCCGGCAAGCCAGTACGTAAAAATCTACTGCCAATCATTAGCGGACCGGAGTTCCGCTGTGGCGACCCCTAACCGGGAAAAGCCGAAAGACACAAACAGACATTGTTTATAGCAATTTATATATAGCACTTTTATTGTAATCTGCACGGGTAACTGATTTGTTTGCAGTTAAAAGCATTCTGTATCTTTACAAATCTTTATCTGTTTAAAAACTTTCATTTTGTGGCTTTCTCTAGTGCTTTGTAGGCTGATAGCTTTAGTGTCCCCACCCATCCACCATGTTGGTGTTTTGTGTTATACTTGGTGGCTTTGCAGTTGCCCGCCCCTACTGTAAATCTGATCTGGGGCACTCCTCCCAGTCTAGTGTCATTAGCTCATTCTACCTAATACAGGGAGAACATTTGATAAGGCCTTCTGTTTCGCCTTTTTCCCTTTCAAAAAAAAAAAAAAACATTTTTTTGCCTGAATTTCCTTATGTTCTGACTGTGCTTCTCAAACATTTTGGAAATATAGAGTATATTTTAGAGCATTTATTATAACTGTAATTGCTTTAATATTGCTACAACTCAAGTGCTCTAGGTTGCACTGCATCTGAAGTGTTTGTGTGTTTTAGCTGCTTTTCTGTATATATAGACTTCTCTGTATATGTAGACTAGCTACTTATTCTGCTGTATTATTGCCGCTTAAATCGTATTTCAGTTGTGCACTTGCCTTGCTTCCTTTAAAAAGCTGTAAATTGCTAATTTTGAAGAGTTTTAATTGCATTTACTGTTTAGGACTACACACTCAAGTGTGTTGGCCTTTTCTGTGTTTATTTACTGTATTATTGCATTGTTTAGCCTGTTTCAACAACAAAAGAAAAAAGTAACCATCTTGTTTGCTCATTTCCCACCTTTTCTAGCCAGTCCATATCCCAGGCCTTGCTTGTCTCAGGACTTTCTGTGCTCAGAGCTATTCAGACCTTGCTGTGGCAGAGGGAAGTCCTACTGCCTACAAGTGGGACTGGTGAGCATCGTACTGCCTATCTAACGCTAGAGGAGTGGTTTCCAGTTCTGAAATTGTAATTTTAGTAGCCTTTTTGGGCTAATTTCTATCCCTTCCAACTTTCTGGCTTAAAAACGCATGTGTTTGCACATTTTTCACATTGTGCAGCACTACAAGGCTACAGTTAAACTATTCCAGGTGCCAGCAAGTCTGCTCTTCAAAATTTCCCTTAAAACTAGCTGTTTCTCAGCAGTAGCACTAAAAAAAAACTGATACAAGCACTCAACTCTCCTTGTCAATAAGGAGAAATTAATCATAGGCACTAAACAGCCTACAATTGCAAAGTACCTTGCAAAGGTAAGGGAAAACAGCTCTTAAACCTTACAAAAAAGCACCTAAACAGGCGTGTCCAAGGGTCAGCTTCCAGTGACTTCTCCTGTCCACCTGGTGAATCTGGGCATACTGGGGCAATGCGGCAACTGCCTCATGTACAGAGACAATCCTCTCCTCCTACCACCCAACACTACAACCTGCGAGAGATGCACTTACATAGCCAAACTGGAAGCAAAGCTCTCTCCGGTCAAGACTGTGCTAGACAGTCAAGAGGAGAAGGCTAGCACCTGCATTACACCTCTAGCAACTCATAGCCCTTCAAAACCCACACCATCAACTCCCTCACATAGCAACACTAAACCCCCATATGTGGAGG
Source organism: Protopterus annectens (assembly GCF_019279795.1). Taxonomy (NCBI): domain Eukaryota; kingdom Metazoa; phylum Chordata; order Ceratodontiformes; family Protopteridae; genus Protopterus; species Protopterus annectens. The sequence goes on from NC_056726.1 coordinate 1,199,485,928, forward strand.
CCCTTAACATTAACCTGCCCAAGCAACAAGGACCTCCAAAGCCGAAACGCAAACAAACACCAGTCACAACCAAAGTGACACATAACTTATAACACCAGTGTGCCACCCAACAACAGCCCCTAAGGCAAGACAATGTACCCAACACTTTAGTCATAGGTGACTCTATAGTCAGGCACACTGATGTCCCACTCACCAGGCTGAACAAGGAGAAAATTACAGACAGCTGCCTGTCGGGTGCCAGGATCCGCCACATAACGCATGCACTCAAGTCACTCCACAACAAGTGCAAATATGACTCTGTCATTGTCCATGCTGGAGTAAATGACTTGAGAAGTACCTCCCTGGACTACATGAAAAGAGACATGGAAGAGCTCTTGGATCATGTGACCCAGGCAAGTATGACCCTAGCCCTGAGTAGCATCCTGCCTTCACCCAGGATGATACCACTCTATAAGGACAAAATGATTGACTTCAACAATTGGCTAAGCTTCTGGTGTCATTCAAAGGGGATCCAGTATTTGTCTGCCTGGGAAGACATGATCGACAAACCACGATGCTTTGCCAGAGATGGTCTGCACCTGTCACCCCTGGGATTCAGGTTACTGGCTAAAGCTCTTGCCACCCCTATAGTGCCTTTTTTAGGCAAGGTTCAAAGGATAAAACCACCACTGAAACAGATACAAGCATGCAAAATCTGAAGGTAATGCTACTCAATGCTAGAAGTCTAAACCTCAAAATGCACTCTCTCGAGGCACTCCTAAAAATGGAGAACATCAATATCTGTGCAGTGACTGAGACCTGGTTCAAGGCTCCAGAGAGCACCCCTGCAATACCAGGCTACAATTCTTACCACACTTTTCGGCCACAAAACCAAGACCGAAACACTAAAGGTGGAGGAGTGTCCATATTCACCAAGGATATTCACATCTCCAGGCTAGTTGCCCAACACAACGCATCTGAAATTCTCCAGGTGCAACTAACACTAGGTAAGACTGCAATCCAAATTGTAGCTTGCTACAGATCCCCCACCATACCCCAAGATTCTCACTACACCTTCCTAAATATACTGGAGAATATTAAGATACAACCAAACACCCTAATACTGGGTGATTTCAGCTACCCTGCCATTAATTGGGAAAACCACTTGGGTACCAACTCCTTTTCCCAACGGTTCTTGGAATTCATAAATTCCAATGCCCTGGATCAACTAATCCATTGTCCCACCAGAGGCTCCAATATCTTAGACCTGGTCATTACCAACATGGGAGATAGATGCTCCACACCAGTGGTCACTCCCTCATTGCTCAGGTCTGACCATAAGCAAATCACCCTTGACATCCACATCCCACCCCCACCCCCCAGTAAGGAAACCTCCTTAAAAAACTTCTCCAAAGCCAACTTCATGCTACTGAAGTCAGAAGTGACAAACTTCACAACACCAACGCAGACGGGATCTGGAAGTTCGACTGCAGAATCCTACACTAAGGCACTGTACGAGCACATCCACTCGTGCATGAATCGTGCCATCCCAAATAGAACCAAGATGCTGTTCTCCAAAAAAAGGAAACCAATCTGGTGGTCCCCTGCTATAAACAAACTATACAACAGAAGGAAGAAACTGTTGCAGAAAAGAGGAAAATCCCAAGATGCAAAAAACTCCCTCACCAGTCTCAGTAAGAAGCTGAGATCCCTCATAAAATCCTCAAAAGCTAGTTACGAAAATAAAATTGCCAAAGATTCCAAAGACAACCACAAGGCATTCTATAGTTATGTCAAGAATCTAAATGGCAATGCTCAGATCTGCTCTGAGCTACAACAGAATGGCATTAAATATACTGATCCCAAGGATAGTGCCAATATCCTGGCAGATCGATTTAGTGCCAACTTCACTCCCCTCTCACCCCCTAAAGGGCCCATCTCAATACCAAATGATTGCCAAATTCCAATAATCACAGCCACACAGGTAGAAACAGCACTCTCCAAAGCTAAGAATACAGCATCCATGGGACCAGATGACATCCCAGGCTGTGTACTACATGAACTACAAAATGAACTGGCACTCCACCTAAGTGTCATATTTAATCATAGCCTCACCTCAGGCTTCGTGCCCACTGAGTGGCACACAGCTACAGTTATCCCGCTCCACAAGGGATGATCCACCTTGGATCCCGGGAACTACCGTCCCATCAGTCTGACAAGCCTGATCTGCAAGGGCATGGAATGCATTATCATGGAACTTATAAACAAAGACATTGGCAACCTCCAGACACTGGACCCCACCCAGTTTGGGTTTGTGAAGAGCCGATTTTGTCTCCTGAATCTGATTGACTTCTTCGAATCGGTCTCCAGAGCTGTGGACGAGGGTAAGGCAGTCCACACAGACTATCTGGACCTCACCAAGGCCTTCAACACCATCCCCCACTCTGGAATCATAGATAAACTTACTAAGCTGGGCATAAATCCCTACGTCACTCGATGGGTTGCCAACTGGCTTACTGACAGAACCCAGACTGTAAAAGTAGCCGACTCCAAATCCAGCTCCAGACAAGTGACAAGTGGAGTACTTCAGGGTTCAGTCCTGGGACCACTCTTGTTTGGCATCTACTTCTCTGAAGTACAGGCCAACATTAAGGGACTCTGGCTAACAAAGTTTGCAGATGACTGCAAACTGGGAGCCATTACTGAATCCCCAAATGATGTGGATATTCTACAAAAGGGCCTTACAGAAACAGATGCCTGGAGCCAGAGCCATGGGCTCAAGCTTAATGCCAAGAAATGTATAGTTATCCCCTTTGGAAAAAAACATGTACCCATGGCAGGACACTAAACATCGAAAGTGTGATGAGAGACTTAGGGACACAAGTGGGCAGTGGTCTCACTTTCGAT